>NW_006921892.1:3105472-3109585 GCF_000298275.1 Orycteropus afer afer | reverse complement strand
AAAAAAAAAAAAAAAAAATTAGTCTCTTTTTGATAAATGGGTTTATACCTGCTTGCATACTTGCACACACACACACACACTAGTTCAATCAACCCTACAAGTCATTGGGCAGATGCCTGATTACTTTCTGAGGAAGTCCAGCGCTTTAAAAGTCAACTGTTCTTTTTTTTTCTTTTTGTGAGAAATTTGTTCCACATCTGTTTTCTAGCAGCTGAGAACCTGTTAAGAATCTATAAAGCAATATTTTGTGTGTTCTTCTAGTCAATAAAATATATTCTCTTCTTTACTTATCTAATTACTAAAAATATATTGCTGCTGTTAGGTGCCATAGAGTTGGCTCTGACTCACAGTGACTGTATGTACAACAGAATGAAACACTGCCTAGTCCTGTGCCATCTTCACAATCTTTGCTATGCTTAAGGCCAGTCATAGCCACTGTACCAATCTACCTTGTTGAGGGTCTTCCCCTTTTTCACTGACCATCTACTTTACAAAGCATGATGTCTTTCTCCAGGGCTGGTCCCTTCTCACAACATGACCAAAGTACAAGAGACGAAGTGTAGCCATTCTTATTTCTAAGGAGCATTCCAGCTGTACTTCTTTAAAGACAGATGTGTTTGTTCTTCTGGCAGTCCACGGTATTTTCAGTGTTCTTCCCCAACACCACAGTTCAAATATATATTCTTCAGTCTTCCATATTAATTGTCCAACTTTCACCTGCATATATGAGAATACTGAAAATGCCATGGTTTGGGTCAGGAGTAACTTAGTCTTCAAAGTGACATCTTTGCTTTTCAACACTTTAAAGAGTTTTTTTTTTTTTTTTTTTTTCAGCAGATTTGGCCAGTTTAATACAAAGTCTGATATCTTGACTGCTGCTTCCATGGGTGTTATTCTGGATCTAAGTAAATGAAATCTCTAACAACTTCAAACTTTTCTCCACCTATCATGATTTCTCCATTTATTTCCATTTCTTGGTCCAGTTGTTAAGGATTTTTCTTTTCTTTTTGTTAAGGTGTAATTCATACTGAAGACTGGAGTCTTTGATCTTCATCATTAAGTGCCCCAGGTAATCTTCACTTTCAGTAGCAAGGTTGTGTGCTCTGCATATCACAGGTTACTACTGAGTCTTCCTCCAGTCCAGATGCTGCACTCTTCTTCGTAGATTCTAGCTTCTCAGATTAGTTGTTCAGCATACAGATTGAATAAGTATGGTGAAAAGATATAACCCTGACACGTTTCCTGCTTTTAAACCATGCAGTACCTCCTTAGTCTGTTCAAATGATAGTCTTTTGGTATATGAACAGGTTCCTCATGAGCATAATGAAGTGTTCTGGAATTCCCATTCTTTGCAATGTTATCTATCATTTGCTACTCTCCACACAGCTGAATGCCTTTGCATAGTCAATAAAACACAAGTAAACACCTTTCTGTATTGCTTTCAGCCAAGACCCATTTGTCATCAGCAATAATATCCCTCATTCCAAATCCTCTTCTAAATGTGGCTTGAATTTCTAGCTGTTCCCTGTCTATGTAATGCTACAATCATTTTTAAATTATCTTCAGCGAAGTTTTACTTGCTTGTGACATTAATTATACTGTTCAATAATTTCCATATTCTGTTGGATCACCCTTCTTTGGAATGAAAACAAATATGGATCACCTTCTGTTGGTCAGTCAGGTAGTTGCCTTCCAAATTTCTTGGCATAAATGAATGAGTGGTTCCAGCATTGCATCCATTTGTTGAAACAGCTCAACAGGTACTCTGTCAACTCCTGGAGCCTTGTTTTTCACCAATACCTTTAGTGCAGCTTGGACTTCTTCCTTCAATACCAATGGTTCTTGATCATATGCTACCTCCTGAAATATCTGAACTTCAATTAAACACAACAAAAAAAAAAATTTTTTTTTCTGGTACAGTGACTGTGTATTCCTTACATCTTCTTCTTCTTCTTTTTTATTTTTAATTGTGATTTGGGTGAAAATTTACAGACCAGATTCACTTTCCATACAGCAGTTCACATACACTTTCTCTCATGTCATTGACTACAATTTACCACAATGCAACAGATCCCCTCCCACTTCCTCCTGATAGTTACCTCTTCCCTCTGTCCATCCCTCCTGCACTCTTGCCCCTGAGCTGTCTCCCTGTGCATAAACAGCTCTTCTTTTTCCTAAGATTGTTCTCTCCAATGGGTGTATCTACCTCAGGTAAATGTTTGACTTATATGCCTGTCTTTTGTTTGGCTGGAAGCCACAGGTGTGGGTTCAATTCCAGATCTGAAGGGCAGCTAGGGGCCATAGCCCCAGTGGTTCCACCAGGCTCTATCGGACCAGCAAACTTGGTCCCCCCCCCCTTTTTTTTTCCAAATGATTTTGAGTTTTGTTCCACATTGTTCTCCCTCTCTATCCAGGATCTCCTACATAGATCCCCTTCCAAGTGGTTAACAGTGGTAGCTGGACACCATCTAGTTCTTCTGGTCTCATAGTCGTATAGGCTGTGGGTTGCATGGTGTACCAGTCGCTAGGACTAATTGTTTCCATGAATTTTTGGTTTTCTTCATTCTTCTTTGCTCTGGATGAGGAGAGACCCATCGTTGCATCTAGATGGCTGCTTGCAAGCTTTTAAGATCCTAGTCACTACTCGCCAAAGTAGGAGGTGGAACAATGTTTCGTGTAGTATGTAATGTCAATTCAGCTTGACCTTACATCTTTTGATGCTTCTTGCATTGTTCAATATTTTGCCTACAGAATCCTTAAATATTGCAATTTGAGGCTTGAGTCTTTCTTCAGTTCTTCCAGTTTGAGAAATACTAAGTGTGTTCTTCCCTTTTCGTTTTCTAACTCCAGGTCTTTGTACATTTTGTTATAATACTTTACTTTGTCTTGTCAAGCCACCCTTTGAAACCATCTGTTCAAGTCTTTTATTTCGTAGTTTCTTCCATTCACTTTAGCTACTTACATTCAAGAGCTAGTGTCAGAGTCTCTCCTGACATCCATTTTAGTCTTTTCTTCTTATCTTTTTGAGGACTTTCTGCTTTCTTCATGTATGATGTTCTTAATGTCATCCCACAGCTCATCTGGTCTTCAGTCATTGGTGTTCAATGCGTCAAATCTGTTTTTCATATATGGTCTCTAAATTCAGGTGGTATATAATCTAGGTCATATTTTGGCTCTCATGGACTTATTTTAATTTTCTTCACTAAAAATTTAGTGATTATGTATTCTGTGCCAGGGCTAGTGTTATGCTCTGAACATTGTTGTTGTTGTTGTTATGTGCCGTCGAGTCGGACCCTACTCATAGTGACCCCTCCTTGGGTTTCCAAGGCGGTATCACTACAGAAGTAGATTGCCTTCCTTCTGAGGAGTGGCTGGTGGGTTTGAACTGCCAGCCTTCTGGTTAGCAGTCAAGTGTCTTAGGCACTACACTACCAGAGCCTCTCATGCTTTGAAAATACACAAATAAAAATGTATGGACTTTGTCCACAGGGAGTTTATAGTCAATTGGAGAGGTAGACATCTGACATGTGATTAGAACATAATGAAAAAGAATTATAACAATAGTAGGTATAAGCTACTATGAAAGCATGAAGAAGGACATCCTAATTCTACCTGGTGGGGGAGGGGAAAATGAGGAATCAATACAAAAATAAGTGCTAATGGCAATAGTAAGATATTAGGCTGGGTTCTCTAGAGAAACAAAACAAGTAAAGTTTATATATCTATATCTCTCTATATATAAATATGTAGAGACAGCTCTGGAGGTATAGTGGGTAAGGCATTTGCCTGCTAACCAAGTCAGTGATTCAAACACACCAGCTGGTCCATGGAAAGAAGATGGGGTCATCTACTTCCATAAAGATTTATAGCCTTGGAAAGCCATGAGTCAAAATCAATTCAATGACAGCGAGTTTGTTTTGATACACACACACACACACAGATTGATTTATCTCAAGGAAATGGCTCACGGGGTTGAAGAAGGTAGTAAGTCCCAAGTCCATGGGTCAGATGTCAGGCTGGAGGCTTCTCTTAATTCATGTACCTGCAGAGGTATTTCAAGGAGTTCTGGCAAGATGGCGGACTAGGCAGAAAGACTGCACAGACCCTCTTCAA
>NW_006921892.1:3097768-3102647 GCF_000298275.1 Orycteropus afer afer | reverse complement strand
CCCAAATCACAATTAAAAAAAAAGCTTGCTAGCGGCCATCTAGATGCAATGATGAGTCTCTCCTTGTCCACAGCAAAGAAGAAGAATTAAGAAAATCAAAGATATATAGAAATAATTAGACCAAGCATCTGGTACACCATGTGATCCCTCAGCCTATACAACTATGAGACCAGAATAAATAGATGGGCCTGGCTACCACTGTCAACCACTTGGAGGGGAAACTATGTAGGCAATCCTTGATAGAACGGAAGAACAATGTGGAATAAAACTCAAAACCATTTTAAAAATAGAAAAAAGGACCAGGTTTGCTGGTTTGATAGAGCCTGATGGAACTACTGAGACTATGGCACCTAGCTGCCCTTCAGGTGTGGAATTGAATCCACACTTATGGCTTCCAGCCAGACAAAAGACAGGCATATGAGCTGAATATTTGCATTAGGTTGATACACTCTTTGGGGAGATCAATCATGGGAGAACAGAAGGGTTGTGGATGCATAGGGAAACAGCTCAGGAGGCAGGAGAGCATGGGAAGGAAGCACACAGGGAAGAGGTAACTATGGGGAGGAAGTGGGAGGGTAGCTGTTACTTTGTGGTAAATTGTAGTTAATATCATTAGACAAAGTATATGTGAGCTGCTATATGGAAAGTGAATTTGCTCTATAAACTTTCACCCAAACCACAATTGGGAAAAAAAAAAAAAAAAAAGGGCTAGGCTCTAGGGACTGGTGAAAGTCCCTCAGCCTTGGACTTCAGCTCTGCCTCCTGCTCCTGGTCCACTGAAGCTTTTCTTCACTCAGGCAACTGCTAGGTTGACAAGAAAAAAGGCACAGTCCTGATATTACCAAATAACACAGCAGGTCACTAATTCAAATCCAGAAAAAGTCCCAAGATCAGCAGGGCATGGCAGGCTGCTGAACAATGACTTGGCTATATGCAAGGTTCAAGCTAAAAATAAAAGAGCCAAAGCTTTCTCAAAGGTGCTTTTTTTTTTTATACTGGAAGCAGACCACAGCCCTAAAACAGCTACTCAGCTGCTCCAGTAGATTCCGCCATGAAGTTGATTGTCATTCTCCAAGACCTGGGAGTATCTTGACAGAAGTTGATTGTCAATTTCACCATGGGGAATAACTACATCCAGCTATCCAACCACTTAATTAGGCCCAGCCAAGTTGGCAACAACCTTGTTGTTGTTATGTGCCATTGAGATGGATCCGACTCATAGTGACTCCTCCTTGGGTTTCCGAGGTGGTATCACTACGGGAGTAAAGTGCCCCATCTTCCTTCCAAGGAGTGGCTGGTGGGTTTGAACCACCAGGCTTCTGGTTAGCGGCCAGATGCCTTAGACACCCCAGGTGCTATAGGAATCTCTGTATACATAGGAGAGCTAATAAGGGGCAAAGTTATGATAACTACTTAGCCACAGCCAACCACCCTGACAGAGCGAGTAGCTGGACCTGTGGGTTCGGGACCATGGTTGCAGGGGACATCAAACTCAATTGGTATAACACACTACACAAAAACATTGTTCTATACCCTGCTTTGGTGAGTAGCAACTTAAAAGCTTGCAAGCGGCCATCTAACTCCAACAATAGGTCTCTCCTCATCCAAAGAATGAAGAAGACCAAAGATACTTGGAAATAGTCTAAGGGACCAGTGGACCATGTGAACCATGTGAACCTTAGCCTATGTGATCATGAGACCAGAAGATCTAGATGGTTCCAGGTTACCACTGTCAACCACTCAGAAAGGGATCAGTTCAGGAGATCCTGGATAGAGTGGGAGAACAATGTGGAACGAAACTCAAATTCATGAAAAAGACCAGGTTTACTGGTCTGATGGAACCTGGTGAGACCACTGACTATGGCCCCTAGTTACCCTTCAGGTCTGGAATTAAACTTACTCCCATGGCTTCCAGCCAAACAATAGACAGGCATATAGGGTGAATATTTACATCAGGTAGATACATTCCTTAGATGATCACTCATGCATAGGAAAGAAGGGCACAGGAAAGAGGTAACTACAGGGAGGAAGTGGGAAGGGAGATATTACATTGTAGGGAATTATAGTCAATGGCATGAAACAAAATGTGTATGAACTGCTGCATGGAAAATGAATTTGCTCTGTAAACTTTCACCCCAATCACAATAAAAATTAAAAAATAAAAGCAAACTTTGGGTAGAAAATTTTAGGAAGTGTATGCTGCTAGCGCTGTCAGATATTATTGGCATTATGACAAATCCCTTTCCCAAGTACTTTCCATAGTCATCCAGAAAATATTGTCTCCATTTTAATGAGGCTTTGAGGGTCACAGGAGATTTGCCTCTGGACTAGTAACTGGTATGACAATATACAGTCTGTTGTTGTCGTTGTTATGTGCCGTCGAGTCAGCCCCAACTCATAGCGACCCCTCCTTGGGTTTCCGAGGCAGTATCACTACGGAAGTAGGATTGCCCAACCTTCCTTCCGAGGAGCGGCTGGTGGGTTTGAACTGCCAGCCGGCTGGTTAGCAAGCAAGTGTCTTAGCCACTATGCTACCAGAGCTCCCATATACAGTCTAGGTCTGGGTGAAAACTGAGGTAGCTCAGACTCAAGCTTTGTCTACTATGTAACTCTACCTGCCCACGGACATTTTGCAAATGGTATGCAGAGAAGCAATGACTCCCTAAGCTCCCTGGTATGCTTCTTTTTAGGAGACCATTTTTGGGGGACTGGAATGAGGAGATAAGATTCCAGGGAAAGAGTGCCTGAACTAGGTCAATGACAGTAATGTGGGGCAGAGATTGGATATGAGAACATAATTTGATAACTGACTAAACACAGGAAATAAACCTGAGAAAGAAAGTCAAATGTAACTCCTATTTTGCCTGGGCAACCAGGAGGATGGTAGTGTCATTCTCCAAGACCTAGGAGTATCTTGACAGAAGATTTTGGAAGAAACACGTTGAATTCAAATTTGGATACGGTGCTTTTATATGCGGATGTCCAGTTGTTCCAACTCCATTTGTTAAAAAGACTATCCTTCCTCCATTAAATGACCCTTTTGTCAAAAATCAGTTGATTATGTATGTGTCTATTTCTAGTCTGTTCTATTGATCTATGTGCCTTTCTTTTCATCAATACTAACTACACTGCCTTAATTAACATTGCTTTTTTATTTAGTCTTGAAATAGGGTAATCTAAGGCTTTCTACTTTACTCTTATTTTGCAGAATTATTTTGGCTATTCTATTTCTCTTGCTTTTTCTATATGAATTTTTAGAATGAGCTTGTCAGTACCTAGGAGCCCTGGTGGTGCAGTGGTTAATTGCTCATATGCTAACCAAGGGGTTGTTGGTTCAAACCTACCAAATGCTCCAGGAGAAAAAAATGTGACAGTCTGCTTCTGTAAAGATTTACAGCCTTGGAAATCCCATGAGGCAATTCGACTCTGTCCTACATAGTTCACTATGAGTTGGAAATAGCTCAACAGTAGTGGGCTTTTGGTTGTCAACATCTACAAAACATTTTGCTTGGATTTTGATTGGAGTTGAATTGATTTGATAGATAGTTTGGAATTGACATGTTAATAATATTGAGTCTTCTAATCAATGAGCATAGTGTGTGTGTGTATCTATTTACTTAGATCTTTTTTGATTTATCAGTGTTTTGTAGCTTAATGCTCATAAGTTCTACGTATTTTGTTAGATTTATACCTAAGTACTTTAATTGTTTTGGTTGTTGTTGCCCCCAACTCACGGTAACACCATGAACTACAAAATGACATGTAGCCAGGTCCTACATCACCCCCATGATCAGTTGTGAACCAGACTTGTGATTCATAGGGTTTTCATTGGCTGATTTTTTTGGAAGTAGATTGCCAAGCCTTTCTTCTTAATCTGGCTTAGTTTGTGTGTTAGGTTGAGTTCTCTAGAGAAGCAAAACCTATAAAGCTTATATATACATATAGAGAAAGAGAAATTTATCTTAGGAAATTGGCTCACACACTTAGAGAAGCTGGCAAGTCCCAAGTTCTTGGATCAATCGTCAAGCTGGAGGCTTTTCCTGATTCAAGCAGTTTCAGGAGCTGATGAGCTCAAGGTTATAGGCAGTATACTGGTTATTGACTCCAATGAATGACAAATCCAAGATCTCCAGGCCAAATGGTGGATTGTTCACTCCTGGACAGATGTAGGCAAGACAACAGGATCCCGATCCACAGAAGAGTGTGTTTTCTCCCAGGATGTCCATAAATATATTGGAAGCAGGCCGCACCCCTAGGAAAACTCCCTTTCAATGGATTGGCTGCTCAAAACATATACATCCTATCCCATCATGGGAATAACCCACATCACAATTGCTTAAACCACACAGAATTGTGGTCCAGCCAAGTTGACACACAGCTCCAACTATCACAATCTGGAAGCTCCATTAAATCTGTTTAGCACTGCAGCAACATGCAAGACTTTACCGAGAGGTAAGTCATAGCTTTGCATGAGGTTTTTTGGTTAGACATGGTGATTTTCATGGGGTTGCTGTGAGTCAGAATCAGCTCCACTGCAACTGGTTTAACTGCTGTACCTCTGTGTGCAAATGTCCTTTTTGTTTCCAAATAGATTTGCACACCTGGAAGTCAGGGATGTTGTCTGGTCTAGACTGTAGATTTATATAGCCATATTTTTCAGGTACAGAAAATAGAGCAGAAGATAATAGGACTGAGGATTAAAGATCTCAGTAATTTACAAATTATTAATTATGGAACTTGGTGTTCTAAGTCTAAGAAGTTAGGCAAGGAAGAATTGAGTACTCCTATGATGAGGGATGCTTGCTGAAAGTGAGGATGACTTAAGACACCTACTGATGAAAGTTGAAGAATACAGTCTGCAGTATGGATTACATCTCAA
>NW_006921892.1:3095730-3097338 GCF_000298275.1 Orycteropus afer afer | reverse complement strand
AGAAGGGACCATTCCCTGGAGAAGGATGTCATGCTTGGTAGGGTGGAGGGTCGACGAAAGAGGGGGAGGCCTTCAATGAGATGGATTGATACGGAGGCTGCGATGATGGGATCAAGTATAGCAGGGATTGTGGGGCTGGCACGGGATCAGGCAGTGTTTCGTTCGGCTGTGCATGGGGTCGCTATGAGTCGGAAACAACTCGATGGCACTTAACAACAACAACAACATAATGAGGGATTAACACATGCACTTTAGCATCTGAAGGTATATGTTTAGATGCTGGTGCTAGGACCTCGTTAAGTCTCTGTTCCTGTAATTGTAAACATATATAATGATAGCACTAACCTCATAGGGTTGTCAGAAGATTAAATAGGACAGTGCACCTGGAGCACATTGAAAAATATTTAGCACATAGTGAGCACTCAATAGCTGTCAGCTATTATTATTAGTTGCCTAAAGTACAGACAACAAGAATCATGAAGATGGCACAGGATAGACAGACAGATAGCTAAATAGATCCATAGATGCACAAGCATCTTACTTAGAACAAACAAAACACACCTGGAAGTTGCAAATGTCACAAACATACCTTTGTGAATTTATACATAATTAAATTGAGTCTCCCTAATTCATTTGATTTTATCATACATTTTTTACATATAGTCTTTTGAGCCTTGTGTGTAGATTTACACATATTAATAATTGGAGTTAATAATTCTGATATTTACAAATAATACACAATCATACACAAATTAATAGATGGACAATTATCTCTTGTTTTATGAAATGGATGTAGTGCAGCAAACCTGGCAATAGACCATGCATTTATAAGATTAAATTCTAGTTTTCCATTTATTCAATAAAAACAGAGATGCCTTCATCTGCCAGGTGTTTAACACTTCTAATAAGCAGTTCTTATGCTGTCCTGTGAAACACTGAAGACTTTCTGGAGATTTCTTACTCCAGCCAGCTGTGGTAGCACCCTTAGCATAGTGAAGATGCTCATCATGTGGAGCAAGGAACAGAACTGATGATCCAGATGGAAAATTATTTATACTTGAGCCTCTGGGCCATTTACAACAAATCAATTAAAGCTTCTTTTACTTCTCTAAGTTCAAAATTCTGTATAAAATGCTAATAAGGGTAGGACATCAAGTTCAATTAGCATAACATAGTACACAAAAATGTTGTTCAACATCCTACTTTGTTGGGTAGCAACTGGGGTCTTAAAAGCTTGGGAGTGGCTAAGAAACAACTATTGGTCTCTCCTTGTCCAGAGCAAAGATGACCAAAGAAGATCAAAGATGTTTGGCAACTATTAGTCCATAGGACCAAGAGAACCTCAGCCTATAAAACAACTCTGAGACCAGAAGAACAAGATGATGCCCAGCTACCACTGCCATCCACTAGGAAAGGGATCAAATTAGAGATCCAGATTAGAAATACCATTTGACCCAGCCATCCCATTACTAGGTATATACCCTAAAGAAGTGAGAGCCATAACAAGAACAGATATATGCATGCCAATGTTCATCACAGCACTATTTACAATAGCCAAAACATGGAAACAACCTAGATGTCCATCAACTGAGGAATGGATAACCAAAC
>NW_006921892.1:3066952-3094234 GCF_000298275.1 Orycteropus afer afer | reverse complement strand
AGAAAAATGTAGAACAAAATTAAAAAATATAACAAGATCAAGATTGATTTGGTTGAAGAGAAGGGCAATGTACCAAATGTGAGTGATCAATACGGTGGCATTGAGGAAGAGGAAGACAGAGAGAGGTGCATGGAAAGTACAGACAACAAAGATGAATCCTTTTGCATATACAGTACTGCATTGTCAGTGAAGGCAAACCTTGATATATGGGTGGACAGATGAGTGGGCAGGCTTAACTATTAGGTATGTCTATGATGGAGGGAGTGTGCATGACATGTATAGGGTTAGCAGACAATGTTTCTACAAGTGTATTTGTATGTTCTGTAAGATTCCCAGGTATGTAGTAGAGCTGACAAGAGACAAGGTTGTAGTCACTTTCTGGCTACAGCCAGCTACCCACAGAGAGCAAGTAGTTGGACCTGTGGGCTCAGGATCATGGTCACAGGGGACATCAAGCTCAACAGGCTTATCATACTACACAGAAACATTGTTGCACATCCTACTTTGGCAAGTAGTGACTGGGATCTTAAAAGCTTGCAAGTGGCCCTCTAGATAGAATGATGGGTCTCTTCTTGTCCAGAGCAAAGAAGAATGGAGAAAACCAAAGATGTATGAAAGCAATTAGTCCAAGCAACTGGTATACCATGCAATTCTCAGCCTATAACTATGAGACCAGAAGAAGTAGATGGTGCCCAGCTACCACTGTTAACCACTTGGAGGGGGGAATCTATGTAGGAGATACTTGATAGAATGGTAGAACAATGTGGAATAAAACTCAAAATTATTAAAAAAAAAAAAAAAAAAAGGGACCAGGTTTGCTGGTCTGATAGAGCCTGATAGAACCACTGAGACTATGGCCCCTAGCTGCTCATTCAGGTGTGGAGTTGAACCTACTCCTGTGGCTTCCAGCCAAACAAAAGACAAGCATATGAGCTAAATATTTACATTAGCTAGATACACTCCTTGGAGAGATCAATCATGGTAGAATAGAAGGGCTGTGTATGCACAGGGAGACAGCTCAGGGGGCAGGAGTGCATGGAAGGGAAGGACACAGGGAGGAGGTAACTATGGGGAGGAAGTGGGAGGGGAGCTGTTGCATTGTGGGAAATTGCAGTCAATGTCATGAGACAAAGTGTATGTGAGCTGCTGTATGGAAAGTGGAAAGTGAATGTGCTCTGTAAACTTTCACCCCAATTTTTTTTTTTAAAAAAGATTAAGATTATTGGTTAGATAGAGACCAGTGATACCCCAGGGCCTGGAATTGGATACCCCCACTCTGGCTAACTCTCAGCCAAACAATAGACAGGTCTATGAGCTGCAAGGAGATGCACTCCTCAGAACAACCAACCATGGAAAGTCAGACGGGCAGCATTTGCAAAGGGGAGATGTAGGGAGGCAGGAATACATAAGCAAGAAGGATACACGGAAAGGGTAACCACAGGGAGGAAAGTAAGAAAGGAGCTGTAACATTGTTGGGATTGTAATCAGTGTTACAAAACAAAATGTGTATAAGCTGTTGAATGTAAAACAAATCTTTGTAAAATTTCACCCAAATCACAATAAAAAGTTTTTTTAAAAAAGGTAATTAAGTTAATACATTTTTAATCTAAAATCTTTCCTAGAAATTTAAAGGGATACATAATATTTCATGATCAACACTATTGCTTCTGGGAAGGAAAGAGAGATGGAAAATGTTTTATTTAATAATCATGTTTCAAGTCATTGTAATATTAATCTGACAAGGAAGATATTAAACCTCAAGACACAAAAACAAAAACCCCAACCCACTGCTGTCCAGTCAATATAGTGACCCCACAAGACAGAGCAGAACTGTCCCACAGGGTTTCCAAGCCAGTAAATCTTTAAGGAAGCAGGCTGCCTTGTTTCTCTCCCTCAGAGCAGCTGATGGGTTTGAACTGCCTATCTTTCAGTTAGCAGTCGAATGCCTTAACCATGGTACCACCAGAGCTCCTAAGGAAGGTATTTACTGATCCCATTTTATAAATGTATAAACTAAGGCTCAGAAAAATTAAGTTCTTTCCTCAAGGTCACAGAGCTAATATATCAGAATAGGCTTTCAAGTTTAGGACTATCTTATGTCAGATTCCAAGATTTTTTCACTATCACACTGCCTTTATAAAATTGCGTTTTTTGACAATACTGAAAACATAGATTACATTTTTTTTTCATGTAACAACACTGACACAGTTCTGTTAATCCAATCAATTCTAAACTATTTTGCTTGTGTCAGTAGTCTCATCTGTGAGGCACCTGGCCAGGTTGGGGTGGAGTACTGCAGGCTTTTATTGGTCTTTACCTAGATTTAATCATCTTTGGATTCTTATAGAGGAGCTATGATAACACAGGCTTATTCCTTGTACGTGAGATAAGCACAAGGTGGAACTAAACTCTGTTTTAAATGTCTTACAACACTTATCACTTGGTAATATTTATTTTATTTGATAAGTAAAATGTTTGTACAAGAAAAACAACCAAAGATGGCTAGGGCCAATTGTAACATGCCTCCCAAGAGCTTCGATGCTTCTATTTTTTTCTGAGCGATTTCTCATGTGTTATCTTTACCTAGTCCCCATATCAAAATACCATCCAATTTTTATACTTCTTGCCATTTACTTGCACTTTCTTCTTACAGGTCTCTGACTTTATACATTTGCCACTTCATATTTAAGACTCCCTCCTTTAACTCCTAAAAGCAGCTTGCATTTCTCCTTTGACTCCTCTGCTTTAAATTTTTGTATTGAAACATAAGGAACCTTCTGACAGTTAAAACTAAAATGACAATACAAAAATACAGCCTCATTTTCTGAAAAGGCCCTCTGTATGTGTTTCCCATGTCCTTGTTTGCCCTTCACTTCCTTTGCCTAATTTAGATTTGTAAGCTCAACTGCACACCACTTTTCTTTGTTTATGTACATATGATACCTAGCACTAGTCTTGGATTTAACAAATATTAAATAATCATGACTTCAGAATGATTATTAGTATTGGCATTAAAAAAAAATCACAGCTGGCCAAGAATATTACTTTTTTTTTTTAATCAGATGACCTTGTCTGATTTTGACATTCCTATACGAGAAACTGTATTATAGCACCCTTGCTTTTGCCCTTGCATACCACCTGGAGATCAGAGCTGGCAAACACTATGGCTGCTCTTCTTTGGAATACAGTTACAAGTTCTGTGCTGCTTATCTGTTTGCTTGTGGATGTGAATTTTTTTTGTTTGTTTGTTTATAATCACCTTAACATAACAGGAGAAATCCAGATAACAGCCCCATACAATGTTCTATTATAGCAGAATTAAATCTCACTGGGGAGCTCCGGTGGCATAGTACCTAAGACATTTGAATGCTAACCAGAAGGCTAATGGTTCAAACCCACCAGTCCAATCCAGATAAGAGTCTCATACAATGTTCTATTACAGCAGAATTAAATCTCACTGGGAAGCTCTGGAGGAGCTCTGGTAGCATAATGCCTAAGGCATTTGACTGCTAACAAGAAAGGCTGGTGGTTCAAACCCACCAGCCACCCCTCAGAAGGAAGATTGGGCAATCTACTTCCATAGACATACCGCCTCGGAAACCCAAGGAGGGGTCGCTATGAGTCAAATCGACTCTACAGCAGTGAGTTTGATTTGATTTTGGGGGTTTGTAATTGAAGGTTTTTTCCTCCTTAGAGTTATTAACCTTAACATTCAAGATACAGAGTATGAGCTTTAGAAATTTAGGCATTAAGGACTCTTACTGGTAGTGGCTAAGGCACTTGACTGCTAACCAGAAGGCTGGCGGTTCAAACCCACCAGCCACTCCTCGGAAGGAAGGTTGGGCAATCCTACTTCTGTAGTGATACTGCCTCGGAAACCCAAGGAGGGGTCGCTATGAGTCGGGTCCGACTCGACGGCAAATAACAACAACAACAACACTGGTTTTGTAGTGGTATTATATTGTTAGGTTTCAAAATTAAGTCCTAAATTTTACCTATTTTCAGGCTTTTAAAAGAGTGTAATCTGTATATCTTACTTAAACCCCTCCCCTTAAATTTGGCAGACTAATTTCAGACCACAGTTCCGTAGGGCAATACATAAAAACAAATGACAAACACTAGGCAACAATAGAAGGAATTCACGGCGGATCAAAAGTTTAACAGTGCGTTTCCTTTCAGAATTGTCAGCATCAGCTTCCCACAATAAGAAAAATAATGAAGGCTGTTCTCTCCCACTGGCTCAATATTTCAAATGCAAACAAATCAATGAAAAAAGTGGTTATGTCTGTGTGAGAGGTACTGTGGTATGACTGAACAGAACAGTTTTATTTGTTAACTTGTATATTATTTAATTTATATATTTATTTAATTTTATGTCCAGGGCAGAACCAAGGTAACAGTAATGATAAATCAGGGGTGAATGGTTTTCTTTTTCTAGGATCAGCTTCAAAATACCTAATCATCTACATGACCTCTATATCTGTATAGTTGTTACTCACGTGGCAGCACCATCAACTTTGAATTTGTGTGATTCCTGTAAAATCAAACCTAAGAGTCTCATTCTAGTTGTGCTTTTGATACACTTCATCTAACTTGTTCCATGCGTTCTATGCTATGAACACAGTGTATCTCTTCCTGGATGTCTGTAACTGTATTCCCCATCAGGGACTGCTGGAATGTTATTTGCAGGTGAATACAATATTTCCTAGTTGAGTGTGCTCATGGAGAATGACACAGTGTCTGAATTACAACCTCCCATTCTCCTGAGATTCTTACTGAGTTGATTACAGGAATAAAAACAACTGCAAAATAATGTAAGACAATGGTTTTTTGGGAAGGGGATGCTTATGAGGAATGTCTTTAATGGAATGCAACCTCCCTCAGCTTTAAAGCTTGCCTTCACCAAAGGCAACCTTTGTAACAACCTAAGATGCGTAAGTAGAGAAAGCTCTTGGTTTAGCAGAGGAGGGCACCTTCTTGGATCCTTCCCATCTTCTTCACCCTCTTCCTAGGTGAGCCGAGTAAATTAAGCCAGTGCCTGGCATATGAAGCAATCTCCCACAAGGAGAAGGAAGGGACCATGCTGTCTTATTTACAATTGGTATTTCAAGCATGGAGATCAGTGTCTGGCAAATAGTAAGTACATAATAAATATTTATTGACTCCTTGAATAGTAGACATTCAATTTGTTGTTTGAACAAAATCACTCTGGATACTTCATTTCTGAAATTTGTGTAGTAGCTGGACTCCCAGGCATTTGTGTGTATGTGTTTTAAAATATTTTAACTCACCTTTAAAGACAACTCTAACACCTAACAAGCATGATATATTTAGACATGTACTAGATTTTTACAATAGAAAAGATCAAGGCTTTTAAAAATACCAGTTGTTTTGTGCTATCGAGTCGGACCCGACTCATAGTGAACCCTCTTTGGGTTTCTGAGGTGGTATGACCACAGAAGTAGATTGCCAAACCTTCCTTCCAAGGAGTGGCTCATGGGTTTGAACCGCCAGCCTCCTGGTTAGCAGTCAAGTGCCTTAGGCACTACACTGCCAGAGCAGCAGAATGCCCAAAACAAGAATGCATTCTACACTTATGACTCAACACTCTAATCTCTTTACTTATCCCCTAATGATTTTCTGGGAGCTCTGGTAGTGTAGTGTCTGAGGCACTTGACTGGTAACCAGGAGGGCTGGTGGTTCAAACCCACCAGCCACTCTCAGAAGGAAGGCTGGGCAATCTACTTACATAGTGATACTGCTTTGGAAACTCAAGGAGGGGTTGCTATGAGTCGGGTTCGATTTGACGGCACATAACAACAATGACGACGATTTTCTAGCTAATGTGATGGTGGTAGAGACATAACAAACAAAACTCTAATTTTGTATGTGCCTCTTCTGGTTACCTAGTGCCACTCTGACAAGAATATATCACAAACGGGATGACCTTAACAAACAGGAGTTTATTCTCTTATAGTTCGGGAGGCTAGACGTCCAAGTTCAAAGTGCCAGGCTCTAGGGGCTGTGTGAAAGCCCCTTGACCTCGGGCTTCAGCTCTGCCTCTTGCTCCCAGCCCACTGAGGCTAGAGGCATCTCTTCACTCAAGCAGCTACTGGGTGCTGAGGCTTACAAGCCCAAGGTCGGCAAATAAAACGGCACAGTCCTGATGTTACCAAACCACACAGCAGGCCATTAATTCAAGTCCATTATAAGACCAAGGTCAGCAGAGCATGCCAGGCTGCTGAACAATACAGCTACACGCAGTGTCCAAGCATGCCATAAGCTAGAGACTATTCCCAAAGCTGTTTCTTATATACGGGAAGCAGACCACATACCCAAAGGCAGCTACTCAGCTGCTCATAGTAGATTCCACCATGAAGTTGATTACCAGTCTCATCATGGGTAATACTACATCCAGCTGCCCAGCCACTCAACCAGGCCTAGCCAAGTTGGTGCACAACCTTACCTACCACAGTACCTTTATGGGGCAGCATAACAGATGGTCACTTTGAGCCTAAGGCATTTGAGTGTTAACCAGAAGGTTGGCAGTTCAAACCCACCAGCCACTCCATGAATGGAAGACTGGGCAATCTACTTCTATAAAGACTGATGGTCTCAGAAACCCAATGGGGGTCACTATGAGTCAGAATCGACTCGATGGCAGTGAGTTTGGTTTCGTTTTGGTTTTGACTATGATTTTTCCTAACAGTTCAGCTTAGGTTAATTGTCAGAGCTTGTCTAATTCTGTCTTTCATGTTAAACCCAGCACACTGTTGATGCTCAAATGTTAATTACTAACAAAACAATAATGCTTGCCAAAGTATCAGCCACTCTAAATGAATGGCAATAAGTATTACTGACATATGTAGATAAGTAGATTATAAATAGTAGAGAAATTAGGTTTAATTGAAGTTAAATTATAGTTTAGAAGTTGACAGTTGATTGGTCACTTCGTTTGTGGAGAGACATACTATTACGCCTTATCAGAAGTCACTAGCACAATTCAGCCTCACAGGAAAGCACTTGGAGAAAACCCCCCAGCTAATTTGCATCTAGAATTCACAACTTTCTGGCTATGTGTTCTGGGTAAGAGGGATCCCTGCTCACAGCCCATGCTTTGGAGGACCCTGTGCTAGCCCTGTAGAGGCTCACCCTTCCCTGTAAGAACAGTCCCATACTCTCTGACCTCCCAGGACTTTAGTGCCACTGCCGGCTCTGATCTTCTAAGGCTAAACCCTGGCCTAAGGGAATGGCCATGGGGTTGTTTTTGTGGTAAGTATGATATAGTTTGGATGTGCAGGGTGGCATGTCCTCAAAGGTCTGAATCTTTTTGTGTAGGAATGGAGATAAGATGGGTGTGAGTTGCGGGAAATAAGTGAGCACTCCCTGCACCACCATGTTCCAGTTCATTTATACCTTGAAAGAATTATCATAGTGTATATGAATCTTCCAATGTTAAAGCCAAGCCTGGAACTAGGGCAAGTCACGTAGCCTATTTTTAGTCTCAGTTTCCTCATCTATAAACAGGATGATAATAACTGTGCCACTAACCTCAAAGCACTGGGATGATGAGAATGATCTTAAAATAATTACCATTTGTTGAGTACATACTATGGCCTAAGACTTGTGCAAGGCACTTTGCACTTATTATATAAGATCATCACTAATCTTCAGGATATGGGATTCTTATCTTTTTATAGAGGAGGAAGCAGGCTCAGAGAGTTTATCTTTCTCTCCCAAGCTCCCCTCTCCTACCAGGGAAAAAAAGGAGATACAAATGAGAAAATGTAAAAAGAAAAGAAAACCAAAACAAAACCTCAAACACATATAAGGTAACATTATCGCTATGAATTCATTTGTTCATTCAATATATATTTATTGAGTACCTATTACTTCAGTAGAGATACCGCCTTGGAAACCCAAGGAGAGGTTGCTATGAGTCAGGTCCAACTCGAGGGCAGTTAAGTTTGGGTTTTTTTTTTTTTTTTTTTTGGTACCTACTAGGTGTTGAGGATCAGCAGTGAACAAAAGAGACAAAATAATTTGCTTCAGAAGCTTATATTATAGTGAAAGGGCATGAACAATAAATAAAGTAAATGAGTAACATATATAATGTGTCATCATTGCTGTTGTTGCATACTGATGAGTTGGTTCCAACTCGTAGCAACAACAGAACGAAAAACTGCCTGGTCCTGTGCCATCCTTACAGTCTTTGCTGTGTGTGAGCCCATTGCTGCAGTCAGTGTCCATCCATCTTTTTAAGGGTCTTCTTTTTCACTGACCTTCTAATTTACTAAGCATGATGTTCTTCTCCAGAGACTGGTCCTTCCTGATAAAATGCTCCAAGTACGTGAGAAAATCTCACTATCCTCATTTCTAAGGAACATTTTAGCTGTACTTCTTCCAAGACAGATTTTTCATTCTTCTGGCAATCCATGGTATAGTCAATATTCTTTGCCAACACCATAATTCAAGTGTATCAATTCTTCTTCAGTGTCCTTTATTCATTGTCCATGCATGCATAAGAGGCAATTGAAAATACCATGGCTTGGGTCAGGAACACCTTAGTCCTCAAAGTGATGTTTTTGCTTCTTAACACTTGAAAGAAGTGTTTTGCAGCAGATTTGCTCAATGCAATGCAACCTTTGATTTCTTCCATGAGTGTTGATTATGGATCCAAGTGAAATGAGGTCCTTGACAACTTCAATATTTTCTCTATTTATCATGATACTGCTTATTGGTCAGGAGGTCTGGTGGCACAGCGGTTAAAGAATTTGGCTGCTAATGAAAAGGTCAGCAATTCAAATCTTCCAGTCACTCAGCAAAGAAAGTTGAGGCAGTCTGTTTCCATCAAGATTTATAGAAGCATGATGGGGCCTTTCTACTCTGTCTTATAGGGTCACTAGGAGTCAGAACCAACTTGCTGGTAGTAGATTTGGTTTAAGTTGTGTTTATCGGTCCAGTTGTAAGGATTGTTCTTTTCTTTATATTGAGATTAATCCATAATGAAGGCTATACTCTTTGATTTTCACAGTAAGTGCTTCAAGTCTTCTGTATTTTCAGCAAGCAAGGTTGTGTCATCTTCATATTACAGTTTATCAATGGGTCTTCTTCCAAGTTTAATGCTGCTTTCTTCTTCATATAGTCGAGCTTCTTGGATTACTTGGTCAGCATACAAATTGAATAAGGATGGTTAAAGGATACAATGCACACCTTTCCTGATTTTCAACCTCACAGCATCCCCTTGTTCTGTTTGAATGGATGTCTCTTGGCCTTTGTATAGGTTCCGCATGAGCCCAATTAAATTTCTAGAATTCCCATTCTTTGAAATGTTATCCACAGTTTGTTATGAGCCACATAGTTGAATGCCTTTGCATAGTCAATAAAACATAGGTAAACATTTTTGTGGCGTTCTTGGCTTTCAGCCAAGCTCCATCTGCTATGTCTTCTTTTGAATCTGGCTTGAATTTCTGGCAGTATCCTGTTTTACTGCTGAACCATTTTTTGAAATTATCTTCTGCAAAATTTTATTTGCTTGCGATATTAACAATATTGTTTGATAATTTCTGCATTCTCTGGGATCACTTTTCTTTGGAATGGGCACAAATATAGATCTCTTCTAGTCATTTGGCCAGGTAGCTATCTTCTAGATTTCTTGGCATAGATCAGTGAGCACTTCCAGCACGGCATCTGTTTGTTGAAACATCTCAATGGGTATCCCATGAATTCCTGGAGCCTTGTTTTGCATCAATGCCTTCAGTGCAGCTTGCACTGGTTCTTGATCATATGCTACCTCCTAAAATTGTTGAACATCGACCAATTCTTTTAGCGTATTTCTTCCATCTTCTTGTGATGCTTCCTGTATCATTCAATATTGTGACCATAGAAATCTTTCATTATTGCAATTTGAGGCTTGAATTTTTTTCTTTAGTTCTTTCAGCCAGAGAATAGCCAAGCATGTTCTTCCCTTTTGGTTTTCCAACTCCAGGTCTTTGCATATTTTATTATGATACTTTACTTTGTCTTCTCAAGTGATATTAACCTATCACTGATACAGTGCCAGAAAATGAACCCCTCAGGTTGGAAGGCACTCAAAATACAACTGGGGAAGAGCCTTTTCCTCAAAGAAGGTGGATGAAGTAAAGTCCATGGTACCATCAGTATTGTTCGCCAACGTCTTTGGTCTTTCTTATTCATTGTTCACCTTTCACATATATATAAGGCTATTGAAAATACCATGGCTTTCTAACCACTAGTAATTATCAATACATTTTGATTGCATGTTTGATCAATTTCAGACTGCAGAAATTGGTAAAAATCTTCAATCTCTTCATCTTTGGCATTAGAGGTTAGTAGGTAAATTTGAATAACAGTAGTATTAACTAGTATTCCTAGTACAAGTATCGATATTAACCTATCACTGATAGCACTGTACTTCAGGACAGATCTTGAAATATTCTTTTTGATAATGAATGTGATATCATTCCTTTACAATTTGTCATTCCTGGAATGCTAGATTGTATGATTCTCCTATGCAAGATGGCCAAGACTAATCTATTTCAGTTCACTAATACCTAGGATAGGAGCTCTGGTAGCATAGTGCCTAAGGTACTTGACTGCTAACCAGAAGGCTGGCGGTTCAAACCCACCAGCCACTCCTCAGAAGAAAGGTTGGGCAATCTACCTCTGTAGTGCTACTGCATGGGAAACTCAAGGAGTGATCGCTATGAGTCAGGTCCAACTCGATGGCACATAACAACAACAACAACAATGCCTAGGATGTCGGTCTTTATGCATTTCTTTTCATTTCTGATGACTTCCAATTTTCCTATATTCATACTTCATACATCTATGTTTTGATTATTAATTGATGTTTGTAGCTGTTCTCATTTTGAGTTGTGTCACATCAGCAAATGGAAGTCCTGAAAACTTTATTTAATCCACTTTCTTTGAGGAAAAGGCTCTTCCCCAGTTGTATTTTGAATGCCTTCTAACCTGAAGGGCTCATCTCCTAGCAGTATATCAGACAATGTCCACCACTATTCTTAAGGTTTTCACTGGTACACACACACACACACACACACACACACACACACACACACACATATATTTTAGAAGTAGATTGCTAGGTTCTCCTTCTTTGTCTCTTAATCTGGAAGTTCTGCTGAAACCAGTCTACTATTGGTATCAAAGCAACACTCAAGCAACCACAGTATGACAAACTGACAGATGAATGGTGGGTACAGTGTGTTAAAAGGTGGTAAATAAAGCAGAGAACTAGAGCCTGTGCAGATACAGAGAATGTCACATTTTAATAAGGAAAGATATGAAGAAGGTGAGGGACTACCTTTCCAGTTTTTTTTGTTTGTTTGTTTGTTTTTTGTGGTGGTGGTAGTGTGGATAATCCAAACAGAGAAACAAATGGAAAGACCGTGAAAGTGGTGTGTGACTACTATGTTCCAGAAATAGGATGGAGGCCAGTGTGGCTGGGATAATGAGTGAGGAGCAGATTCATAGGTCCTTTAGGCCATATTAAGGACTCTAGTTTTTACCTTAATAAGATGGGAGGTAGTGGACAATTCTGAGCAAAATAATGACTTCAGCTGCTGTTTTGAAAGTATATTGCTGGGATGCAAGGGCAGAAAGAGGGAGATCAATTTATTGCAAAGTCCAGACAAGAGATGATGCTGTCATAAACAAGGGCCAGCGCAGGAGAGGTAGTGGGTAGAGGTTAGATTCCAGACATGGTACTTTGAAGGTTGAACTGACAGGTTTTATGATCATTGTGGGGTGCAAGAGAAATAAAGGAGTCAAGGACTCCAAAGCTTTTCATCTGGGCAATGGGAAGGGTGTATGACATGAACTAGGAGGGAGATGTGGTTGGAGCCTGTTTTGCACAATTATTTATAATTCTGAGATGTCGATTAGACATAAGGTGGAGATGTTAGGTTCATCTTTTTTCACCTAACTAGGTTTGAATTCTTCTCTCTCTCCTTTCTTTACAGAGAAATAATGGCATTTATTCATGTTCCTTTGCTTTCAAGGTGGTGGTCCATGTAGCAGGGAATTTGATGTTGAGGTTTAATCAAGAGGTAGAAGAGGAAACAGGAGGAAGTAGTTTAAGCAAGAGTAATATAAAAAGCTCTGGTAGCATAGTGGCTAAGACACTTGCCTGCTAACCAGACGGCTGGCGGTTCAAACCCAGCAGCCACTCCTCGGAAGGAAGGTTGGGCAATCCTACTTCCATAGTGATACTGCCTGGGAAACCCAAGGAGGGGTCGCTATGAGTCGGGGCCGACTCGACGGCACATAACAACAACAAATATAAAAAGGTCTACAGATATAATTTGTAACAAATTCAGTTTCACAAGTTTGGAAAGGGACATTTCCTTTCTCTAGAAAGCCACACATTCTGTTCAGTGCCACATAAGTGACTTTGTTGTTGTTGTTGTTATGTGCCATGGAGTCAGACCCGACTCATAGTGACCCCTCCTTGGGTTTCCTAGACCATATCACTACGGAAGTAGATTGCCCAACCTTTCTTCTGAGGAGTGGCTGGTGGGTTTGAGACACCAGCCTTCTGGTTAGCAGTCAAGTGCCTTAGGCACTACGCTACCAGAGTGACTTAAGGACCCATAATGCTTACTCCACGGCACATAACAACAACAATGTTTACTAATAACCTACTCTAAGTGTTTAAAATAAGCTTAGATATTAAAGAATGTTGTTGTTGTTATGTGCCATGGAGTAGGACCTGACTCATAGCAACCCCTCCTTGGGTTTCCCAGCTGTATCACTACAGAAGTAGATTGCCCAACCTTCCTTCCAAGGAGTGGCTGGTGGGTTTGAACCACCAGCCTTCTGGTTAGCAATCAAGTGCCTTAGGCACTACTACCAGAGCTCCCATTAAAGAATGATTGAAAATTTTTTTAAAAAAGCTCAATATTAGCTCACAAATGAAAGTAAAATTCTCCTGTAAATTTACTACCCATATACAGATTGAAAAAAAAAAAATCAACTTGTTTGGCGGGTAGGCATGCAAACAAAAATACAAGCTTGGTATCAGAACAGCAGAGCAGAGCCTGGTGTTGGTCTGGTGAGGCATCTTCATTTGTACTAACCTAACACACCAGGACTTGGATCAGGGCAGGGAATGGAGTGAGAGGAAGGGAAAATCAAGCGGCAGGAGCGGTTATATCTTAAAGTGCGATGCTCTGTTTTGAGATCTGGAAAGTTTGCTTTGTCCAAGGCAAAGCCAGATCTGCCAACGAATGTTTCTAATCATGTCACAGAACTTGCAGTCCAGGTCTTCTCCTTAAGGACTGATCACCTCTAAATCTGTGAGTGTTTGTTTGGGATTGGTCTCGAGTCTGACATTGAAACGGGCACGTTTCTATTCCCTTACTTTCGTGGTCACTGAGGTCTTTGAAGGTGCGACAGTGACCACAGAACGCAGGAGAGGAATGCTTTGCCTTCCAGTTACAAGTTAGCACAATCAAGCAACTCCCAGCCAATCTCTGGGTTCAGAATACCCAATGCGGCCCAAGAGTGCGGGCCGGACTTTTGCTCTGGGCCAACTTTCATTCCCCTGGGCTGCGGCGTGGCGCCATAGGGAGTCTGAGAGAGAAGATCAAGGCTGCTGGATTTCCAAGGGGCCTGTGTGGGTGCGGGAAGTGTAAGGGACGACGTGGGACAAGGTTGGCGGGCAGAAAGGGTGGGGAAGGGAGTTGAGAGAGGGCAATCTTGAGCTTCTAGGCCGGGGTAGCAGGACTTGAGACACTTCCCCGGAGCCCAGCCGCGCCGGCGTCTGGCTAGCTCAGCCGAGGGCGCTACGCCCTCTTAGCGAACCGAGCGCCTGGCTCACCAGGTGCAGACCCGAGGTGCTTCGAAAAACGCGAGGGCGCGGCCTGCGGGCGGCGCAAGAAGAAGGAGAAGGAGGGGCTGGCGCGCCGGACAGTCCCGCCTCCCGATGACGCAGAGACCGCCGACTCGCCTCCGGGCTGTCACTCACTCCTCACCATGGTTGCAGCACAAAGCAACAAGCCCCGGAGGCCGCTTCCTCCCTAAGGAGCAGCTCCGGCGGCCGGAGAAGGCGCTGGAGGAAGAGGTGGAGGAAGAGGAGGGGAATCGCCGCTTCCCAAACACTCTCCGAGGGAGCTGTGTGCTGCTCTCCGCTCTCAGTTGCCGGACGCCCGCCGTTGGGAGTCTGGACCTGGGCTGCCCGCGGCCCTTTCTCTACCCTTCCCCGCCCCACGCAGACGAGGAACAAAGTTGCCGAGAGCGACTGGGCCGGAGGTTGTAGCCGGGCCGGCTGCTCTGGCCGCGGCGGCGCCAGCACCAGCACCGGCTCCAGGGCAGGATCCCACTCCTGGAGCGCTGATGGGGGGAGGTGGAGGCGGTGGAGCGCTCGGCGGCGGCTCGAGCAGCAGAGGCGGCGGCGGCGGCGGCGGGGCGGCCCGAGGGGATGCAGCAGCAATCAGGAGGGACGGCCGAGCCCAGTAGACGAAGACCAGGAGCGGCTGCGACGACGGCCGAGGCCAGACCCAACCGGTCCTTCCGATCCGCGACAGCGCCACCTCAGTGTGCGAGGATCAGGGGAGCGAGAGAGCCGAGTGTTTCTCGGAGACCCCTGGGCGGTGGCGCGAGCCTCTGAGAGGAGGGGGCGACCTCGGCACGGAAGGGAGAGGAGGCCCCGCCTGCTTGCAGCCCTCCCTCACCCCACTGCACTCGTATCTCCCTAAAAATAACTCGGCCCCGCCGGGGCCAGGAGAAGCCGCCGCTGTCCCCCGGGTGGAGCCGGGAGAGGCGTGTCAAGCCGGGCTCCGAAGGGAGCCGGCGCTCTAGGAAGCCGCCTCTGACTAGCGGCGAAGAGGAGGAGAAGAGGAACGGGAGCTTCCGACCGTCTCGCGCGCCGCAGGCTGCGGCCGCAGGGACTCCGTCTCAGCCGACTGTCCCGGGAGCTGAACGTTGCGCGAGCTCAGCGCGCGGCCTCACTCTCCCGCCAGGACTTCTGCGCGCTCTCCGCGCGCCCAGCCGACCGCCCCCCGCGGGCCCTGAGCCCCGCGTCGCCGCCGCGGTTTGGCTTATTAGCCTGGGGCGGGTGGAGCGCACAGGGCGGAGACAGCCGCTGCGCTGGGCCGGGAGGAGGCCGGCGAGGGTGCAGAGCGGCCCCGGCCGGGCCCGCGGGGGGAGATGGCGTCCTACGTGGATAACAGCTTCCGGCAAGCGGTGATGAAGAACCCCGCGGAGAGGAGCCCCCAGGTGAGACCTAGAGCCCCAGCCACGGCCGCCTGCACTTGGCCAGATTGTGTTCATAGGCTACTTCCTCACTGTTCCCTTTTCCGGGCACAGTTGGCTCCTTGTACCCTACTTCTCCCATCAAGACCCTTGACTTCCCACTCCGAGTCTCTTTCCGCTGACTCGTTTTGGTTTATTTTTCCCTCTCTTCGTTGCTGACCTTCTCTCTTCGTTTCTCTAGCGGAGGAGAGAATTCTCATTAACTTTCTCTCTTCCTAGCGGCACTCGGGGGACCTCTGAACCTCAAGGGGTCTCTCTTCTTCACTGCCGGCGTGTCTTTCCACACTGGTTTGCGGGCACTCTTCCTCTCCTTTAGACTTTAGTGGTTTTTGAAAAGGTAAAGAAGGAAACTTGTATGGTTCTGCGAAAATCCTTATTGGCCACCTAAGGTTTAAAATACTGGGATATTTATGTACCTATTATTTTGCTGTTTATGAAAAAGGAGTGCTGTTTCCCATTGAAAGAAAGTTGAATGGCTAAGCCAGTGCTTTTAGTTTAAATTGTAAAATAGTTGCAAACCAAAAACCAAAACCAAACGCACTGCTGTGAAGAGTAGGATCTGACTCATGTAGAGCGGGCTTATTCAAATGCACCCCTGGGGAGGGTACCCTGCGGATTTTCTTTGGTATCACAAGACCTCGTCAAAATTAGTTTGTTAACATTTACGCGATTGTTTACCTTCAGGGTTATTTTTCTTTAGCTTTAAATGGAGGAATTGCTGATGTGGTTGGATTTGGTCGTCTCAAGTTGGACTCGAGAGGGAGAAATTGTGTAAAAGTGTGGTGGGTGGTTTGATTTTCTTTGCCTTTAGTTGCTGACTGGATAATGACGCGTATTCCTAAGCATTGGAAGGGTGACTACATGGGATCCTGTTGCCAGCCTTCTTAAGGCAAATAAGCCCTCCTGATCCTTGGGACCATCAGACATTTAGAAGCTAATGCTTTTGAAAGAGTTGCTTCCCTTGTTAGATGTTGGATGCCATCTATTCAAATCCAAATGTACCCATTCTTGGATGTTAAGTATTATTATTTAATGTGAGGAGAAAAGAATAAAATAGACTCTTGCACTGGTTGTCTTTGGACAAGCTCCATCAATAGCACCTGGTTCTATTTTTGATTTTTTATTTTCCCCGGATAGAGCATCTGAGGGGTCATGGATAGATTTTGCTTATATTTACTAAAGGTGTTTAAGATGGGCTGTAATTTTACATGGAAATTCACTTCACACCTGTCTCTAGTAAGTTCCTATTCTAAAGACTTTTTTTTTTATCAAAACCAAGACTGTCCAGCTTTGAGCTTGCCCACCTCACGTGCCTTCCTCATTTACTTTTTGTTTTAAAATTGTCAGATGTAACGGTCTTCTGCATCTAAAAAAGCAGGTTCCCAGGCCCAGTGTGCTGGATAAGCAAATTTCAGTGAGATATTTTACTTCCTTTCAGGAATGCTGTTGAAAATGCCAAGTGAAATCACACATGCTGAGAAAATTAGAACCAAGCAAGGCGGGTCAGAAAATGAAGTCAGAGGCCTTTAAACTCATTGCCATTGAGTCAAATCCGACTCATAGTGACCCCTCCTTGGGTTTCCTCTGAGGCAGTATCACTATGGAAATAGATTGCCCAGTCTTCCTTCTGAGGAGTGGCTGGTAGGTTTGAACCCCTGTCCTGGTTAGTGGTCAGATGCCTTAGGCACTACCAGACTCACTGCTTTTGAGTTGTTTTGACTTACAGCGACCCCTCTTTGGGTTTCCGATGCGATAACACTACAGAAGTAGATTGCCCAACCTTCTGCCAAGGAGGTGTGTTTGAATCACCAGCCTTCTGGTTAGCAATCAAATGCCCTAGGCACTATGCCACCAGAGCTCCCTTAGAGAGAAGGAAAATAGTGTCTTTGGCTGATTAGTTAGAATAGCAGTGACTGAAACCTATCACGTGGAGGGGTGGGTCACCAAACAAGATTGAGAGAGACAAAACTTCCACTGTGACAGCAGGAGGATTGTGCCAAAGAAATGAACTGTTAAACTTTCCTGTTCCTATGCCAGTTGTGTAGAACAGAGTAAAAACTGACCCAACACAGTACTTAGCGTGAGTTAGAAATAAGTAGACTGGTTACTGTTGTTAGGTGCCATCAAGTTGGACCCGACTCATAGTGACTCCTCCTTGGGTTTCTGAGGCAGTATCGCTACGGAAGTAGATTGCCCCATTCCTTCTGAGGAGGGGCTGGTGAGTTTGAACGTCCAGCCTTCTGGTTAGCAGTCAAGTGCTTTAGGCGCTATGCTACTAGAGCTCCCGGACTGGTTACTACTAAATGAAACTTCATTAACAGTCTAAAACTATCACGTTTTCCCCAACCAACCAGTCACAGAGAAAGTAAATACTAGAGAAACCCATTTTGAGCATTTTTACTTTTTAGCCCTGCTAACTTAAAGATGTTTATTTTGGTCATCACTAATGCAGCCCAGGTGCTCTGGTAGCATAGTGCCTAAGAAACTTGACTGCTAACGAGAAGGCTGGCAGTTCAAACCCACCAGCCACTCCTCGGAAGGAACATTGGGCAGTCCATTTCCTTAGTGATACTGCCTCGGAAACCCAAGAAGGGGTTGCTATGAGTCTGGTCCCACTCTACGGCAAATAACAACTAATAACAATGCAGCCCCACTCATGCTTGTTTACTATTTTAAAGAGAAGGTAGTTGGAAATCTGAATTTTTCATCTTTACCTGGCTTGTCAGAAATGATATTTTAAAAGGTTGACATTTAGTCAAAAGTAACAGTGTTTTTAGTAGAAGATGCTTTTTATATTATGAGTGTTAATTCAGAGGCTATAGGTTTTTCTGTTTTGTATTTTTCTTAGGAAATTTTGTAATATAGAAAAGCAAACTTACTAGATAAGTTAGATATGAAATGAAGGATACTAATTAGATTTGCTGTTGTGTTTCCTTCTGTTTCCAAGTATAAACTCAGTAAAGGAGTTTAATTCTGATTATAGGTGAAAGGGAGGTGCTTTAAAAGAAAAGAATAGAGTAAAATAGTTGGTCTTTTTTTAAAATTTAGTTTCTTTCTTCCTTTTTTTCTTTTAAAAAAAAAACTGTCTACACATTTATTCTCCAAAACTCTGAAGATGGTTTTGTATTTAGGTCAATCAATTACCTAGAAGTGATCATAGTGTTAACAGTGTAACCTAAGAAGTTGGCTAGGAAAAAAATCTGGCATGTGAGGTGGGGTGGTGGGGTGGGGAGAAAACCTTAGTGTAAACACGGGCTTTGATAATTAGGGAGTTTTTCATGTCCATCTGGAAAATGTGATCCCTAAACACCTTCTGTTTAGGCATGTCATTAGAGAATAGGGCTGGTCCAGAGAAATAAAATTGTCACATGAATTTTTAACCAAATCACACATATTTATGTTCATGGGGTTGACACTATTTCATCTGATATTCTGAGAGGAGGGGGAAAAAGACTTTTTGAATCCAATGTATATCCCATATTATGTTCCTGCAACTTGGCTAAGTTCTAATCAATAGGGCACTGTATTCTGAATAACAAACACCCTTGAAATAATGAACATTAAACATGTGTATTGATAATGTTTTTAGTGCTCCTCTGTTGAAAAACAGGGCTCTTAAGTAATTGCTTTATTTAACTATTTGAGTTTATGCCTTTAATTGCTTAAATGGCGAGCTTGGTCACCAAAGCAATTTAGTGAAGTAAAAGACATAAATAAATTAGAAACAGCTTTATCCCCCAAGGCTTTATACTATAATATGATTTTTCTAAACCATTTTATTAACTTGTTGAGTTTAGACCATTTGAAATTGCTTCTGCAGAGAGTGTTTAAATACATAATGTGTTTAGTTTTTCAGGTGAAACATTGTAGAATTGTTTCCCTCTAAATTAACTTCATTAAAATGGTACATGTAAAATAACTGCCCAAGCCTTTCTTTCTAAGTTAGTAATCTTACTTTTACCTTTCACTATTGAAAAAATTCTAACTATTAAATCGTTTGATTAGTTGCTCACTTAAGAATTTGTCAGAGTAGAGTTCATAACAAGATTTAATTTTTTGCAAAATCCTTCAGTAGAATACGTCTTTCATCATCATGAGAGGGCTGAAACCTTTAGCCCAGAGAACTTTAAATTATGATAATCTGTATGAGAAACTGTAACTCATGAGAATCTGCACTAAAGAATATTTCTGACAAATAATTAACTTTCAAATCTAGTAGAGTAGTTGTGTTTCTTACAGTTATATTTTCCATTTTTTTTACCATTGTTCATAAGCAGACTCATATTTTCATTTCACATATTTAAGTAGTTTATGTTCATAAAACACAACCAAGCTATCTGTGTGGAATCTGAAAATGGTTATCTCAAAGAAATAAGATTGCCGCAAGCATTTATTTAACTTTCATAATAGTGGTATTTGAATTTGAGGTAAAAGATCCCCATTTCTAACTTTGGATAAGTGAGGACTTAAATTTATGGTAAAAAAATTAACAACATTTTTGTGTAATATGGGAGCTTAGTTGCCTTCAAATAACCTTTTAAACATTTAGTAATTAACAGTTCTATAATTAGCTTTGCATATCCTGGCTGTGATTCAAAATGAAATCTCTCCAACTGCAGTGTTCTATGTAGATACTGATTTAACACAGTGGTTCCCAGACTCTGGACTTTCATAGAACAGTTAAAAAATAAGTAAGTAAAAAAGAAAAGGACCACCTATCATTTTACTAGTAATATAGTTATCTGTTAAGAAATGGAGGATACACTATCATCCCAAAGCTTGGTTCTTGAGATCAAATACTCTTTGCTTTGTAAGAAAGCATATTGTCTTTTTTTTTTTTTAAAGTTTGTACACCTGACAAAAAGTTTATCCAAATGGATTCTAGGGAATGTATAAATAATCACAATAGGTTATATGCTGTTGGTGATACTTGAAGTTAAAGTAACAAATATGTGGAATATGCATCAGAGAGAAGTATCTGTAATAAAGATAGAACCCTTTAGAAATGCAAAAACACTGCTGCTGGTTGATTCATTTGAAAACTACTTTTTGAGTTTTGTTACTTATTGTGCAAGTTAGATAGATAGTCAGAGGGAGCCCTGGTAGCATAGTAGTTACATGCTCAGCTGCTAACAGGTCAGTGGCTTGAAACCATCAGCTGCTTCATGGGAGAAAGATGAGGCACTCTACTTCTGTGAAGATTATAGCCTTGGAAACCCTATGGTGTAGTTTTACCGTGTCCTATAGATTGCCACAAGTTAGAATTGACCTGATATCAAGGAATTTTTTCATTTGGGTATAGATGTTGTTGTTAAGTGCTGTGGAGTTGGCTCTGACTCATAGTGACACTACATACAACAGAACGAAACACTGCCTGGTCATGTACTATCCTCACAGTCTTTGCTATGCCCAAACCTATCGTTGCACCACTGTGTCAGTCCATTTCGTTGAGGGTCTTCTCCTTCTTTTGCTGACCCTCCACTTTATCAAGCATGATAACTTCCAGGGAATGGTCTCTTCTGACAACATGACCAAAGTAGATAGGTAGCGAGAAAGAATTGTAATTACATGAAGGAACTTTGACCAAAACCAAAATCCCAACCCTTTCACCTTTCCCCATAGTGTGACCCTATAGGATAGAGTAGAACTTCCCCATAGGGTTTCCAGTGTTGTAAATCTTCCCACAGAGTGGCTGGTGGGTTTGAACTACTGCCCTTTCATTTAGCAGCCAATTGTTTAACCACTGTGCCACTAGGGCTGTCCAGATTAGAGTAATTTTAGTTGTCATTGTGTTGATTCCCATTCCTGGCAACCCTGCGTGTGACAGAGGATTGCATAGGGTTTTCATTGACTGATTTTTCAGAAGTAAATCACCAGGCCTTTCTTTCAAGGAGCCTTTGGGTGAACTCAGACCTCCAGCTTTTTGGTTAGCAGCTGAGTGTGTTAACCATTTGTGTTACCCAGGGACTTCAGAATAAAGAGAGATGGAAATGTAGAACTGGTGATAGTGATTCCTTCATATTTGCATTTTATGGGATATTCTGTCTTTTTACCCTTGAGTGAAGGAAAGTATGTTAACTATTTAGTGCAGTGCCTAATGATAGTCCTTGTTAGAGCATGTTTTAATTAAATATTAACAGTTGCATGTGAATTGAGTTTAAATTTAAAAAAGGTAATGAGTCATAACTTGAGAGTAAATACTCAAAAGAACATTTGATAATCACAATGCCCCAACCCCTGAGATTTTCAGTTTGATAATTTGATTTTTCTTCTGGCTTTGATAATTTATTGCAGTAGCTGCACAGAACTCACAAAAAATGTGGTTATGTGGTTTCTTGGGGATGTAATAGGCTACAGTTTGGGATCAAGATCAACTTGAAAGTAACAGAAACAACTGAGGATACTGGATGCAGTTCATAAATCAGGATGGTTTCCAATCAGAACATCTCTCTCAGCGTCTTTCTTTTGTGCTAGCAGGCCCTTCTTGGCTCATCTCTGCCGCATCAGGACAGACCTCCTCTCAGCTACTTGTTTAGGATTATAGTTCCCAGCATAGCTATAGCTGGAGCATCTGCTGCTGCTGAAGGTAGGCCAGCCTGCCTCCCACACTGTTGCTTGTTCTGCTTAGGTGTCTCCTTCCCCTTCATGAGCCACCCAGCTCCATTGATGACCTCCTGCCTGGAGGTCCCCACCTTTATCCAGTGGGTTGGTTCACCTACCACAGCTATCTAGGTATCTGCTAGTCTTGTGGTTCCTGCTTCTCTTATTGCTGCTACAGTTTCTCTGCTGCTTGGCTCTGCTGTTCTCTATACCGGCTAGTGCTGTCTTCAGTGTTAGAGCTCTTGATTCATATTACAGCTCTTTTAGGAGGTTCCTTTCTCTCTCTCCTTGGTTCTTAAAACCTCTGTGGTTGGGTGTTCATATAAGCAAACTCCTTGTTAGTTGCAAGGCGTGACCCTTCCATGAGGACCACAAACTGACCAATGCACTCAGTGGACCACAAGTCAGTCATTCCTATTGGATGGATTTTCAAACCACTATTTGTGTAGCAAATTGACCAATTCCTGCAAGGTGCATAAAATAATCACAGGGAAGACTGAGGCCTAAGCAGTCATTTTTGGTAGAATTATAAACCCAAAGCTAGAATAGTTATATATAAAGAGAAACCCATTGCACTGCAATTTTCTTCAAAATAAAAAGATAAACCATTATCAAGAAAACCATTTTCAGTAATCCCCTTCTTTCTTGATGGTGCAGCCACCATCTTGAGCTCTTGAAGACTAAAATAACTTGCTAAATAGGAAACTGAGTTGGTTTCCTTCTTGACATATTTGAACATCTGCACCAACCCTGAATTGCCTATCTCTAGATTTCTTAAGGGAGTTCTGGTAGCATAGTGGCTAAGGCACTTGATTGCTAACCAGAAGGCTGGCGGTTCAAACCCACCAGCCACTTCTCGGAAAGAAGATGGGGCAATCTACTTCTGTAGTGATACTGCCTCAGAAACCCAAGGAGGGGTCGCTATGAGTCGGGTCTGACTCGATGACACATAACAACAACAGATTTCTTGATGTATGAGAAAAATAAGCCATACTTAGTTATGTACAATTCATGGTAATTTGCAGACAAATGCAATCCTAATACAATCTGTGCTACAAGTTAAATCTATTAAATTAATGTGTTATAAAGAACTTTGTTGAATGGACTGTTATACTGTAAGATATACCAATGATAAAAAGCTATCTAAGGGAAAAAGTAACATCAGAGTAATTAAAAAAAAAAAAAAAAAAGCAACACCTCACTGCCATGGAGTTGATTCAGACTCATAGTAACCCCCTTTGGGTTTCTGAGGCGGTAAATCTTTGTGGAAGTAGATTGTTCCAACTTCCTTCTGCAAAGCAGCTGGTGAGTTTGAACCACCAACCTTCTAGTTAGCAGTCAAATGCCTTAGGCACAATACCACCAAAACTCCTTCAATATTTAAACATCAACTATTAAAAAATAATAGTGGTAATAATGTTGTTGTTATGTGCCGTTGAGTTGGACCCGACTCATAACGAACCCCTCCTTGGGTTTCCGAGGCAGTGTCACTACGGAAGTAGATTGCCCCATCTTCTTTCCGAGAAGTGGCTGGTGGGGTTTGAACTGCCAGCCTTCTGATTAGCAGTCAAGTGCCGTAGGCATTACACTATCAGAGCTCCCAGTGGTAGGAGTAAGAAGAAATACTTTTAAAATATTCCTTGCCAAGGACCATGGTCGTTGTTGTTATGTGCTGTCGAGTCGGACCCGATTCATAGCAACCCCTCCTTGGGTTTCCGAGGCAGTATCACTACGGGAGTAGATTGCCCCATCTTCCTTCATAAAGGACTGTGGTAGGAACTTTAATATACATCGATTTATTTAATCCTGATAGCCTAATGAGGCTAGTAATACTACCATATCCATAGACTACTCCCCCTTCGTGGTAAAATTTTCATCAAATTTTGACAAGAACAGAGTAATATAATAACGTTAAATTTATATATTCTGAGATTATGACCTTATTTTTATATTGAATGTCTTGTCTTTTATGAACTAGAATTGTGGGGAGCAGTTTGTTGTTTCTTTTTGATATACTTAAATGGTAAAATAGTTGTTAAATCAATGTTAGTGCCCTAGTGTGTTTTGAAATTTTAACAGTCCCTGAAATCCAAATTTTAACAGTCCCTGAAATCCTCACTAAGGTTAGGTCACCTGCCTAAGGCTACAAAGCAGTTTGTTTGACACCAAAGTCCAGGTTTATAACCACTAAGTTAAATGAAGTAAATATACTAAACTAAAAACAACTATTATGTGAAAACAATTACAATAAGGATGCAATTAATAATTATAAAAGGAGACAGCTAGCCCAGAATATATAAAGTGGGAACCAAGACTTTAGGTGAGGTAATTTTTGCATGTTGCCTTCTACAAAGTGTTCTTCCTAATTGTGTGATGTAGATTTAAACCATACCAAAGAATATGGAGTAGAGAGAGGCATTCCCACCCATTCCAACTTAAGTGATTAGGTTTGGAGGTTCACATTTTTGAATAATAAAGAACTTTTGGGTCTCTGTACATTGTATGTGTCTAAAAGTGTCCAGAACCCAAGGAACAGTCATACAGAAATTACTTGCCCCTAAACGTTGTTCCTCAGTTTCTTCCAGCTCTTCATAGTTTGATGAGCAGATATGAATGAAGGTTAGAAACAATGTGGTTAAATTCTTCCTTACTTAATTCCTGGGATTTTGTGATAATGTATCTTAATTTTTTAAATTCATGAGTTGCTTTTTAAATTCATTTCTAGTTTAGAAGTGTGTGAATTTTAGAAAGCTAAAATGTATAACTTAGATTGTGAATCAAATTTGTCTAATAATTTGACCAAGCATTTACTGATTTTGCAATTGGATAATATAACTTGAATAATTCAAATAGTTACTTTTATATACAGGACACCTGATGAATATTATAGCTGTATGTTTTCACATTCATTATTCTGTAAAATTTTAGTTACTCCAAAGCCTAGCCAGCTCTTTACTATTTTACCTGTGCTTTCAACTGTAGCTTATTATTAAAAACATCAAACACAGAAAAAAAATTTTCTGAAAATATAATTTGCTATCAGAAGTTAATGGCTAGAAAAGTTATTAGAAAGAATCAAGGACATTTGTGGTTTTTAAATATTCTTTGTTTTTATAGGTGGTTTGTTTTGGAGTGGGTATAGCATATACTTGAGTTTGGAGCCTAAATTAGGACCATGTTTCTACTTAAATGGATTATGTTGAAACATATCTATCAATCCCACTAGACAGAGAGCTTATTGGGCTGGGATTTATTCATCTTTAAGGGTCAAGGCTTGGCACACCCCCATAGCACACAGAGTTGAAACTAATAAATGTTTAATGACTTGATTCTGCTTTCCTGGAGTTTGAAAGTTAGTAATGCAGGGAAGAAAGTAATTATATATTTCTCTAGTAATAGGAAATTTAATAAAAGTTGAAAAAGAACATTGAGTTTTGGTTTAGTTTCTGCAGCAAGTAAATATTCCTTTATATAAACCTGTAACTGTGAAACAAAGTTATTTTTATTGAATACCAGTTTATTGGTTTTAGTTAAGCAGTTTAATCACTTTGGTGCTGGTATTTTGAAACTGTCATTTAAATGATATTTTCATTGACGTTTAACAGAGTGTGTAAATTGTTCCTTTTTGTTCCTGTGACACATTTTATTATGCAATTTTTTTGAAAGTACTTTGAGATACAGTAATTTAAATAAATGGCAAATCTGTATTGTAAATTCACTTCTAGTATTTAGAATGTGATTAACTGTTAACTAATTGAAGACCTTATACTTGACCCATTTCAATAACTATAACCATTTTAGACTGGTAAAATCATTTACATGGAAATATATTAACAGGTGAATTTAAGGAGTAGTGCCATAAACATTAACTGTATTCCATTGAAAATTTATGTAGCTTATTGATTTACATAGAAAACTTTAGAGAAAAGTAAGCTGTATTAAACATTAATTCTAGGTAAATTTGGTGGCGTAGTACATAAGGCATTTGACTGCTAACCAGCCATTCAAACCCACCAGCCATTCCTCGGGAGGAAGACTGGGCAATCTACTTATGTAGAGATACCACCTCGGAAACCCAAGGAGGGGTCGCTATGAATTATTGGAACCAGCTCAGTGGCAGTGAGTTGTCTTTTTGATTAGGTAAATTTTATTTTTTCACAAATTTTTTTATAAGAAACATTTTGATTAAAACTGAATACCAGAGGCACTTCGAAGACTGAGCTGGCTATCTGCTTCTGAATGGTCACAGCCTTGAAAACCCAGTTGAGCAGTTCTACTTTGCACACATGAGATTGCCATGAGACAGAATAGACTTCGTGGCAACTAACAGCAAGAGAATAGCATTTAAGTTTCACTTCATGGCCCCCTACTTTTCTCCTGTATTTTATTTTTTATTTTGACATGTATCTATTTTTCCTAATGGAGAAAATGTGATTTCTGAGGTATCTGAAAAACCCGATTCTTACAATGCTTCCCTTGCTGTCTAATGTCTAAAATGGCAGTTAGGAAAACAGGTATGTCAGTATTGGCTCTTGGCACTGCAAGGAACCTTAACAGATTAGCTCCTCCGGAAGGAGCCCTGGTGACACACATGGTTAAATGTTTGGCTGCTAACTGAAAGGTTGATGGTTAAAACCCACTGTTTTGGTTACCTCTGTGCCAGTCTGACAAGAATATACCACAAATGGGATGGCTTGAAGAAACAGAGGAGTTTAATCTCTTACAGTTTGGAGACTTTAAGTCCTACCTAGTTCAAAGTGCCAGACTCTAGGGGCTGGGTGGAAGCCTCTCAAACGAGGGGTACAGCTCTCCTTCCTGTTCTTGGCCCACTGAAACTGGAAGCTTTTCTTTACTCAGCTGTGGACTGCTGAGGCTGACAAGCCCAAGGTTGACAAGTAAAAAGGCACAGTCCTGATGTTACCAAATATACAGCAGGCCATTAATTCAAGTCCATTCAAAGTTCCAGGGTCCGCAGAGCATGGCAGGCTGCTGACCAATGACACAACTACATGCAGGGTTCTAGCATGCCATAAGCTAGAGACCATTCCCCAAGGCTTCTCTTTATATACAGGAAGCAGAACACAGCCCTAAGGCAGCTACTCAGGTGCTCACAGTAGATTCCACCATGGAGTTGATTACCAGTCTCATCATGGGGAATACTATATCCAGCTATCCAGCCACTCAACCAGGCCCAGCCAAGTTGACACACAAACTTATCTACCACACTGGCCTAACAACATCACAAGAGAAAGGCCTGGGAGTTCCGGCAAGAATGGTGGACTAGGCAGAAAGACCGCACAGACCCTCTTCAACAAAGAAGAGGGAAACCAATTAACACAGACACAGAAGATCATCTTGGACCCCTGACCCTTGAAGGGAAGGATA
>NW_006921892.1:3038963-3045904 GCF_000298275.1 Orycteropus afer afer | reverse complement strand
TCTGTGCAATCCTTCTGCCTAGTCCGCCATCTTGCCCCACCCCAGAGATCCTTTCTTGAAAAATAGCTTGCTCTAACATGGTTTAAACAAAACAAAAGTCACTGCCATCGTGTTGGATCCAACTCAGGGACCCCTCTTTTGGTTTCTGAGGTGGTATTATTGTGGAAGTAGATTGCCCTGTCTTTTAAAAGACAACAGGTAGATTGGGGGATGTAGGAGGAATTGGTCAAAACATTAAATCAAATTACCATTATTTTTCTTTTTTATTCAGTATTATATATCTTAACTCGGCTTTATTTATATGTAAAATGATGTTTAGGAAAGGTTAACGAGTTGCTTCAACTATTGAGTGATTACAGTTAGGAATGTTCCAGTTGATTGTGCCATAGTGTATTACTATTACATAGTCAGTTTGCAAATGGAAACTTTTTAGAGCTTTCTGAGGAGTAAGAAATTAATATTGGAATTAATTTTTTTGGGCACATGTCACATGTTTTCATTGCTTGTTTATCTCAAGGTAATATGCCTTGGAAACTCAAGAGGGGTCGCTATGAGTGAAATCGACTTGATAGCAGTGAGTTTGGCTTTTTAATTTTTGCTTTGCCAAAACAAATTTGTTACTGTAGAGATAAGTATTGCATTTTTTAGCTAATTAAAATGATATATTTAACAGTATAGGTGGTGAAAACATTAAATTCTCTTAACCCAGGAGTTTTGTGTTCCTTCTTAAATACCTTATGATTGTGAAAATGACTACACTAAAAATGTTTATAGGCACCCTCATTTATCTTCCTTCCACTCTGCTTTTAGGTTAGATGCTAACTTCCATTTCCTTCATTTTCACTTTTCTCAGTTGATACTGAGATCAAAGCTACACCCAAACCAATGCTATTGCTACTGAATTGATTCCTACTTATGGTGTGACTCCTTATGTGTGACAGAGTAGAACTGAGCTCCATTAAGTTTTCTTGGCTACAGTCTTTGTGAAAGCGGATTGCCAGGCCTTTCTCCCATGGAGCTGCTGGCTAGGTTTGAACTGTCAGCCTTTTGGTTATCAGCCACACATTTAACCATTTGTGCCACCAAGGCTCCTTCCAAAAGAGTTTGAGTTATCTAGTATTTGACTGAAAGTATAGGTACTTCAATGTTAGTAGTCAAGTGTAAACCATTTGCACCATCCTTGTTTTTGCCAGTACACACAGTAAAAACTTAGCACTAATATTTAGACTGGATGCATAGAATGTTACCAACTTTATGGGGTAAATTTATTCACTGAGTCTTAGCAAGATTGTCTTCGGCTTTTTTGATAAGAGTGTTTAATTAGATGTTTCTCTTGTTATACTGTTAAGTGTGTCATTCTGCATTACATATATTCTTTAAAAAGTATCTTAGTATCTGCCCTGGTGTTTACAAATACGTTTGCCTGCCCTCTAGGTCTGCAGGTTTGAGAAGTTTAATGATACTAGGTTAAGAATTTCTAGTCTATCTGGCAGAGCTCTGGTAGCGAAGTGCCTTAGGCACTTGGCTGCTAACCAGAAGACTGGTGGTTCAGACCCACCAGCCACTCCTTGGAAGGAAGGTTGGGCAGTCTACTTCCATAGTGATACCGCTTGGAAACCCAAGGAGGGGTCGCTATGAGTTGGATCCTACTCGACAGCACATAACAACAACAACAACAGTCTATCTGGTTTATGTATAGTGAATGCTTTTGAATCCAGGCAGTGAGAGGGTCATGATAGTACTTGAACACAAATAATTTAGTAGTGTTAGGATGAATGGGTAGGAAGTGGAGGACAGCTTGAGGTGCTGGAATGCTTGAGATCTGTCCTCCAACGTGTAGTAGGTATGCTGGACTAGAAACTTGATAGGTAAGAAAGAGAACTAAATCAGTTTGTATTGAAGCAGACAGATTTGGGAGGAAGAGGCATCAGCAATGGCTCAGGACTATACCTTGAACTCAGTGACTTTGTATATTTATTTATTGTTTGGTGACTTTTCTGAATGGTCAGTTACAGTGTGAGGCAGGAGGCACAATCCACTTTTGTATATTGTATTAGGAGTATGATAAGTATACCTCTTAAAAGTAAGTTTCCATAGACTATAAATTGAAGATCAGGTAAATGAGGGAGCTTACTTTGTCAGGAAAACCAAAGTGGAGTTTGAAGGGTGTGGTGGTGTATGGCTTATTATTATTTTACCCTGGTGTGTATGTGTATGTATGAAATACATTAAGTTGTTTCTTGAGCTCTAGAGAGGAACTTCCAATTGACTCTAGGGCTCAAGGATCTGAGTCTTCTATATAATTGCAAGCATGCAGTTTTTTGCTCAAGAGGTACCTTTAGGTAAAGAGGAATGAAGAAAAGCGTACTTACCCTGTAAGTATAGTTTCACTGTCATTTAAAGGCAGCAAAGGGAAAGCTCTCTTGTCTGTTATTTTTTCCCCTAAATATAGCCAAGCAATGACTAGTACTTTTAATAACTCTAATTGTCTTCTAGTGATCTTTATAAATGTACTATAAAGGGAGAAAATAAATTCCAAAATACCATTATTAATATATCTGTTTGTAAAACTTCTTAAAAACATTGGGTATAATATGCATTATTATTGTTTATTTGTTAATATTTATCCAATATGGTTTTTCTAAGTTGTAATTTTGCTTACAGGAAGGATATACTTCTGTCTAGTTATTTTCAGTTTTCCAGCCTTAATTTCTCGAACTTGATTTGTGCCTGTGGTCTTTTTTTTTTGTTTTTTGTTTTTTTTTAAAAAAGAGAGGTGAAATAGCATTTTCTCTATGTAATTGTTCATTGTTTCATATGTTACAAGCATGTTTCCTTTTTGTAACCGGAAAAACTCCAAATTAAGGAAACATAAAAAACTACATGAGGCTGAGTTTTACATAGTATCTAGAGTCAGTAATAAATTGAATACTGTTTCATGGTCTATTAGTAAATTTTCTAAATTTTGTCTAATTATAAAAGTAATATTCATGTTTGAAAGATTGAAAAATAACAAATCATGCACTCAGAAAGGTAAATATCACCAGTAATTGAAACCCCAAGAGATAAATACTATGAACATTTTGGTATAGTAATTTTTTAAAATTATTATTATATGTGTTTATGTATGTGTGTAAAAAAATATATATAGTTTATAACTTTTTTAACCTTTTTTTAAACCTAACAAAAGTACGTTTTCTAAATCATCAGGTATTCTTCTTTAACCAGCAACTAGTTGCCATTGAGTTATGTCTAACTTGTGGTGACAACATGTGTGTCATAGTAGAACTCTGTTCCATAGGGTTTCAATGGCTGATTTTTCAGATGTAAATAACCAGGCCTTCCATCTAAGGCCTCTGTGAGTGTATTTGAACTGCTAGCCCTTCAGGTAGCAGCCAAACACTTAACCATATGTGCCTGTGATCTTGAGTGTTACTCTTCTCCCAGATTTCTTTTTAGAAATCTAGAGTTACATGAAAAAATTTTAATAAAATTTTCTTCATCTATTAGGCTTTTGTTATTACAACAACAGTAGCAGCAGCAAAAAACAAAAACCCGAGAGATCTTTAAGATCATTACACATACTTGTTTTCTGTGTTTTCACAGGACCTGGTTCTGCTTTGTTCAATAAGTTGGGGTTGTATTCAAAGATCCCCTAATTTCCAGTTGGTTTGCAATGAAGAAATAATTTTCTGCCCCTTTATCTTATTTTAAATGATTCTGTTATTGTTAGGTGCCATCAAGTTGGCTGTAACTCATAGCAACCCTTTGTACAACAGCACAAAACACTGCCTGGTCCTGCGCCAGCCTCACAATCCCTGCTATGTACCTGAGCCCATAGTTGAAGCCACTGTCAGTGCATCTCATTGAGAGTCTTCCCCTTTTTCACTGACTCACTATTTTACCAAGCATAATGTCCTTCCAGGGAATGGTCCTTTCTGACAGCATGACCAAAATAAGTGAGTTGAAGTCTGGCCGTTCTCCTTTCCAAGGAGCATTCCAGCTGCACTTCTTCCAGGACAGATTTGTTAGTTCTTCTGGCAGTTCGTGGCACTTTCAGTATTCTTCGCCAAACCACAACCCAAAATCATCAACTCTTGTTCGATCTTCCTTGTTCATTGTCCAGCTTCACATGCATGTGAGGCGATTGAAAACACCATGGCTTGGGTTAAATCGAAAAAGCAAACTTTCTGCCATCGAGTTGATTCTGACTCACAACGACCCCCTTTGGGTTTCTGAGGTGGTAAATCTTTATGGAAGTAGATTATCCTGTCTTCTGTCATCTTCCCTTTCAGCAAGCCAAGATTGTGTTGTCTGCACATTGCAAGTGGTTAATGAGTTTTCTTCCAATCCTGATGCCGTGTTCTTCGTATAGTTCAGCTTCCTGGATTATTTGCTCAGCATACAGATTGAATGAGTATGGTGAAAGGATACTAACCTGACACACTCCCTTCCTGATTTTAAACCATACAATATCTCCTTATTCTGTTCGAATGACAGCCGCCTGGTATGTACAGGTTTCTCATGAGCACAACTAAGTGTTCTGGAATTCCCATTCTTCTTAATATTATCGATAATTTGTTATGATCCACATAATCAAATGCTTTTGTGTAGTCAATAAAACACAAGTAAACAACTTTCTGGTATTTTCTGCTTTTAGCTAAGATCCATCTGACAAAACAATGATACCCCTCATTCCATATCCTCTTCTGAATCCAACTTGCATTTCTGGAAGTTCCTCGTCAATATTGCTGCAACCATATTTGAATTGTCTTCAAGATTTTACTTCATGTGATGCTAAAGATACTATCTGATAATTTCCGTATTCTGTTCTATCACCTTTCTTCAGAATGGGTACAGATATGGATCTCTTCCAGTCAGTTGACCAGATAGCTGTCTTACAGATTTCTTGGCATAGATGAGTAAGTGCCTTCCATGCAGCATCTGTTTGTTGAAACAGCTCAATGGGTATTCTGTCCATTCCTGGACGCTTATTTTTTTTTCCAGTTCCTTCAGTGCAGCTTCAACTTCTTCCTTCAATATCACTGGTTCTTGATCTTATGCCACCTCCTGAAATAGATGAGCATCAACCAATTATTTTTCTTACAATGACTGTGTGTATTCCTTCTACCTTCTTTTGATGCTTCCTGCGTGATTCATCATTTTGCCCATAGAATCTTTCAGTATTGCAACTCAGGGCTTGATTTTTTTCTTCAGTTCTTTCAGCTTGACACATGCCAATTGTGTTCTTCCCTTTTGATTTTTTAACTGCAGGTCTTTGCACAATTCATTGTCATAATTGATTTTGTCTTTTTGAACTACTCTTTGCAATCTTCTGTTCAGCTCTTTTATCTTGTCATTTCTTCCATTTGCTTTATCTACTCTCCTTCAAGAGCAAGTTTCAGAGTCTCTTCTGCCATCTATTTTGGTCTTTCCTTCCTTTCTTGTCTTTTTAATGACCTTTTGCTTTCTTCATGAATGGTGTCCTTGATATCATCCCATAATTGGTCTGGTTTTTGGTCATTGGTCTTCTGTGTGTCAAATCTGTTCTTCAGATGGTTTCTAAATTCAGGTGGGATGTGATCAAGGTCATATTTTGGGTCTTGTGGACTTGTTTTAATTTTCTTCAGCTTCAACTTGAACTTGCATATGAGCAGTTGATGATCTGTTCTACATTCAACTCCTGGCATTTTTTTGGCTTAAGATACTGAGCTTTTCCACCTCCTTTTTCCATAGATGTAGTCAGTTTGATTCCTGTGTATTCCATCTGGTGAGGACCACGTGTATAGGTGCCATTTATGTTGTTGGAAAAAAGGTATTTGCAATGAAGAAGTCCTTGGTCTTGCAAAGTTCTATCATGCAATCTCCATCGGCGTTTTTATCACCATGGCTGTGTTTTCTGACTACTGGTAATTCTTTGTTCCCAACTTTCTCCTTCCAGTCACCAGTAATAATCAGTACATCTTGATTTCATATTTGGTCAATTTCAGACTCTGGAAGTTAGTAAAAGTCTTCAATTTCTTTGTCTTTGGCTTTGAGGGTTGGTGTATAAATTTGAATAATATTTGAATAACTAGACTGTCATTTTATTGTACTGTCATGGCTTGAGTGTTGCTGTGAGGCTGGAGGGTATGCCACTGGTATTTCAAATATCAGCAGGTCACCCATGGTGGAGAGGTTTCAGCGGAACTTTCAGACTAATACAGACTCAGAAGAAGGGAGGGGCCATAGCCATCCAATTCTCAAGGAATTGACCAGTGAAAATTTTATGAATAGCAGTGAAACACTGTCTGATTTATTACTGGAAAACTTTATGAATAGCCTTAAAACACTGTCTGATATAGGGCCAGAAGATGAGCCCCTCAGGTTGGAAGGCACTTAGAATACGACTGGGGAAGAGCTGGCTCTTCACAAAGTAGAGTCGACCTTAATGACGTGGATGGAGTAAAGCTTTCAGGACCTCCATTTACTGATGTGGCATGACTCAAATGGGAAGAAACAGCTGCAAACATCCACTGATAATTGGAACACGGAATCTAGGAAAATTGGAAGTTACCAAAAATGAAAGGTAACATATAAAGATGCATTGGTGAGCTGAAATGGATTGCTGTGATAGTTGGAGCTGTGTGTGAACTTGGCTGGACCCCAGTTCCGTGTGGTTGTTCCCATGATGGGATCAGATGACTGTGTTCTGAGTGGCCAGTCTGCCCAAGGGGAGTTTCCCTAGGGGTGTGGCTTGCTTCCAAGATATCCAAGGACATTCTGGGAAGAGCCGCATTCCTTGAGGAATTGGAACCCTGGTGTGTGAACTACAGACTTCCGTGAGTGAGCGGCCCACCGCTCAGCCTGGAGATCTCGGATTCGTCTTTTGTTGGAGTCAACAACCAGTGTACTGCATGCCAGCTTGAATCTCTCGGCTCCCCTGTGCTTGCGGAAGCCAA
>NW_006921892.1:3028415-3035473 GCF_000298275.1 Orycteropus afer afer | reverse complement strand
TTCTGAGATAAATTTGTTAACTTTTTACTAAATTATTTACTTTATCTTAAAAGAGACAGACTTGGATGAGTTTATAATCTGTTCACCTTGTAGTATGCTATAGTCCTATCTCTTTCACAAGAGAAAGATAACTTTTAAGTAATTAACATATTATCACTTGCAAATCTGGTAGCAGTTAATTTTATTATCATGTAAAGAAAAGAGATTATTTCAGTGTAATTATGTAATGCTGTCATTGGTTCAGGAGAGATACTGACCACTCAAAATCTGTAACAGTGTATTGCCTGTTAGTGTAGTTTTGTAGAAAATGCTAATGAAAAATTAGCTACACTGTATGTGGTATCAAAAACTAGCACTCTCAAATACTAATGTTCTCAGTGTTTACTCTCTTACAGTTTCTTGTCCTTGTTAGGTGCAATGGAGTCAATTCTTACTCATAGTGATGCCAAGTACAGCAGAATGAAATACTGCCAGGTCCTGCACCATCACCAAACCAAAAAACCAAATGCATTGCTGTCGAGTTGGATCCGACTGATATGATCCCACCTTGGGTTTCTGAGGCAGTCTCATTATGGAAATAGATTGCCCACCCCTCATTCTGAGGAGTAGCAGGTGGGTTTGAACCACCAGCCTTCTGGTTACCAATCAGATGCCTTAGGCTCTATTCCACCAGAGCCCCTTGCACCATCACAGTCATTAATAAATTTGAGCCCATTGTTGCAGCCACTGGATCAGTCTTTCTTGTTGAGGGTCTTTGTCTTGTTCACTAACTTTACTAAGAATTATGTATGTCCTTCTTCAGGGACTGGTTCCTTCTGACAACATGTCCAAAGTACATGAGACAAAGTCTGGCTATTTCTCACTTTTAAGGAGCATTCCAGTTATACACACCTCTTCCAAGACAGATTTGTTTGTTCTGGCAGCCCATGGTACATTCAGTATTCTTTGTCAGCATTGTAATTCAAAGGCATCAGTTCTTCTTTGATCTTCCTTATTAATTGTCCAGTTTTCATATGTGTATGAGACGATTGAAAATACCATAATTCTCTGGTCAGGCTCACTGTAGTCCTCAGGGTGTCATCTTTGCTTTTTAACACTTTGAAGAGGAGCTCTGGTAGTTTACTGCCTATGGCATTTGACTCCTTACCAGAAGGCTGGCAGTTCAAACCCACTAGCCACTCCTCTCAGAAGAGTGGGCGATCTATTTCCGTAGTGATATCCCCTCGGAAACCTGAGGAGGGGTTGCTATGAGTCAGATCTGACTCGAAGGCAGTGAGTTGGGTTTGGGTTGGTAGTATGGCTGACAAGTGATGGTACTTATTCTTAGAGGTTAATACATTTTTATACTTTCACATATCACCAGATACATGTGAAAGCAATTAACATAGTCATTTGGAAAGGATTTAAAACAATTTAAAAGTTAATTCAAGAACATTATGGAGTATTTAGTGCATTGCTTTTTTTTTCTTCTTTCTTTCCTTTCTTAAAGTAGGGGAGTAAGATGTTAAACATACTGAATCAGTTTTCAGGAAAACAGTACCTGCTCTCAGACTGGTTGAAACAAAATACAAAATAGCATGCAGGAAAGGAAAAAGAAAAAAGAAAAGAAAACCTGTAGCATCTCCTGTTCAGCTTTGAAATGCTAGTGTAGAGCAAATCCATTTTTATAAAGGAGGGTGAATTTTTTTTTTTAATTTTTAGGAGAAATAAGAGGGAAGACCTCACTGTCGTATGAAATAGATGAAATGATTTTGTTTATAAATATGTCATTTATTCTGTCTCCTCTGTTTTAAAGAAATTCCCAATCTCTATCATGTCTCTGAGAAAATGCTCTCATAATTTCCTTACCTCTTCGGATAAATTCTCTCCTTTGATGATTGTGAAAATAACTACATTAGCAATATTTACAGATACTTGCTTTTAGATTACATCCTAATTTCCGTTTCCCTTCATTTTTATTCTCAGTTGATTATGAGATCAAAGCTACAAAGAAAGTAATTCTAGTATGAACTTTTTTTGTTTTTGAACATTTTGTTGTGCTTTAGGTGAAAGTTTACATGGTGAATTTGTTTTCCATTCAATAATTCATAAATACATTTTTCCATGACATTGGTTGAAGTGTCTACCGTGTGTCATCACTCTCTCTTTTTTTACCCTGGATTCCCTCTTTCCATTCCTCTGATTTCCCTACCCCCTCCTGCCTTCTCATCTTTGTTTTTGAGCAAATGCTGCCCTTTCGGTCTCATATAGTTGATTGTTCTAAGGAACACGTTCCTTACTGGTGTTATTGTTTATTTTATAGGCCAGTCTGTTTTGTTGAGAGGTGTTCTCTGGGAGTGGCTTCAGTTCCACATTAGAAGGGTGATGTAGGTCAGTAGTCTTAGGGATTCCTCTGTCAGACCAGTAGTTTTCATCTTTTTATGAATTTGAGTTTTTCTTTACTTTTTTTTTCCCATTCTAACCAGGACATTCTATTCTATCTCTGGTCGGAATTGTCACTATTTAGTAGCTGGGCATCATCTAATTATTCTGGTCTGACTATGTTTTAGAGGAAACAACCAAAGCCTCATTTCTAAATGCCTAGTAAAATACATTCAGGTGGATGGTGCTTTTTTAGAATCATACTTGTAATCATAAAGAGCAATAGTCTTTTGGGTAAATTGCCCCTATGTTTGAATTGATTTTGTAAAGAAGTAACTGTGTTGTTCAGAGAAAGAAAACAGTAGTTTATGTTCCTTTGTAGGTGGTCTTTCCATTTTATGGGGCACCATTCTCAGCCTTTATCAATGTTCCACAGATGTTCTTTTGATTTCCTGCTGTTAGGTCATGCCAGAACTCTTCATATAATGCTCCCCTTCCTCTCTTTGACCTATCTAGTCATTTAAAGCACTAGCTTAAAAGTTTTCTCCTTCATAAAGCTTTTGTGATTACTGGAAATAGAAGTGAATTTTTCTTTATGGGATTTTTATTGCACTTACCTTTTTCATTTCTTTGAAGCATTTATCAGCCCACAATTATTTCATTATTATTAGGTATACACATCTTATGTCCTCTTAAAATTGCAAAATTCCTTGAAGGTGAAGCTATCTCACTTATCTTGTGTCTCCACAGTGTTTTATAGTACTTCAGCATTCCAGAAATATTTGAATGTATAAAGTGTGTGTCACCCATTCTTGTAGTAAGTTAATAAGTAATACTGTTGGCATGCACCCAGTTTGGTATATTTTAAAGTGTAACTCTTAGAAAATTATTTTTATTATTTGAATGTAACACTATTTAGGCTTGTGATGATTTTAAGACTGAGCCAAAACTAATTCTTAGGATTGCCTGGTTAGGTGGTGGTGGTGTTGTGTTGTTATGTGCCGTCGTGTTGGCCCCAACTCGTAGCGACCCCTCCTTGGGTTTCCGAGGCAGTATCACTACAGAAGTAGATTGCCCCATCTTCCTTCCAAGGAGTGGCTGGTGGGTTTGAACTGCCAGCCTTCTGGTTAGCAGTCAAGTGCCTTAGGCACTGTGCTACCAGAGCTTTTTACATAGTCATCATGACTTGTGTGAAGTCATGGAAATAAGTCAAAAGTAAAAACCAAATTCTCAACATGGTATTATGAATTCCTAAGTCCTGGACTTCGAGTTTTAGCCTTGGATTGTATTTGTTGTTATTGTTATGTGCCGTTGAGTCGGACCCGACTCATAGCGAACCCTCTTTGGGTTTCCGAGGCAGTATCACTACGAAAGTAGATTGCCCTATCTTCCTTCCAAGGAGTGGCTGGTGGGTTTGAACTGCCAGCCTTCTGGTTAGTAGTCAAGTGCCTTAGCCACTATGCTACCAGAGCTCCCTGGATTATATATTTAGGTATGTATATATTTGCTTTCCTTAGATTCTGAACTTTCTTGTTTCCTCTTCCTAATAACCTTTCTTAAGTTTGGAGATCAGTATATATTTTAAATTGTATTTTCAGTCTTTTGTGAGATCAAGAAGAAAAATGACCAATAAAGGCATAACTTTTCCTTTGCATCAAAATTGCTCTATTAGTATATTTTGTGGTCTGTAATTCTGATGAGGAAGAATAGTTGGAAGAAGACTGGCATTTTGTCCTTTATGTTCTGTGTGATCTTGGCAACTTTCTTGGGCCTTGTTTTTCTCATCTGTAAAATGGAGAACACTGCCTGCTGTACCTGTATTTCAGAGGAGTTGTGAGACTTAAATGAGAATTATATATGAGAAAGTATTTTGCAAAACGGAAAGGTCAACATAAATATAAGGCATTACTATCATGATACAATACAATTGTTAGTGCTAGTAGAAGTTATTAGTCATTTATAAAAATAATAAATGTACTAAGATCCTTATAATATTTGGTAGCATTTATAGTAATATGCCTCTTTTTTGGGAGGTAAGGCAGTAATACTATGTTTTAAAGTTATTTCTTTATTTGGTTTTCCAGGTTAATAATTACCTGCATCATTTTAAAAGCATAGGCTTCATGTTGAATTTTTGAAAAGCTTTTTTTGTCAGAGCATTTTCTGACTTTAGAGATCTAATCTGTACCAGTGTTTCTTAAGTAGTTTTGATCATTTTCTTTTTGAGTAAAGCAGCCATTCCCAAAGTTCTTCATTTTAAAAACTGCTTGAAGGTGACAAAGTCTTTCCATATGTATGATTATATATGTATATGTGCTCTAAGTTGTGTTTATTCACATACATATTTTTAGAACGAACGCTTTGTAATTATATAAATGGATTAGGAAATAAAAACACGCACTGCTGTTGAGTTGAATCCAACTCACAGTGACCCCTCCTTGGGTTTTCTAGGTGGTATCTAGAGTGGCTGGGGGGGTTTGAACCGCCAGCCTTCTGGTTAGGAGTCAAATGCCTTAGGCACTATGCCACCAGAGGTCTAGTTGTCCTGATTATTAAACTCTAGGAGCTATGGTGGTGGTGTGCCTAAGGCATTTGACTGCTAACCAGAAGGCTGGTGGTTCAAACCCACCAGCCACTCCTCAGAAACCAAAGGAGGTGTCACTGTGAGGGTCTGACTCCATGGCAGTGAGTTTTTTTTTTCTTTTTGATATCCTCATCCAGTATTTAAATTTGAATATCTGTATGCGAGGGTAGCCATAAATTTGCATAAAAATGCCATAGCAATAAGAATATGAAATAGAAATCTTCTGGCTGTTTTTGAAGTGTTTGAAGAGGGATTTGAATTGTTTTATAATATAAATATGTACCATTCAAAGATATGACAATAAATGAGTTTTTGTATTATGACTCTAATCACCTTAAATAATAGTTATTTTTATTTGTTGTTGTTTTTGTTATGTGCCATCCTGTCGGACCTGACTCGTAGCGACCCCTCCTTGGGTTTCTGAGGCAGTGTCACTAGGGAAATAGATTGCCCAACCTTCCTTTCAAGGAGTGGCCACATTAAAAAATCTCATTTGTTTTTATCTTATTATTTACGATTTTATGTTAGAGTTTAAGGAGCTCCAGTGGCACTGTGGTTAAAGTATTTGGCTGGTAACCAAAAGTTTGGCAGTTCAAACTTACCATCTGCTCTGTGGGAGAAAGATAAGGCAGTCTGCTTCTCTAAAGATTTATTGTTGTTTGTATGTGCCTTCGAGTCAGACCGGAGTTATGGCAACCCCTCCTTGGGTTTCCTGGGTAGTATCAGTACAAAGTAGATTGCCCAACCTTCTACAGCCTTGGAAACAGTATGGGGCAGTTCTACTCTGTCCTATAGGATCTTTGTGACTTGATAGCAGTAGTTTTTTTTTGGTTAGGGTTTAATATCTTCTGTCACAAAAATCTTTTTTCTATTTACAGTTCTAATTTTATCTGAAGGGTATGTTCACAAATTTCCTAAGTGTGCTGCTTTCTTCAGAAACATTGTCTACAAAAAATAAAATTTATGTATAATTATAAATTGTAAAGCTTACAGTTTAATTTTGGGAACTTGCTAGGACAGTTCAAATTGAAGTGCTTAATTATAGAATGATATAACCTGAGATTACAGTTATATAAGTTGTTATGAGGTTACCTGTAAAGTGCTTAAACAGTAATTTCAAAATACTTTTTAAGACTAAGTGAGATTAACAAATAACAGATACCTTCATTTTAAGTATTCAGCTATCATAAACATTCTTACATCCTTCTTTTCTCAGGTCCCAGGTGCAGCTGTTTTGTAAGTACCACATTAGCTATTTCAGGCTGCATGTCAATATAATAATATATTTTTAAGTTGTGTGTCCTGGTCTTCATTTGATATTTAGGGAGAAATATCATTTGATACTTAGCTCAGAAAAAATAGCTGAGGAAAGTTATGGAAGAGCAATTGACACTTATTATCTGTTATGTTATAGAAAGTCTGCTAGGTGTTTTTGCATAGATTATTTTATTTAGTTCTTAATATCAACTAATAAAGCAAAAGGTGCTATCTTTATTTTATCTGTGAGGTAACTGAGACACAGATAGACAATTTGCTTAAGGATTCAGAAATGTCTGATTTCAGTGTTCATATTCTTTCCATAACATTACTGCCTGTACAACAAGATTGATGCTTATATATTGTTTAAAAAAGAACTTAAAAAATGTGAAATTCTGGTTTACTTAGGATTTTTTTTCTTTATCAAAGTGATTTTTACTAGGTTATTTACTTAGAGATGAACTTTAGGTCTGATAACTAATTTTATTAAAATTTTTAAAACAATTAGTTCTATTAATTTTTAAAACAACTTGGGTTAATGAAGTGGGGTTGGAGAGTCTGCTTTTAAATTAGATCCAGGTACTTAGCAAATAGGTCCTTCTCAATAAATGTTAGCTGTTATTGCAACTGTATTTTACCCCTGGTTTACCTGAAAATAGTAGAAACTATTTCACATAATGGGTTTTTTTTTAATTAGGATTTGGGTGAAGATTTACAGAGTAAATTCACTTTTCATACAGCAGTTCACATATACTTTGTCTCATGACATTGACCAAAATTTACAATGCAGCAGCTCCCCTCCCACTTCCTCCCCATAGTTACCTCCTCCCAGTGTCCATCCCTTCATACTCTTCTA
>NW_006921892.1:3015372-3026070 GCF_000298275.1 Orycteropus afer afer | reverse complement strand
TTTTTTTGCCAGATACTGTATTAAGAGCTAAAATGCGTTATCTTGATAACTTCTTCTGAATATTACTTGCTATTAGCATTTTTTTTTTTTTTTTTGAGGAGTCCAATTAGAGTTCTTTGGGCCTTTTAGGCTTTGGAATGGACTAGATTGATGCTTTCAAGTTGTTCTTGTACAAAGGAAAATAAACATCTTTTGTTAGCTATACCGTAGCTAGGCATCTGCTGGTTTCTTAGAAACAGAAATGGGATACTTTGTATGCCTTATGAACTTTCAGTATGGCGTTACTTTAATAGTACTTAGCCTTTCTATGTAATGACATAGCTGGAAGCCTTCATTTTTTAGTGTTGACTCAAAAAGCCAGAGGGAAGGTTTGTGCAGAAAGCCACCAGGATACAGAACTGAATGGGGTTCAGTCTTTGACTAGGAAATTGGTGGTAAAACATTCCTGGCATTCTGCTTTTTTAAGGGTTGCCATGTGGATAATATATTACCTTGTAAGTGAAATTTATTATATTGTAGTTATTTGGAAAGGAACTAATCAGATTAGAATTTGACCAGAATTGAGAAACATTCATTCACATAAACTAAGAATTTGTAAGCTTCTACTTTCCATGAGCTGCTCAGTTATCTGAAGTTAGCTAGCCTCTAACATCATTTCAAAACTGTATTTCACAGTCTCAACTACAGAATGAAAGACAATTAACTTGATAGATTTTGGAATCTGAGATCTCATGGAGTCTTAAGTGTTTCTGAAATTCTACAGTAATCCACCCAGATACTCTGATTTTGATGGGTTTATGTTTGTGTTTAAATGATGTCTTTGAGTCTTTTAGTCTCAGAGTACATGGGTCATTGAGTGTCTGTGGCAAGAAATGTGGTTTGTTTCTTTTTGACCCTTGTAAGCATAGAGAATAACATCCTCATTTAGGAGGGGTAGAAGAGTGCAGCACTGCAGGACAGAAAGGTAAAGGGGTAGAGGGGTGCAATGAGTTTTTGGCTTTTACATCTGAGTCTTCCCATTTATACCTCCTTTTTCTTTTTTCTTTCTTTCTTTGTTTTTCCAATTATATCTTTCCTTCTAAACTGTTCTTCTCTATTTCTTATACTCCTTATTTTCTTCTATTTTTGTGGGGTGCTGGGGTCAGAAGGAAAGGTTAAATACATAGTCTCTTATGTGGATTGCTCATTTTGTTCTGGTAATTGAAGGCTTACTTGCATTGTAAGTGTACATGATAATGTCCTTTCTGTTTCTAGAATGTTTTTAGTGTTCTAAAAATGCTCACAACTTGTACTTTAGCTATATATATTTTTTAAATTAATCTTTAAATATTATTTACTTAGGTGTTTATTGAATAGTAATACTTACGCATGATTTTACACATCAAAAGTACAAGAGTGGAGAATCTTATTCCTTTCTCTTTTGTACAACTAATTCCCAATCCTCTAATGATAGTAGATGACTTTAGTTACTTATTTATTATTCCAGAGCTCTGGTAGCATAGTGCATAAGGCACTTGACTGCTAACCAGAAGGCTGGCGGTTCAAACCCACCAGCTACTCCTTGGAGGGAAGATGGAGCAACTACACTTCGTAGTGGTATCGCCTCGGAAACCCAAGGAGGGGTCGCTATGAGTCTGGTCCGACTCGATGGCACATAACAAAAACAACAACATTTATTATTCCAAAGATTAAAAAAAAAACTTTATACAGACCTATACAAAATATATTCCCCATGATAAACCAAAGAAACCAAACCCACTGTGATCAAGTCATTTCCGACTCATAGAGATCCCCATTGGGTTTCTGAGGCAGTAAATATTTATGGAAGTAGATTGCCCAGTCTTCCCTGGAGTGGCTGGTGGGTTTGAACCATCAATCTGCTGGTAAGTAGTAAGTTGCCTTAGCCACTGTGCTACCAGAGCTCCTTATTCCCCTGTGATAGCAATTTTATATCTATATATCTTCACTTGGGAGACAGGACCCACCCCCTGAGGCAAGAAAGGGATGGAACCACCAGGATGACAAAAGCAGCAGGATCCAGGTAAGGGGCTGGGTGACAGGACACTTCCCCCCCAACCCCCAGACAGGAAAGGGAGAGAACTGCCAGGGATGACAAAAGCAAGGATGACAAAAGTGGCAGGATCCAGGTAGGAATTAGGTAAGGGGACGGTGGAGAGGTTTCCAACACCTAAGGGAGATGAACTTGTCTGTCAGTTTGTCATACTGTGGTGTCTTGCTTGTTGTTGTGAGACTTGAGGCTGTGCCACTGGTGTTTCAAAAGCCAGCAGGGTTGCACATGGTGCACAGGTTTCAATGTAGTTTATAGACCGAGACAGACTAGGGAGAAGGAAGCGGCCATCCACTTCTCAAAAGAATTGGCCAGGGGAAACCTTATGAATAGCAGAAAAACACTGGCTGATACATTACTGGGCAACTTTATGAATAGCCTGGAAACATTGTCTGATACAGTGCAGGAAGACAAGCCCCTTAGGTTGCAAGGCATTCAAAATATGACTGGGAAAGAGCTGCCTCATCAGAGTGGAACCAACCTTAATGATATGGATAAAGTAAATCTTTTGGGACCTTCATTTGCTGATGTGGTACGACACAAATTGAGAAACAGCTGCAGGCATCCATTAATAATCAGAACATGGAATGTACGAAGTATGAATCTGGGGAAATTAGTAGTTGTCAAAAGTGAAACGGATTGCATGAAGATTGATATCCTAGGCATTAGTGTGCTGAAATGGACTGGTTTTGACCATTTTGAATCAGACAACCATATAATCTACTATGCCAGGAATGACAGTTTGAAGAGGAATGGTGTGGCATTCATCATTGCAAAGGATGTTTCAAGATTTGTCCTGAAGTACAATGCTGTCAGTGATAGGATGATATCTATATGCCTACAAGGGAGGCCCATTAATACTACTATTATTCAAATTTACGCACCAACCACCAAAGCCAAAGATGAGGATATTGAAGATTCTATCAACTTCTGCAGTCTGAAATTGACCGATCATGCAACCAAGTTGTGTTAATTATCACTAGTGACTGGAATGCAAAAGTTGGAGACAAATAAGAATCACTGGTAGTTGCAAAATTTGGTCTTGGTGACAGAAATAACACAGGAGATCACATGATAGAATTTTGCAAGACCAACAACTTATTCATTGCAAATACCTTTTTTCAAAGACACAAATGGCAACTATACACATGGACTTTGCCAGCTGGAGTATACAGGAATCAGATTGACTTACATCTGTGGCAAGAGGCGATGGAAAAGCTCAATATCTTCAGCCAAAACCAGGCCAGGAGCTGCTTGTGGAACAGACCATCAACTGCTCATATGCACGTTCAAGCTGAAGTTGGACACAATTAAAACAAGTCCATGAGAGCCAACATATGACCTTGAATATATCCTTTCTGAATTTAGAGACCATCTAAAGAATAGATTTGATGCATTGAACACAAATGACTGAAAACCAATTGTGGGATGACATCAAGAACATCATCCACGAAGAAAGCAGGAGGTCATTAAAAAGACAAGAAAAGAAAAAAGACTAATATGGATGACAGAAGAGACTCTGAAATTTGCCCTTGAGCAGAGGGTAGCTAAAGCAAATGGAAGAAATGACAAGATAAAAGAGCTGAACAGAAGATTTCAGAGAGTGGCTCGAATAGACAGAGCCAATTACTATAATGACATGTGCAAAGACTTGAAGTTAGAAAACCAAAAGGGGAGAACATGCTCAGCATTTCTTAAGCTGAAAGAACTGAGGAAAAAATTTAAGCTTTGAGTTGCAATATTGGAAGATTCTATGGGCAAAATATTGAATGATGCGAAGCATCAAAAGAAGATGGCAGGAATATACAGAGTCACTGTACCAGAAAGAACTGGTTGAACTTCATCCATTTCAGGAGGTGGTATATATTCAAGAACCAATGGTATTGAAGGAAGAAGTCGAAGGTGCACTGAGGGAATTGGTGAAGATCAAGGCTCCAGAAATTGATGGAATATCTATTGAGATGTTTCAACAAGTGGATGCCCCTCTGGAGGTGCTCTCTTGGCTATGTCCAGAGATTTGGAAGACAGTTACCTGGCCAACTGACTGGAAAAGATCCATATTTGTACCCATTGCAAAGAAAGGTGATCCCACAGAATGTGGAAATATTGAACAATATCATTAATATCTCATGCAAGTAAACTCATACTGAAGATAATTCAAAAATGGTTGTGGCAGTATATTGACAGAGAACTTCCAGAAATGCAAGCTGGATTCAGAAGAGGATGTGGCATGAGAGATACCATTGCTGATGTAAGATTGATCTTGGCTGAAAGCAAAGAATAACAGAAAGATGTTTACTTGTGTTTTATTGACTATTGCAAAGGCATTTGATTGTGTGGATCATAACAAATTATGTATAACATTGAGAAGAATGGGAATTCCAGAACGCTTAATTGTACACGTGAGGAACCTGTAAATAGAACAGGCGGCTGCCATTTGAACAGTACAAGGGGGCACTGCATGGTTTAAAATTAAGAAGGGAGTGCATCATATAATATCATATATAAGAGGTCTTTTGTAGTGGGCTTTCACTTAGCATAGTGTTTTCAAGGTTCAACTATGTTGTAGCATATATCAGTACTTTAATTCTTTATGGTTGAATAATATTCCACTGTATATCTATATCATGTTTTGTTTATCCATTTATTAGGTGATGAGCATTTGGGTTGTTTCTACTTCCTGGTTATTATAAATAATGCTGCTATAAACATTCATGTGTAAGTTTCCGTTTCATGTGATTAATGATGACCATCTTTGCATGTATTTATTTGCCATCCATATCTCTTTGCCAAAGGTCTTTCTAATATTTTCCTACCTTGTACCCCTTTAACTTTTATTTTGAAATAATTTAGATTTACAGGAAAGTCACCAACATAGTACAGAGAATTCTTATAATCCCTATCATTCAGGTTCTCCTGAATGATTAACACCTTGTAGAACCATGCAGCAATTGCCAAAACTAAGAAATTAACATCAGTAAAATGCACTGCCATCGATTCAGATCCGACTTTTAGCAACTCCTCCTTGGGTTTTCGAGGCGGTATCACTACAGAAGTAGATCACCCAACCTTCTTTCCGAGGAGTGGCTAGTGGGTTTGAACCACCAGCCTTCTAGTTAGCAGTCAAATGCCTTAGGTTTTGCCAATTTTTTCCACTGTGCTCTTTTTCTGTTCTAGGATTCAACCCAAGATCTCACATTGCATTTAACATTTAAAAAAAAAAAAAAAAATTTTTTTTTTTTCTTGAATTGTGAAAGTTCTTTATATATTTTGGACACAAGTTTTTTTTTTTTTTTTTTTTTTAAATCAGATTGAATGAACTTTTTAAATGTATAAAGCTGTATAAAATAATTTTTATTTGCAAATACAATTCATTCTGATGTTTTGGCTAAATTCAACTATGTGTATGTGTTCTGCTGATTTAATTACATAATACTAGAGGTCTGTAGGTTCTCCAATTATATAGCAAATGGATGTATCTAAAAACTATGTAAAAATACATTTCCTGGATTCCACCATATTTTTGTAGGTATGTTCTCAGGAAAACTATTATTGCTGAAATAGTCCTTGTGTGATGTCAGTGGTATTCTTATTTTTACTGATGAACATGGGAAAGATCCATTGCAAATAGATGTGGCTCTGGCTTACCTGCATAGACTATCTTTAAGAATTAGGGTGGCTGGTCTAATAACTCTCCTTTGGTATTAAAGTGGCTGTTTTTAATTTTTCCTTTTGTGTTGAAGTTCACTGCAGAAAGATTTGTACCCTAGGAAGTAACAGAAAAAATATTCATCACTGCTCTAAAGCCTAGAAATAGAGTGTAATTAATTCAGTAAATGTTTACCAAGGACTTACTCTGTGCCAGGCACTATTGTAGGCAGTGGGGGTAAAGATATAAAACAACAATTCAAAAATGCCCATGCTATTAAAAAAAAAAAGCTTATGCTACATTTTAATAGTCATTTTGGTGTATATGTAGCATTTCAAATGGTAGTAAGTGTTTTAGGGGGAAAAAATTAGCTGAGTAAAGCTATACTGAGAAGGCTTCATTGATGTGGTATTTGAAGGACTGAATGAAGTAAGAGAGCCAACATTGTGGTGAATGGTGGAGGGAATACCATATGGAAGATATTCAAGTGGGATTGTGCTGGGCATGGTGAGGAATGTAAACTTTAAGGCTGGAGCACATTTAGTACGTTGTGCATGGAGGCTATTGACATTGGAGAATTGGCTTCAGAGGCCTCATCATATAGGTCTGGATTTTGACTTTCACTCTGAGTGTGTTGGGTAACCAATTGAGGGAAATAAGTAGAGATATGGTAAGCACCTCTGAATGCTGGGCTGGGCACAGTCAGTAGTAGAGGAAGAGTAGAAACGGAGACAGTAGGTGGCTAATACAGTTATCCAGGCTCAGATCACTTTGGCAACAGGTGGCAGAAAAGAGAAATGATCACATGTTGAATATATTATGCAGGTAGCTCTGATGGCTGTGTTAGATTTAGAATGTGAAAGAAAGAAGAATCAAGGATGGCTTGGTTTCTGCAAAGATGGCAATATCATTTGTTGTAGAAGAGGACTTTGAAAGTATCAGGTTTTGTTAACATGGGGTGGAGTGATGATGCTGCTGGTGGCAGTGATGGAGAGTTCAGTGTTCCAACAAATTAGTTTGGGATGCCTTCTCGTGACTGAGGAGTTGTGAAGTAAGTAGTCTGGAGTTTGCTGGATTAGAGGTTTAAGCCTATCATATTCTTTCACACCTGGTATCTCTTTTGTTGTTGTTAGGTGCCCTCGAGTTGACTCCACCTCATAGTGACCCTGTGTAGAACAGAACAAAACCCTGCCTGGTCCTGTGCCAGCCTCACAGTCTTTGCTGTATCTAAACCCATTGTTGCAGCCACCGTGTCAATCCATCTGTTTTGTTGCCTTCCCCTTTTTCACTGACCCTCCACTTTACCAAGCATAATTATCCTTTAGGGAATGGTCCCTTCTGACAACATGACCAAAGTAGATGATAGGAAGTCTGGCCATTCTTGCTTCCAAGGAGCATTGTGGCTGCACTTCTTTCAGGACAGATTTGTTAGTTCTTCTGGCAGTCTGTGGTACTTTAAGTATTCTTTGCCTACACCATAACTCAAAAGCATCAACTCTTGTTAGGTCTTCCTTACTCATTGTCCAGCTGCCACACGCATATAGGTGATTGAAAACACCATGGCTTGGCATACCTTAGTGTTCAAAGTGGTCTTAAGCACTTTAAAGAGAGGTCTTTTGCAGCAGATTTGCTCAGTGCAATACATTGTCTGATTTGTTGACTGCTGCTTCCATGGATGTTAATTGTGGAATTAAGTCATATGAAATCTTTGACAACTTCAGTATATATTTTCTTTCAAATGAACTTTAATAAAATATTATTAAGTTATGAGAAAGTTGGTAACCTTGTTAATACTTTCTGGAAACTTTTAGACATTAAAAGTAGAGCATGTATCCGAGCTGGAGCTATACACCCCTCATAACCTCAAAAATCCTTTGTTCTTAGGTTTCTGGTCTCTAATGACTATTCTTCTTTCTTGTCTCCCTATATATCCACCAGGAGCTCTGGTAGCCTAGTGCCTAAGGCTCTTGACTGCTAACCAGAAGGCTGGCAGTTCATACCCACCAGCCACCCCTTGGAAGGAAGATGGGGCAATCTACTTCCATAGTGATACTGCCTCGGAAACCCAAGGAGGGGTCGCTATGAGTCGAGTCTGACTCGATGGCACATAACGACAGCAACAACGACTATTGGTGTCTAATGCTTATACTGTGTAATAAGTTCAGTTTATATGCATCATAGATTATTTGTAATCATAAAAAATGAGTTTGAGTAGTATTTTGGTTCTGTTCATTGGGCCTAGTGGTCCATTTAAATATGCTGTTTAAATACTGGTTTGAAATTTACTTGGGTTAAGAAACTTATACCTTTAAATACTTGTATTTAACATCTTTAAATGCTTAGATTATTTTGCAGCTCCTTTGTGTGAGAAATAAATAAAAAATAGACTCTTTAGGTTTTTACACCTGAGGTATCATTCTAGGAAGTGAGAATGAATTGGCAAAAAAAAAAAAAAACAAAAAAACCAAACTTGCAAAGATTGTAATTTACCAAGTCATTTTATATTTCTGAAATGCTTGCATTGTACAGTATTTTTAAAAGCACACACAACTCATTACCTACAAGTATAAAGAGTAACAGTAATGCTTTTTAAAATACATGTTTTTTTATCCTAATGAAATTTATTTAGTGAATTAAGAAATTGTTCATTTGTAATTAGCATTCAGGTAATGTCCCAGGCTTCTTAAATTTCATTCTTAAGTAGGGTAAATATGCCCACATACAGACTTAATTGCATTATTAATTTTCATAGCATTTTCATGGTGTAATCAACTTTAGCATGGATTGAATTACTAATTAGTGGAACCTTAATGAATGTAGTAGAATTGTATCACATAATGTGGCCTGATACATCAACAAGTTTCCTCTAGGGAGACATTGGGATAAGAGGTATTTCTGCAGAGATTTTACACTGTGTAATCCCACCCCAGCTCTGCCAACAGGAGCTATGATCTCATGGCTGAAGACACACACACACACACACACACACACAAACAAAATGGCCTATATATATATATATAAAGCATCTAAGAGTACTGATGTATTCTTTCTTTTTGATAGGACAGTTGAAAAGATATTTTTATATTTCAGTGTATCCATTTTTAAGGAGCTGTGGTAGTGTAATTCCTAAGGCACTTGACTGCTAACCAGAAGGCTGGTGGTTCAAACCCACCAGCCACTCCTCAGAAGGAAGATGGGGCAATCTACTTCCATAGTGATAACTGCCTCAGAAACCCAAGGAGGGGTCTCTCTGAGTTGGGTCCAACTCGACGGCACATAACAAAAACAACAACAACAATCCATTTTTATATTTTAGTGTGTCCATGTTACTCAGCTAAAATTACAAGTACTCTGATAAAAATAGTTTGGTTATAGTTTTCTCTACTACATCAAATAAAATTATACTGATGTGTGAGGAGAGGTAAGAGTAAGTTTGTACTGTGGCATGTAGGCCACACCTTGGTGTCACAATTCCTCTCTGTTCAAATTTCTTTACGTTGAGTAAATAGATTCTAATAAGCCAGTTAGACTAAAATGATCCTCTATTGTTGGGGATTAGTTTATTTAATATTTGAGAAGTATTAAGATTTATATAAAGGAATAGAATTTGTGTTGTAGAAAACTTTGGTTTTCCTTAATTTAAAATGAGTTTTGTTGATTGAAAGGATTAGCAACTGCAATGTAATAAGTACGCTTTATACCATATCTATTTTCTACCTCACTGTTTGAAGCATACAACTGTTCTCTCTGAGACCATCTGAACCCAAATAATACTACAAGGACACTACTCATATAATTCTAGATTAGTTATTGTTAGATGCCTTTGAGTCTATCTCAACTCATAGTTGACCCAGTGTATAACAGAATAAAACGTTGGTTGGTCCTGTGCAATCCTCACATTAGTATGTTCGATATTAGGTATGTTTTAGCCTGTTATTGCAGCCACTGTGTCAGTCCACCTCCATGAGGGTCTTTCTCTTTTTCACTGACCTTCTGCTTTACCAAGCAGGATGCCCTCCTCTAGGGATTGGTCTGTCCTGATAATATGTCCAGAGTAGTAAGCAAGATGAAGTCTCACCATCCTTGTTTCTGTGGAGCATTCTGGCTGCACTTCTTCCAAGATAGATTTGCTCATTCTTTAGGCAGATGGTATATTCAGTATTCTTTGCCAACACCATAATTCAAATGTGTTAATTCTTCTTTGATCTTCCTTTTTCACTGTCCAGCTTTCACATTCATATGAGGCAATTAAAAAGACCTTGGCTTCTGTCAGGCACACCTTAGTCCTCAAAGAGATGTCATTGCTTTTTAACACTTTCAAGAGGTCTTTTGCAGCAGATTTATCCAGTGAAGTATATCCTTCATTTATTGACTGCTTCTTCCATGGATGTTGTTATGGATCCAAGTAAAATGAAATTCTTGGCAATTTCTAGATTAGAGTTACATGCATTGAAAGGATAACCAACCTAAGTACTAACTGAAGGAAATTCCTAGGTGATAAGATTGAAATAGGTAGCGTTGATGAATATTGTTAATTTGCCATGAAATAGAGCCTCAAGCAGTTTGGTCCATCTGTCAGTGAGTCTTAACTATGTAAAGTTCTAGGAGGTACACACTTGCACACTTGAGACAGTCACATGGCAAATACTTTGTGAACACATCTAGTGTATGTCTGGTACTATGTTGCTAGGGTGCATTGGGATACACAGATGAGTAACATGTATTTCATAGAGCTCACAGTCCAATGAGGGCAGTATCTATAGGAGAATTCATACTACAGTGGAAGTGCAGTGATGAGATGATACAGAAGAGAGTGGAGGGAACTTCAGTGTGTCAAACGGCAGACTCCATAATTGTTTCTCTTGAAAAGATTTTTGGTTCCCTAGGAGCACCTTCAGAAACGTTTGCAGCAGTATATTGACAGAGAACTTCCAGAGGTTCAAGCCGGATTCAGAAGAGGACGTGGAACAAGGGATATCAT
>NW_006921892.1:3012045-3014452 GCF_000298275.1 Orycteropus afer afer | reverse complement strand
CATGTTGTCAGAAGGGACCATTCCCTGGAGAAGGATGTCATGCTTGGTAGGGTGGAGGGTCGACGAAAGAGGGGGAGGCCTTCAATGAGATGGATTGACATGGTGGCTGCGATGATGGGCTCAAGTATAGCAGGGATTGTGGGGCTGGCATGGGATTGGGCAGTGTTTCGTTCTGCTTTGCATGGGGTCGCTATGAGTCGGAAATGACTCGACGGCACTTAACAACAACAACAACAGGAGCACCTTCTGTATACTCAGTTTCATCAATCTCAATTCAGATGATAATTTTGTAATATTTGGAGCTTTGAAAAGAGCATCTTAAAAGGGATAGCATTGGAAAACTCACAAGCAAACACATTTACAGCATAGAAAAACAAAAGAAGATTCAAGGTATATTGAACATTTCCTTTACTGTCATATTATACCCAAAATAAAGTTAACCTGTGGATAATGTTGCTCAAATTTACTTTGGATATTTTTCTTATTCAAAAGAAAGAAAAAAAATGCAGAGCAAGGGAACATTGTCTGATACAGTCCTAAAAGATGAGCCCTTCAGGACTGGGAATAGGTGCCTCCTCAAAAGTAGTTGTTAGGTGCTGTTGAGTAGATTCCAACTCAGTGACACTGTGTACAACAAAAGGAAACACAGCCTGGTCTTGTGCTGTCCTTGTAATTGTTGTGATGCTTGAACCCATTGCTGAGGCTGTGTTTCAATACATCTTGTTGAGGGCCGCCTTCTTTTTCACTGACCATCTGCTTTACCAAGCATGATATTCTCCTCCAGGGACTGGTCCCTTCTGGTAGCATGACTGAAGTATGTGAGACAGAGTTGCGCCATCCTCACTTCTAAGTAGCATTCTGGCTTTACTTCATCCAAGGCAGATTTGTTAGTTCTTCTGGCAGTCCTATGGTATATTTGATATTCTTTGCCAGCATTTTAATTCAAATGGATCAGTTCTTCTTCGGTCTTCTTATTCATTGTCCTGCTTTAATGCATGTGAGGCAGTTGAAAATACTGTTGCTAGGATCAGGCACATCTTAGTCTTGAGAGTTACATCTTTGGTCTTTAGCACTTTCAAGAGGTCTTTTGCAGCAGTTTTGCCCAATACAGTATGTTGCTTGATTGACCTTAATGACTGGCGTGGTAAGCTTTTGAGACCTTATCAGAAATGAAATGGAGTGCTTGAAGATCAATATCCTAGGCATTAGTGAGCTCTACTTTCAGTCAAACAGTAAGCAGGCCTTAGGTTACTAGTTTGTACTTAGGTACAAACTCCTTACAACAATCAACCATATGGGATCAAAGGGAAGTATTTACCCAGGAATAAAGTTCAGAACGCAGGAAGGGATAGGAAAGAAGGATGAATGGAAATGGTAAACAACGGGAGGAAGTGCGAAGAGTACTATTACATTGTGGAGCTTGCAGTCATTGTTAAAAATCAAAATGAAATGTGGGTGAATCGTTGAATGGAAAACCAATTGGCTTTGTGAACTTTCACCCAAATCAGAATGAAAACAACAACAACAACAACTGCAAAACAGGAAAACACAAAAATAATTATTGAAAAAAGGAAACAAAACATCATTGAAAAGATAAGAGAGAAAAGATCAAAATGGATGTCAGAAGAGACGCTGAAACTTGCTCTTAAAGGGAGAATAGCTAAAGCAAATGAAAGGAATGGTGAAGTAAAAGATCTGAACAGAAGATTCCAAAGGATATCTCAAGAAGACAAAGTATTATAATGAAATGTGCAAAGATTTGGGGATAGAAAATCAAAAAGGGAAATGCTTGGCATTTTTTAAGCTGAAAGAACTGAAGAAAAAAGCAAGCCTCAAATTGCAATATTAAAGGATTCTGTGGGCAAAATATAGAATGACACTGGAAACATCAAAAAAAGATGGAAGGACCACACAGTCACTGTACCAAAAAATGGTTGACATTTAAGGATTTTAGGAGGTGCAGCATATAATTAAGAATTGACGGTACTAAGGAAGAAGTACTGAGAAGGTAGGTACTAAGCTGTAGTGAAGGCATTGGTGAAAAGGCTCCAGGAATTGATGAAATACCATTTGAGATGTTTCAAAAAATGGTTGCAGCATTGGAAGTCTCACTCATCTATGTCAGGAAATTTGGAAGACGGCTACCTGGCCAGCTGATTGGAAGAGATGCATATGCTTGCTTATTTCAAAGAAAGGTGATCCAACAGGATGTGGAAATTCCTAACGATATCATTAATATCACATGCAAGTAAATTTTTGCTGAGGATAATTTCTTTTTTTTTTTTTAATAAACACTTTTAATTACCTCTTTTTCCTTTTAAATGACTACAGAGAGGCTGTTAGATTCCTATACAGAACAAAGAATATATTTAGCTCAAACAAAACTCTTCCTCTTAGCATTTTTTTT
>NW_006921892.1:2995105-3007995 GCF_000298275.1 Orycteropus afer afer | reverse complement strand
TTCTGTATCCTTCCCTTCACGGCTCAGGGGTCCACGATTATCTTCTGTGTCTGTGTTAATTGGTTTCCCTTTTCTTTGTTGAAGAGGGTCTGTGCAATCCTTCTGCCTAGTCCGCCATCTTGCCCCTCTTAGCCTGCTGAGGATAATTTCAAAACTGTTGTAGCAGTATATTGACAGGAAACTGTCAGAAATTCAAACCAGATTCAGAAGAGGGCATGGCACAATGCATAGTATTGCTGATGTCATATGGATCTTGGCTGCAAGCAGAGAATTCCAGAAGGATGTTTACTTTTGGTTTATTGACTGAAAAGGCATTCCACTATGTGGATCATAACAACTTATGGATAACATTCCATAGAATGGGAATTTCAGAATACTTAATTGTGCTCATTCAGAACCTTAACATAGACCATAAGGCAGATGTGTTTTAAAATCAGGAAAGGTGTGTGTCAGGATTGTATCCTTTCACCATACTTATTCAGTCTGTATGGTGAGCAAGTAATTGAGAAACTAGACTATATGCAGAAGAAATTGGCATCAGGATTGGAGGAAGAGTCATCAACAAGCTGCGATATGCAGATGACAGTCTTGCTTATTGAAAGTGAAGAGGAATCCAAACACTTACCAATGAGAAACAAAGACTACAGCCTTTAGTATGCATTACACCTCAACATAAAACAAAAATCTTGACAACTGGACATCACGTCAAGGATTTCATTTTGCTTGGATCCATGGTCAGTGCTTATGGAAGCAGCAGTCAAAAAATCAAATGGCATGTTGTATTGGGCAGATTTTCTGCAAAAGACCTCTTTAAGGCATTAAAAAGCAAAAATGTGACTTTGAGGAATAAGGTGTGCTTAACCCAAGCCATGGTATTTTCAGTTGCATCATAGTCATGCTAAAGCTACAGAATGAATAGGGAAGAGCAAAGAAGAATTGATGGATTTGAATTATGGTGTTAGTGAAGAATCTTGAATATACCATTGACTGCCAAAAAATCCAACACATTTGCCTTGGAGAAGTGTAGCCGGGGTGCTCCTTAGAATGGAGGATGGCAAGACTTTGCCTTGCGTACTTTGCACAAGTCATTAGGAGAGGTTAGTCCCTGGAGAAGGATGTCATGCTTGGGAAAGTAGAGGATCAGTGAAAAAGAGATAATAGCGCAGGGCTGTTATAATGGGTTCAAACAAAGCAATGATTGTAAGGATGGTGCAGGATTGGGCATTGTTTTGTTCTGTTGTACATAGGGTCACTGTGAGTCAGAACTGACTTGATAGCATCTAAGTTCAGTAGCAAGGAACTTTAGTGGCGTAGTGCCTAAGGCATTTGACTGCTAACCAGAAAGTTGGCAGTTCAAACCCACCAGCCACTTCACAGAAGGCACTGGGCTATCTACTTCTGTAAAGATTTACTACCTGGGAAACCCAAAAGGGATCACTATGAGTTGGGATTGACTCAGTGGCAGTGAGTTTGGTATTTTTTTTGGTTTAGGTATAGTTGTTGTTGTTGTTTGCTGTTGAGTAGGACCCGACTCATAGCGACCCCTCCTTGGGTTTCCGAGGCAGTATCAAAAATATGCACAGTACTTTTAATATTTTTTTTCTCAAAGGGTATTTTGGTAATTTAAAGTCCTGTAATTTATTTTGGATATTAAGTTTAAAGTGGTTCTAAAATTATCTTTTGTTGGATAAAATTTTTAAATTTTTTTGTTCACTGATGACAACTAGGCAGTGAACAAAAGCAGGCAGTTTTTTTTTTCCCCAGGTGTAAAGAACTGTGCATCCTGTTGATTAGACAGACAATACCCCAGTGAATGTCTGTGCTAAAAATAGACTCCTTCAAGTTTTTCATTTTGTCAAATTAGGGGTAAGGTTATTAAAGGCGAAGAAAGAAAATCCAGCAAACAGGAGTTGCATTATGAGAGACAGATTTTTGAATGGGAGATGGGGGCCCATGAACTGAGAATTCTAGTTGAATAATATTTTATCATTGTGAATGCTGCTTTAAGAATGTTGGATTAAATGGAGTGTTAGGTTGTCTCCTCTTTCATCACCAAGTATGATAAATTGTCTTTACTAGGATTGCATGTGGTAGGTTAAAGGTTTGAAAGTTGTGTTTTCACAGACCACTGTGTTGTTTAAAGTTCTCATCACTTTATATTGTAAGGATATAATTGCATATTAGATAGAAAGAGGTTTAGTATAGGTTTATATTCATAGTGTAATATAGGCAAATGTGTTTGCTTTTCTATATATATTTGAGGAAGTTAGGAAAACACCAGATGTAATATTTAAAAAGCTCCTACAACCCAAACCAATCCAGTAAGCAGCAAAGAAATGTGAATTTACTTTTTTTCTTTCAAAGTAATTGTTATTGGAAGCTATATATTAGCAGTAACATTATATGTATGCAGCAATGTTATCGTGCCTAAAATATTTTGGGATGCTCTTCTGTAAATGCCAAATGTTAGATTTTGTGGTGACATCTTTTAACTGTTAAAAACGTAAGAGAATTGAGGATTTGCTGTAGCTTGGGAATATGGAAGACTAGAGAACCAAAGTAGTGTTGTAGAAGATTGCTACTTTTAAGGGGGAATTAAAATGAAGACATATAATCAGTGATAGTTCTGTAGCAAACAAAGAAGTAGAAAGCAAAATAAAGACAATGGTGTATTTTTTTTTTTTTTTTTTTTGCTGATGGAGGCTGGAAACAGAATTTAACACTAACAATGTCACCTTAAAGGGATGGTCTTACAGGAAGTGATGTTGAATCTACATTTTACCTCAATGGTTTTTTTTGGTATAAAAACATATCTTTTTCCATTTAAGAAATGGAAACACTTTAGAGCCTAGTCTAAAACCATGTAAATAAAATGTAAGTTTCTCTCCTGTGTTGTTGTTGTTATGTGCAGTCAAGTTGGACTCAACTCATAGTGACCCCTCCTTTGGTTTCCGAGGCAGTATCACTATGGAAGTAGATTGCCCAACCTTCCTTCCGAGGAGTGGCTGGTGGGTTTGAACAGCCAGCCTTCTGGTTAGCAGTCAGCTGCCTTAGGCACTATGCTACCAGAGCTCCCCACAAAGTCTCTAGTAAAGTTTTATATACTTGTAGAAAAATTTTATGCGTCTGCGAGCATATTTGGTTTTATTTTACTAATTTAAACAGATCATTCTATGCAAACAGTTCTTGTATTTTCTTTTGAGGCATTTGTTAGTTTATGTGTTAATTTGGAGGGACTCCACCAGCTGTAATCTTTATGGAAGCTGATTGCCAGGCCTGATTCTTCTGTGCTACTGTTGTGTGGCTTCTTCTGGGCCACCCAGGGACATTCTTGTTTTTTTTTTCTTTTTCTTTTTAACTTTTTATTGTGATGTGGGTGAATTTTTACAGAGGAATTTTGTTTTCCATTCAGTAGTTCATACAGATTTTGTTTTGTGGCATTGATTGCAGTCCCCGCAATGTAACAGCTGTCTTCCTGCTTCTTCCCTTTTGTTACCTTTTCCATGTGTCTGTCTTTCCTGTGCATTCCTGTCTTCTGAGCTTTCTCCCTGTGCAAATGCTGCCCTTCTGATCTTCCATGGTAGATTGTTCTGAGGAGTGTACCTCTTTGGTGTAATTGTTCACCTTGTAGGCCTGTTGTTGTTTGGCTGAAAGTTCAAGAAAGTTCCAGGTTTCATTATTCTCTGTTAGATTGGTAAGTCTGGTCTGTCTTTAGAGTTTGAGTCTTGTTCCATGCTTTTCACCCAATTTATCCAGGATCTCCACTTTTGATCTCTGTCCAAGTGGTTGTCAGTGGTAGCCAGGCACCTTCTAATTCTGGTCTCTGAGTTGTGTATGCTGGGGTTCCCATGGTCCATTAGTCCCTTTGATTAATTATTTCCATGCGTGTTTGATTTTCTTTGCTCTTCTTTGCTGTGGATGTGGAATGACTAATATAAATATAAATATAAATATAAAGGCCTCTTAGATGGCTACTCATGAGCCTACTTGTGACATCAATCGCTACTCACCAAAGTAGGATGTAGAACAGTGTTTTTATGTACTATATTAAGCCAGTTGATCTTGATACCCCCTGTGACCATGCCAGGGACTTTCTTGTATTTTCTTTTTAAAAATATTTCCTCTGTGAATTGGATGCATCATCACTTATTTTAGCAGTCTTCCAAGAGTGGACACAGGGTGTCTCCAGATTCCAGGCCTTTTAAAAATAGTACTGTGGTGAATATCATTGTGTGTATATTTGTTTGTGGATGCTTTTTATGAATTGATCCATTGATCACAGATTAGATTCCTGAAAGTGGGATTACTGAGTCTCAGTATATAGGGATTTAATGTTTTGGTAGATATGCCAAATGACTCATTGAAAAGGTTGTACACTGGTTTATATTTCCACCAACAGTATATAAGAAAGAGTTTATTCCAGCAATGGAGTTTCATTAAAACAATTTCAGTTTTACCAATCTAAGAAGTGAAAAATTACAGTGTTTAGATAGCTTTTCTTTGATTCTCACTACAGTTGAACATATTTTCATGTTTATTGACCAATATTAAAGAAAGTTTTACCCATATATCAATAAGTAATGGTTAATATTAAGTGAATACAGGCTCATTAAACAATAGGATTCTGAAAGCCTAGCTCTTCTATAAGATGAGAGCAGTGCTATCTCAGAGTCTGTTTGGGGCTTATGTACAGAACGGAAGACATAATGAATTCCTCGACCTGCCATTTGGTGTATGTGACCAAATGTTGTTTGCACATTGTGTATAACTAAGACGACAGAAATAGCAATTTTACCCTCCCTTTATAGGAAGGAATATTATCTAGAAAAATAAAAAGTAAGACTTAATTTGAATATTTTTCTTTATTGACTTTGAAAGTAAAAAAGGAGTAGTACCTCAGTGCCACTCAGAACATTAAAAATCACAGTAACAACTTGTTTTATTTGCTCTTTTTGTTATAAATAGAGGTTAATGGATATATGGTTTTGACAAAATGAGGAATATTTTCTCATATATAATGAGTCCAGATTGATTCTGACAAAACCAGTAATAACTATTTGGAGTGTTTTAAAATTATAGAATGGAAAAATCCATTGGCAAGTAGATGGTAGCAGATGATCAAATATTTCATTCTATGTCTACATTTCGTGAGTCAGTTTCACACAACAGCTGCTGTGGGGGAAGGGTTGATTTATCAGAGTGCTTGCTTCATGGTTCATACAAAAAAATAAGCCATAGGAAAATTTGAAATGCATTGGGCATGAAAGAGTAAAGTGAGCACATTTATTGCTAATACATTAAAAAAGATCATGTAAAACATAATGCTAAAAGAAAAATATTCAGATTCAAACTTTTAAATTACAATGGTTAATTAAAGAAATGCCTTCTAGTTTATAAGTAGTTATAACTAATAGTAAATGTAAATAGTAAATGTTAAATGGAACACTTTTTGTGTATCAGGCACTGTGTTAAAGATTTCAACTGTATTTTTTGTGGACATATTATCCCCATTTTTCAGAAGAGGCTTTGGAGGTACAGTAACTTGTGAGGGCTGATATAGTTGGTGAGTGGTAGAGTAGGTGTTGGAACCCAGGGACTTTGGTTCTAGAGTGTTTGCTCTTCAGTGCTATGTTAAATGACTAAGTAATCAAGAAGAGCAAATATAATTTGTGAATTGAGCTTATTTTATTAAAATGAAGAACGACCTGTTTATTTTAAAACATTAATAAAATCTGAGTACTTATCAAGGATGAGGAAAAATTTCCTTCTATAGTAAATACCTGTTGTTGTTGTTATGTGCCATCAAGTCAGACTCGACTCATAGCGACCCCTCCTTGGGTTTCCGAGGCAGTATCACTCCGGAAGTAGATTGCCCCATCTTCCTTCCAAGAAGTGGCTGATGGGTTTGAACCACCAGCCTTCTGGTTAGCAGTCAAGTGCCTTAGGCACTACGCTACCAGAGCTCCCTCCTAGTAAGTACCTATTTCCTCTAATTTTGTTGAAAAATGTTGGTATTTGTGCTACTCTTGGTTCACATCTTAATGTTTCCTTGTTTGGGTCCCCAGAATTCTGTGAGAGCTCCCATATTAGATGATGATGTTAGTGGCTGTTGAGACAGCTCTGACTCATGGCTGTCTTATGTACAGCAAAACATTGCTTGGTCCTGCACCATTGTCACAGTATGGTAGTTTTGAGCTCATTGTTGCAGCCTCTGTGTCAGTCCACCTCATGGAAGGTTTTCTTCGTTTTAGTCAACTCCCTACTTTACCAAACACAATGTCCTTTTTCGCTGATAGGTCTGTCTTAATGACATGTCCAAAGTAAGTAAGGCAAAGTCTCACCATCCTCACTTCTAAGGCACATTCTGGCTGTACTTCCCGCAAGTTGGATTTGTTTATTCTTTTGTAGTCTGTGGTATAGTTAATATTCTTTGCAACACAATTCAAATCCATCAATTCTTCTTTGATCTTTTTTTTTTTTCATTGTCCAACTTTCACATGTGTTTGAGGCAATTGAAAAGACTTGAACAGACATAATTTAGGCATCAAAGTGACAGGTTTGCTTTTAAACATTTTAAAGCAGTCTTTTGTAACAGATTAGCCCAGTGTAGTATGCCATTTGATTTCTTTACTGCTGCTTCCAGGGCCATTGACTGTTGATCCATCTAAAATGAAATCTTCTCTTGATGTTTATTGGTCTAGTTGTGAAGATTTTTATTTTCTTTTTGTTCAGGTGTAATTCATACTGAAGGCTGTACTCTTTGATCTTCATCAATAAGTGCTTCAAGTTGTGTTCACTTTGGCAGGCAAAGTTATGTCATCTGCATAACACAGGTTGTTTTGATTCTTCCTCCAGTGTTGACATCATGTTCTTAATATAGCCCAGCTGTATGGATCCATAGGAGCTCTGGTGGTGCAGCGCCTAAGGCATTTGACTAGTAACCAGCTTGATGGTATAAACCCACCAGGCGCTCTAAGGAAGGAAGATGGGGCAGTCCACTTCCATATTGAATATATCTGATCTTGAATATATCCCTCCTGAATTTAGAGACCATCTAAAGAATAGATTTGATTTTTTGAACACCAATGACTGAAAACCAGAATTGTGGGATGACATCAAGAGCATCATCCATGAAGAAAGCAAGAGGTCATTAAAAATAAGAGAAAGAAATTAAAGACCAAAATGGATGTCAGAAGAGGCTCTGAAACTAGTCCTTGAGCAGAGAGTAGCTAAAGCAAATGGAAGAAATGACAAGATAGAAGAGCTGAGCAGAAGATTTCACAGGGCAGCTTGAGCAGACAAAAGCCAATTACTATAATGAAATGTGCAAAGACCTGGAGTTAGAAAACCAAAAGGGAAGAACATGCTTGGCATTCTCAAACTGAAAGAACTGAAAAGATTTAAGCCTTGAGTTGTAATAATGAAAGATTCTATGGATAAAATATTGAATGATGCAGGAAAAATCAGGAGAAGATGGAAGGAGTACACAGAGTCACTGTACCAAAAAGAACTGGTCAGTATTCATCCATTTCAGGAGGTGGCATATGTTCAAGAACCAGTGGTACTGAGGGAAGAGGTTGAAGCTGCACTGAAGGAATTGGCAAAGAATAAGGCTCCAGGAATTGACAGAATACCCATTGAGATGTTTCAACATACGGATGCCCCACTGGAGGCACTCTCTTGGTTATGCCAAGAGATTTGGAAGACAGCTAACTGGCCAACTGACTGGAAAAGATCCGTATTTGTACCCATTCCAAAGAAAGGTGATCCCACAGAATGTGGAAATTATCAAACAATATCATTAATATCACATGCAAGAAAAATCTTACTGAAGATAATTCAAAAACGGTTGCATTAGTATATTGACAGAATTTCCAGAAGTGCCAGCTGGATTCAGAAGAGGATGTGGAATGAGAGATATCATTGGTGATGTCAGATGGATCTTGGCTCAACGCAAAGAATAACAGAAAGATGTTTACTTGTGTTTTACCGACTGTGCAAAAGCATATGATTGTGTGGATCATAACAAATTGTGGATAACATTGAGAAGAATGGAATTCCAGAACACTTAATTGTACTCATGAGGAACCTGTACGTAGAACAGGAGGCTGTCATTCATACAGAAAAAGGGAATACTGCATGGTTTAAAATCAAGAAGGGATTGTGTCAGAGTTGTATGCTTTCACCATACTTATTCAATCTGTATGCTGAGCAAATAATCTGAGAAGCTGGAATATATGAAGAAGAATGTGGCATCAGGATTGGAGGAAGAATCATTAACAACCTGCGATACGCTGATGACACAACTTTGCTTGCTGAAAGTCAGGATGACTTGAAGTCCTTACTGATGAAGTTCCAAGAATGCAGTCTGCAGTGTGGATTACATCTCAATATAAAGAAAGCAAAAATCCTCACAGTTGGACCTATAAGCAGCGTTACAATAGATGGAGAAAAGATTAAAATTGTCAAAGGCTTCGCATTGCTTGTTTCTACAATCAACACTAATGGAAGCAGCAGTCAGGACATCAGATGACGTATAGCACTGGGCAAATTGGATGCAGAGGACCTCTTTCAAGTGCTGAAGAGCAGAGATGTCTCCTTGAGGACTAAGGTGTGCCTGACACAAACCATGGTATTTTCAATTGCATATGCATGTGAGAGCTGGACAAGGAATAAGGAAGACCGAAGAAGAGTTGATGCTTTTGAGCTGTGGTGTTGGCGAAGCATGCTGACAGTACCATGAACTGCTAAAAGAACTAACAGGTCTGTCCTGGAGGAGGTTCAGCCAGAATGCTTCTTGGAAGCAAGAATGGCCAGACTTCATCTCACATACTTTGGTCATGTCAGAAGGGGCCATTCCCTGGAGAAGGATGTCGTACTTGGTAAGGTGGAGGGTCAACGAAAGAGGAGAAGGCCCTCGACGAGGTGGATTGACATGGTGGTGACAGCGATGGGCTCAAGTGTAGTGAGAATCATGGAGCTGGCTCAGGACTGGGCGGTGTTTTGTTATGCTGTGCCTAGGGTCACTATGAGTCAGAGATGACTTGATGGCATTTAACAACAACAACAACTTCCGTAAAGATTTACTGCCTTGGTAACCCAATGGAGGTCGCTGTGAGTTGGAAATCAACTCAATGCCAGTGGATTTTGGTTTTTGGTATATATTACATTAGATAAAAAAGACAAAAATCAAACCCATTGCTATTAAGCCGATTCCAACTCATAGCACTCCCCATTGGGTTTCCGAGGTGGTAAGTCTTTACTGATGTAGATTTCTCAGTCTTGCTTCTGCGGAGTGGCTGGTGGGTTTAAACCACTAACCTTTCTGGTTAGAAGTCAAATGCCTTAGGCATTGTGCTACAGAGACCTATAAAAGTGAGAGGTGCCTATGCAGGGTTAACATTTACATCAGGTAGATACACTCATTAGAAAGATCAATTATGAGAGAACAGAAGGGCAGTATTTGCACAGGAAGATAGCTCAGGGGACAGGAATGCATAGGAAAGAAGGACACAGGGAAGAGGTAACTACAAGGAGGAAGTGGGAAGGGAGATGTTATATTGTGGGGAATTGTAGTCAATGTCATGAAACAAAATGTGTGTGAACTGCTATATGGAAAATGCATTTGCTTTGTAAACTTTACTGAAATCACAACATAAGTTAAGTTTGAACATCCCTTTTCTCTATCTTATACTCAAAGAGAATATTTTCTAGCACCAAATATTCCACTGAGCCCATAACTAGTTAATTAACACAAGGAGAATATTTAAAATGATAGAAGTCATTTAATTTATTTAGAGACTGAAGGCTTGAATCAAATTTTATAAAATTTTTTGTAGCTGTAGGGATAGACATATTACTTGGGTAAGACCTAAAACAAATGTTACATGCTTTCCTTTGCAATTGGTATGGGGAAGTAAGTAGGCGTTTCTGGCTTTGGTTGTTTTTTTTTGAATGGATAGGGTGCTTTTTTGGGGAAGTGTTGTATTGTCTGACACTGAACAAAATGTTTTTGGCAGGCAGTATTGTTGCCATGGAGATCTATAGATTCTGTAATCTGTAGCCTGCAGTAAGAAGGAATATATAGCATTGGTTTGTGCATGTGACTGAGAGCAGAGTGCAGTCCAGATGTATATGGTCAGTTTGTTAAGAAGTTGTTTCACAGTTGCCAGATGGCCATTAATCTTTATGTAATCTCTTTTCCTCTTATTCTTTGTGTGTTTATGTGTATGACATAGGAGCAGTAGAACAATATAGGAAAAGACCCCTTTTTTCTTCTTTAGTCCCATACTCCTCCCTCTCATGCAGAGCCAACTACTAGTGAGTATCCTTACAATCCATGTTTTTATTCTTTCTCTACATGTCTCTCCATGAATCATAGTATTGCTGCCATCATACTTCAAATATCATCCTGCAGTTGGTTTTTTTTCAGTGATATTTTTGAAGTCTTTTCATGTTGATATGTGTATATATATATATGTAGGTATGTATGTATATATATATGTGTGTGTGTGTGTATAGTTCATTTATTTGAGTTGGTGTGTAGTATTGTGTTACAGTTTATCTAGTCACTTATCGATAGATGTGTGGATAACTTTACCATTGTGTTTTTGTGTAACTCCTCAGTCCTCTTTGTTTATATTATAATTTTCATTGTTGTTGTATATAGAACTGAGTAAATACTTAATTTAGATTTTGATAAAGTTAGGTCATAAACTGCCTTTAATCTGTTCTTCTGTTCTTTCCACTTACCTCAGTTCATTTAATTACTCAAAAAAATTAGGTATCTTGTAGACATTCCTTCTCTTAAATTATTTGACCTAGTAAAATTGAACTGTGATGGTAGCATAGTGCCTAAGGCACTTGACTGCTAAGCAGAAAGGTGACAGTTCAAATGCACCAGCCACTCCTCGGAAGGAAGATGGGGCAATCTACTTCTGTAGTGATACCGCCTCGGAAACCCAGGGAGGGGTCGCTATGAGTCGGGTCCGACTAGACGGCATATAACAACAACAACATACATTACTTGGATAGTTGTAGGCTGGTCAGGTTCTAGTGTTCTTGATGATCTTTTCAAGATACACATTTTTTCCAATAGATTATAAGCAGTGAAGTTATAAGAAGCTGGTAGTGATATCTTTGCTGGGTCCAGGTTTTTAACTGTAACTTTTTATGTATTTTTTTTTTAAGCTTTTTATTGTGATGTGAAAAAAAGCAGATTTGTTTCACATTAAACAGTTCATATACATTTTGTTTTGTACCGCTGGTTACATTCCCCACAGTGTAACAGCTGTCCTCCCATATCCTCCCTATGGTTTCTCTTTCCCATCTTGGCACTGCATTCCTGTCTCACTGCCTTTCTCCCTGTGCAAATGCTGCCCTTCTGATCTCCCATGGTTAGTTAGAATAAGGATTGTATTACCCTGGTGTAGTTGTTTGGCTACTAGGTCTATTATTTGGCTGAGAGTTACACCACAGGAATGAGTTCAATTTCAGGCCTGAATGGTGACTTGGGGTCATAATCTTGGGGGTTATACCAGTTCCCATCCGACCAGTAAACCTGGTCTTTCTTTTTTCCCTTTCATAATTTTTTTTTTTTTAAATTGTGATTTGGGTGAAAATTCACAGAGCAAATTCACTTTCCATACAGGAGTTCACATACAATTTGTCTCATGACATTGACCACAATTTACCACAATGCAACATCTCCCCTCCTACTTCCTCCCTATAGTTACCTCTTCCCTGTGTCCATCCCTCCATGCACTCCTGCCGCTGAGCTGTCTCCCTGTGCGTAAGCAGCCCTTCTTTCTCTCATGCTTATTCTTTCCAAGGAGTGTATCTACCTCAGGTAAATGCTCAACTGATATGCCTGTCTATTGTTTGGCTGGAAGCCACAGGTGTGCATTCAATTCCAGACCTGAAGGGCAGCTAGGGGCCATAGTCTCAGTGGTTCCACCCGGCTCCCTCAGGCTAGCCAACCTGTTCCCTGCTTTTTTTTTTTTTTTCCCACCCCAAATGATTTTGAGTTTTGTTCCACATTGTTCTTCCTGTCTATCCAGGATCTCCTACAAATATCCTCTTCAAAGTGGTTGATAGTAGTAGCCAAGCACCATCTATTTCTTCTGGTCTCATAGTCATAGAGGTTGCAGATCGGATGGTGTACCAGTCGCTAGGACTAGTTGTATCCATGAATTTTTGGTTTTCTTCTTTCTTCTTGGCTGTGGACGAGGAGAGACCCATTGTTACATGTAGATGGCAGCTTGCAAGCTTTTAAGGTCTCTGTCGCTACTTGCCACAGTAGGAGGTGGAACAATGTTTTGTGTAGTATGTTATGTCAATTGAGCTTGATGTCCTCTGTGACTATGGTCCCGAGCCCACAGGTTTAACTCCTCGGTCCCCCTTGGTAGCTGGCTGTGACCAAGTAGTGACTACAACCTTGCCCCTTGTCAGCCCAATTATACACCTGGGAATTCAGATCATACACATAAAGTTATTGGACCACTTTGTGCCAACCCTGTACGTGTTCTTGGGTGCACTCTCCACTTCATATACATACCTAATAGTTCAGCCTGTCCACCCATTTATCCACCCATATACTCATGTTTGCCTTCACTGAAGTAGTTTTTTATAGTTTTCTTTGTACAGGTCTTTTGTGTCCCTGGTGAGATTTATTCCCAATTGTTTTATTTTTTTGGTAGCTATTGTAAACGTTATTGATTTCCTTATTTCTTTTTCAGCAATCTTTTTTGCTGGTATAGAGGAATCCGCCTGATTTTTGGTTGTTGATCTTATATCCTACCCCGATGCTAAATCTCTCAATTAGTTCCAGTAGATTTTTGACTCAGTCTCTTGGGTTTTCTAGGTATAGGATCATATCATCAGCAAATAGG
>NW_006921892.1:2987999-2990778 GCF_000298275.1 Orycteropus afer afer | reverse complement strand
AATCTTCTGGATTTTTATCTGTAGATTTAGAATAATTTCTAATTTTTCATTTATTTTGTCATTTTGTTCTTGTATTTTCTTCCAAAATTCTTCTAAGTTTTTTTCTGTGTTTTCTTTGGTCTGTCTTTCAATCCTTTGAAGATACCTAAATGTAACTCTTTTGAATTCCTTATCAGAGAGTTCCAATGCTGCTTCCTCAGCATTGGAACACATCCACAGCATTGGATGTGTTCTGGGTCTGTATCCTGTTTCCTTGTTTCTACCACTTCATGTTGCTTCTTTGTGTGGATTGTGGTGATCTGTTGTGTCCGAGGCATCATGGTGTTTTATTTCAGTCTGTGTTAACTGTTTGTGAAGAGCAGCCAAGGGTGATTCATGCTCTCTTGTTGGTGGGGAAGGTGGCGGTGGGTCTTGCTCAGTAAGTGAAGTTGCAGGAGGTGTGGTGTAGTTTTTTCTTATGAGGACTGTTGCTGTCTTCTACTTAGAGAAAAATTATAATTGAATAACCATCAAAAAACTAAAAGCACATGGACAAAAAATATATCATGTAATCAAACAGGAACTGTAACCAAAAAAAAAGAAAAAAGGGGATAAAAAAAAGAAGAAAAACACAAGAAAGCCTGCAATATCTGTGGATCGGGCACTAAGAGAAAAAAGGTAGAGAAGGAGAATAGTGAAGAAAAAAATGGCAGAAATGTAAAAAGAAAAACAAGGAACAGGGTTAACCATGAGAAAAAAGGGAAAAAAACAAATTTAAATTAAAAAAAGAAAATTTTTTTTCCAACCAGGGTCAAGGAAAAGGAAAAAAAAAAGCTGTAAACTAGGACTTGGGTTGTAGGGGGAGAATAAAGAATAGTAGTGAAAAAGACAAAAGTATTAATAACAATTGTAGTTTTAAAACAGACAAATACAAGCAAAGTAAACACCAGAAATAGGAAAGAGAAAAAGAAAAGAAAAGAAAAAAAAATAAAAGCAATCGGTCGAGGACAGGGCAGGACATCCAGGCTCCGTCTGAGCACACAGACTTGGATGGAGTTCTTGCAGGCCCAGAAGGTGGGTGGGAGTGGGGGATGGCAGCACCTCCCTTCACCAAGTGGGTGTGAGGTATAGGAGTAACAAGAGGAATATCACACCTTTTCAGTCGTGTAGCTCCGGAGAGTCCTTGGGGTTACTGGCAAGCAGAACCTGTTCTTAAGTTCCTGGAATCTGGCTGAGTGCTGTCTCTTTAAATATCCAAAATGGTCAAGCCGCTTGTAAACATTCAAAATTATGGTGCCCTCTGGACAGGCAAAAGTCCACAGTTGAGCCCATCTTCCTCTTCACTGCTGCTTCCCATTTTATTCCACAACCACCAGAGCAGGCCTCTGTGCAGTCCCTTGCTAGCAGGGCTGATTTTTAGGTTAATTCTTAGGTCCCACCAGCACTCGGGAATCTCCAAGCTGTCTGTGCCGTCAGGATCGCTCAGGATCACTGCCATACCACAGCTCTGTCTGTCTCCTTTCTTGGTATTTTCATTCAAATTCTTCTGCTAGTTGGAGTTTAGTCCACTTCTATATCTTTCTCTTCAAAGCTCAGGGGTCCAGGGTTATCTTCTGTGTCTGTGTTAATTGTTTCCCCTTTTCTTTGCTGAAGAGGGTCTGTGCAGTCTTTCTGCCTGTTCCACCATCTTGGATGGGAATCCAAACCTGATCTTTTTCATGTTTTTAAATTTTGTGTGATTCTTTTCCCCCCACTGGATCCAAGGATGTCTTTCTGAGTGGTTGGCATTGTTATCTAGGCACCATCTAGTTCCTCTGGTTTCAGGGTGAGGTTCTCATGGTTGATTAGTCCTTTGGACTGTCTGTTTTCATATGTTTTTGATTTTCTTCGCTCTTTGCTCCAGATGAGGATAGACCAACAATTGCATCTTCGATGGCCACTTGGAAACTTTTAAGACCCATTTGCTACTCACAGAAGAATGATGTAGAACAATATTTTTGTATACTGTGTTGTGCTCATTGAGCTTGATGTCTCCCATGACCATGATCCTCAGCCTGGAGACCAAGTATTCACTCCCTCAAGGTGTTTAGTTGTAGCCAAGAAGTTATCCTAACTTTGCCCCCTGTTAACTTTAAACAGCATATGGATATTTTTATAGCACATACAAATACATATGTAGTAGTGTCTTCTGTTAAACCTACGTATGGTCATGGCTATTGTGGTGTAGTAAATTACTTACTGTGGCTTTTCTAGCCATAAGTCTTTGTAAACTCTGTGGTGGAATTTGCTGTGAGCAACTGAGGAGCTCTTGATCGTAAAAGTTATCCACCTGGGGTATTTCTGTTGGGTGCAACACAAAGCAATGTTCTGGGAGGTTCCTGCTCTCTCTCAGATGTTTAGAATTCTGATGTTATGATTGGTTAGTTTGGCTACTCTACCAGGCTCAAAAGGAGGCTTCCTAGAGGCAGAAGAAGTCTCTGACTGCTGGTTGAGGAAGACGTGCTGCTGAAAGAGACACACGCTGCTGAAAGAGACACACGCTGCTGGGAATGAGACGCAAGAGACACACATTGCTGAGTGAGACACTGAGGGACACGCAGTGTTGGGCGAGAGACTGTAGGAGAGAGACTGTGGGCTGGTAGAGAGCATTTTTTCTGAACTTGAATTGTAGCTTGGTGCTTCCAAATCCTGTAATCTCTGAGTTGTGTGTGGACACTGCAGCAAATTATCAGACCCAGGAGAGAGGTAGTGGGTGCTTTGGGAGGAATGGTTGGTGAAAGGGCTGGAGGGAGGCAGCATG
>NW_006921892.1:2984845-2985354 GCF_000298275.1 Orycteropus afer afer | reverse complement strand
CCTGTGTGTTCCATCTGGTGAAATCCACGTGATAATCCACGTACCCAGGTATAATTGTTTGCTTGGACAGCCAATAATTTGTATATAATATAATCAGATGATGAACATTATTTTAATAACAGTTTTCTGTAGTGAAACAGTGTTATAAAAAATTTTGATTTGTAAAATTCAGAAAATCCTATAACTTTCATAATGTAAACCACAGAAAATAATACTGGGGAGCATATAGTGGATGATTCTCGCTTTAGGAGAATGATCCTCAAAATGGGAACAGGGGAATTTACTTAAAATCTTGTCGGAGGAGTAGATGAGGTCTTTTTAAGTTTACCAAAAGTGGACTGTGGTAGTTATGTTTGTGTGTCAACTTGGCTGGGCCTGGTTGAGTCGCTGGCCAGTTGGTGATAGTTATTCCCCATGATGAGACTGGCAGTCAACTCTATGGTGGGATCTACCACAAGCAGCTGAGTAGCTGCCTTTGGGATGTGGTCTGCTTCCTGTATATAAGGAGA
>NW_006921892.1:2977772-2984745 GCF_000298275.1 Orycteropus afer afer | reverse complement strand
AACAACAACAGCATAGACCAGTGCTGTTCAGTAGAAGTACAATTTAAGCCATGAAATTTAAATATTTTGGGAACTACTTTGAAAGGCATAAAGAGAAACAGATGAAATTAATTTTAAAAAACATCTTTTTTAACCAATATATCAAAAAAATATTGCTATTTCAATTTATAATCTATGTAAAAATTATTGAGATGTTTTACATTCTTTTTTAGTATAAGGTTTTTGAAATTTGGTGTGTATTCTACACTATGGCACATTTTTACTAGGACTAGCCTCATTTCATTGTAGTGGCTGGTACCTACTATATTGGGCAATGAAAATATAGACAGTACATATTAAAACAGTATTGTTCAGGATTAAAGGAGGTTTCAGGGAGGAGGTTGAAGAGTGAGGGGTTAAGTAGATTTAAGACATTTGAGTGTGACATGAAATGGTTTGGAGGGACCCTAGATGCATGGCCTGAGCATGGTGTAGCAATTGAAGTGGCTCTGGCTTGTCCCAGAAACATTTAAGTAGCTGCCTGCCCCAGAGTGCTTGCTTTCAGAGAAGAGGGATGGAAGGGTTGATAGTTAAGCAGGTACCACTTGATAAAGAATTGTGGGTATCTGACTCATATGTCATCCATTTGCAGTTGTGGGGTGGGCACAACAGGTTCCTCTCAGGAAAAAAGATTAGAAGGAAAGATTATCAAGCTTATAAAACTATTCTTTATCTCTTCTCCCAATTAACTCCTTCCCCCATATTTCATTAGTCGGAATCAACTTGGTGGCAGTGAGTTTGGTGTGTTTTTTGTTGTTGTCATTAGTAATAATGCATTTTAAGCCTTGAACATGTAACTGCTTTTTGGCACAATTTCTCTACTAGGAATTTATCATAAGAAAGCAATATTTAAAAAAACTTAACATTTCTTAATTTATAAATTATAAATGTATAAGCCAGTTACTGCTTCTTCAAAGTAAAAGCCAACTGACGTGACCAATGTCACATATCAAATGGTGGAACTTATATTGCAGCATTGTTTCTAGTCGTGAGAAAAGAACTTAAATATCTAAACTGATGACTTTGTAGAATGAATAAAGATGCTGGAGTAGAAAACAATTTTTGATAGAGGTAAGAAAGAAAGATGATTATAAAATGTTTTAAAAAACATTCATATACACACACACACACACACACACAAATCATCTCAATAGACTGGTGTTTAAATACTTGTTTGCTCTTTACTGTTGTTGTTATGTGCTGTCAAGTCGGACCTGACTCATAGCGACCCCTCCTTGGGTTTCCAAGGTAGTATCACTACGGAAGTAGATTGCCCCATCTTCCTTCCGAGGAATGGCTGGTGGGTTTGAACTCCCAGCCTTCTGCTTATTAGTCAAGTGCCTTAGGCACTAAGCTACCGGAGCTCCCGTACCTCTTCGTAATGCTGTAGATTTTTTTTCCATATATATTTTTTATTTTGTTGTGGTTGAGAATATACATTGCACAACATACACCAATGAAACAGTTTCTACATGTACAACCTAGTAATATTGATTATGTTCTTTGAGTTATGCATTCGTTCTTACCCTGTTGTTAGGAGTTCTTTCCTTATTGACATTAACTTAGCTGTCCCTTAAGGTTCCTGTCAAATCTTTTGAGTTGCTATTGTCAGTTTGATCTCTTAGATATAGTTATTAAAAAAGAATAATGCTCAAGGCAGACCTTTTTTTTTTTCTTAACTAGATAAGCTAAACTATTGTTCAATTTTAAGAAGACTTCAGGGAATGTTTTTGGTTTAAGATTTAAGGGCTCATCCACCTTCTATGGCTGTGTAGCTCCAGAAAGTCTAAAGTCTATGAGAATTTGAAATTCTGTTCTATACGACCCCACCTCCCTCTTATTAAAAATGTTCAATAAAAGAAAATTGGACCATCTGTTTCCGTAGTGATACCGACCATCTCAGAAACCCAAAGAGGGGTTGCTATGAGTCAGGGCGACTCAATGGCACATAACAACAACAGCAAAGATAAAGGCTTCTCTTTATTTTTCAGTTGTAAAGTTTGATGTTAGTTTTCATTACTATTTATTCTTTTGGTATAAACATTTGGGCAGAACTTTCTTGTTGCCAACTGTAAAAAAATGTTATTTCATTTCAGAGATAAAGAGATTTTCATTTTCTGTCATTTTTTGGGTCTGGTAAACTTGATAAGCTAGGATAGTTTTCTTTTCCTCTGTAGTTTATTATGAAAAGAGATTTCACATGCATTTCTACATTGGCCTTTGCACTCACAATCTTAATGATTTTTTTAGGTGAAGAGAGATTTAAAATGAAAAGTTAATCTTCAACTTTTAGACTATGATGTTTAACGATATGTTCTGTTAATATATTTCTAGAAAAAAATGTAGAGAATTATAATTTCTCAGATAAAGCAGTTTTTTAACATTGCAATATTATTTGCTGTAAGTTAAAAGCAATAACAAAAACCATGAAACTAGTTTTGAAAATCATTTATTGTTTGTGTTGTTAGAATTAATCTTAATATTTTAAAACAAATAAGTAGAAACCACATACAAGTTCAGTGTAAACTACTATTAAGTACTTTGTAGGTTTTTTTCCTTTTGAAGAAAATCATTATGATTTAAGTGTCATTATTTATATGATGTTTCTGTAACAATAGGGAGATAAATCCATCAATCAATATTAGTGCTGTATTTCTGTTTCTAATCTTATAACCAGTTGGTCATAAACCTAAGCAATAAAGCATCATTTTTGGTACCTATGAGGTGAATAGAAATATTTTGAGAATTGTGATATGAAAGAATAAAGTCAGAATACAGTAGAGGTATTCTAACATTTTAGGTGCTAATTTTTTTCATCTTGCTTTCTGCCTTAGTTCTCTTGTGCTGCTATTAACAGAAAATGCCACAAATGGATGGCTTTACAAACAGATTTATTCTATTACAGTTTAGGAGGGTAGAAGTCTGAGTTCAAAGTGCTGGCTCTGGGGGCTGGGTGAAGGCCTCTGGACTTTGGGCTTCAGCTCTGCCTCCTATTTCAGACCGAGTAGTGCTAGGAGCAATGAAAGCATAGTGCCTAAGGCATTTGACTGCTAACCAGAAGACTGGTGGTTCAAACTCACCAGCCACTCCTTGGAAGGTAGGTTGGGCAATCTACTTCTTTAGTGACACTGCCTCAGAAACCCATGAGGTTGGGGCTGACTCAACGGTAGATAACAACAACAGAGCTAGAGGTTGTCTGAGTCACGCAGTTGCTGGCTGCTGAGGCTGATGAACCCATGATTGACAGGTAAAATGGTATAGTCCCAAGATTAGCAGAAAACACCACAGGTCACTAGTTCAAGTCCAGGGACAATTCCAAAATCTGCAGGTGACGTGGCAGGCCACTGAGGTGAAGATTCAGCCAAATGCAGGATTCAGATATACTAAAAGCTAGAGATCGTTCCCAAAGCTTCTCCTTATATAATGGGAAATAGACCAAACACCAAAGGCAGCACCCTATCTGCTCACAGCGGATTGACCATGGAGGTGATTACAATCTCATTATGGGGAATAACTATATCCAGCTGCCCAGCCACGTAAACTATGGCCCAGCCAAGTAAACTATGGCCCAGCCAAGTTGACACACAACTTTAACTAGCACACCTCCCCTTTGGTTTTCCTTCCTCATGGTGACATTAAAAGTAAAATTGCTTAAACATTTTAACCTATGGTATAAATTGCTTAGATTTTGTATTAAAAGGGAGCTAAGAAGTTACACTATTCTATCACCTTGAATTTTCCACTTAAGAAAATTTAGCTCAATATAAGTTAAATGTAGTTTTCATAGTCCCCAAAATAATTAATCATAGAACCAGGACTAGAATCTAGATATACTCCTACTCTAGTCCTTTTTTCCATACTCTTGTAGTTCAGTCACCTGATTTACTTAACTGTCATTGAATATTTCATTTGAATGTGATAACCCCTTTCTCATTTATTGTTGAACTAAAAGTTTGACCTTTACTGAAATTTTAGAAACTATTTAATTAATATATGATAGGTATTATGCCACAAAGTCTTACATAATTTTTACCCTTAAAGATTTAACAGAATATTTTAAAGAATAGGTTAGGAAGCGGAGTTGGAAAGCATTTTACTTTTATTGGACAATCTTAATTTATATGGACTATCAAAGTTCAGTTATCTGTGGAGTGGAGTGAGGTAGTGGTCCCAGATATCTCAGGGTCACTTAATATATTGCTTAGTGTTTATTGACTGATCTGGGATTCAGTTAGGACTGTGAAAAATGTCTATTTGATCTATTGTGCATAAATACTGTGTGTGTGTATATGCAGTGTTTATTGGCTAATTATATTAGAATTACATAATACAAGTGGACTTTCAATGGAACTTTTAATGACTTTAATGGAAGACTGAAAGTCTACAGACATATAGTGCATTGTCATTTTTAGATAATTTATTTGCTGAATTTAATGTGTCTCATTTTGCAAAACACAAGGGTTAATTCTTGTGATTAGTGTAGAATACATTTTTATTTTTTTTGACCTTGTGTTTTTTAAAATTAGCCAGCCTAATACATGTAGACAGCACATCATACTTTTAATAATTTTGTTATTTTGTTGCCATATGATTTTTGGAGGCAGTGGACCAAATTACAGATTAAGATGGATTAACAACAGAAAGCTCAGAAAGAAGATGGGAAAAGTTAAGTCTGTCCCTAGGGTGTTTTCAAATAGTTGTCACATTATTTATTAGTAAAAAGGTACATATTTCATCTTGAAGATCATTAAAATTACCTGGTTCAGTGCACAGGTGTTGACTTAGATCTAGAATTTTGGAACTGAATTAATCCTAGAGATTGTATGGTTCAGTAGTTATCAACCTTGGCTGCACATTGGAAACATCTGGGGAGGTTAAAACAAACAAACTCATACTGGCTCCCAACTCTAGAAATTCTGATTTAATCTGGAGGGTGGCCTTGGGCACTGTCTTTTAAAAAAATTTCCCCAGCTGATTCTAATGTGCAGTCAAGATTGAGAACCATTGTTCTAATTACTTACCCTGGGGACAAGAAAAATGAGACCCAGACTTATTAATCAGGTAATTTCTATTTTGAGGATCCAAATTCATTAATAAAATTGGTGCATTTAGCATGGTTTTTAAAGTAGATAACCATCTTGATGAGTTTAATAATGTAAAAGTGTAATGGAAGACTCCTAATCTTTCTTCTTTTCACTGAACTTCCAATAGATATCAAGGTGAGGATTTTGAATATTATTACACAAGTGGCATGTTTAACATTTCCTTCTCTGTTCTTCTTGGCTTTTTTTAAAAAACTAACTTCTTGAATTTAGATCTTTGTTTGCTGTTTGAGTAAATATCCACAGCTGTTTTAAATGAAACTGTGACTTAACAAATATTACATTAGAAGGAAGTATACAGACCTCAGTGCCTGGCATCCAATACAGTAGATGCTCAGTTTTTGAATGAATAAATGAAAGAATTGTGTTTTTATTCAGGCCTTTGAACCAGTTCATCCTGGTTGACCCTTTGTTTAGAAAATAGATTCTGATTCAGTATATCTAGGGTAGAAGAAATGCACGTTCGCAGCAGAAAGTCCAAAGGGAATGAACAAGTTTGAAGCCATGTTTTAAAGTTTGAAAATGTTTCTACCTCTTAGTCCACACATAACTGTGTTGAATCAGCTTATTGCTTATGTAGGGAATCTGACCTACTGCAAGCCTCTTAACAACATAGCTTCATTTTCTTTATAAAATGAGTAGTTAGATGCTTTTTAAGGACTTTGTAATGCTTTATTCACTCTAACATAACTTTTAATATATGGGAATAGAATTTTAAATAAACAATATTATATTTCTAAGAAATCCAGAGAAGAGGGTGTTCTTAGGGAGTATTATAATCAGGAAGTTGTCCATTTAGAGTTAGAACTTCCATGAAGTTTAGAAAAGCAAGTAAAATTCAGTATATTTATAAAATGGCAAGCAAAGTTACTAGGCAGATAGATTTAAAAAGGACAATAGAGGCTTATTGTCTTCCCAGCGCATCTCTTATTTACTCCTAACAAGCAAAGGAGGCATTATAGTATTGCCTAACCATTATTGTTTTCTGTGTGTGCTTCCATATTATGAAATCTTTTCACTCGTAAAGTTGTCTTTGTACTTCGGAGAGTACAAACTCCTAGTGTTACTGTGAACCCATAATTATATTTTTATGTTATCTCTTACGCCACAGACATCAGCTTGCTTTCTTTCTTTTTAATTTTGAATGCTTCAGATACCAGTTACTGCAGGTAGCATTTAAGAAACATCAAGCTGTTAGTGATTGATGGTTGGCTGTGTTAATACCATTGATGATTTAGACAGTACTGTTTCTGGAAACAGGTAACAGGCTGAATTAGTGAGAGTTTAGAACATAGACATCCTTGATATAACCACTTTTAAAACAAACACATTTAAATCAGATACCTATAGAAAAGATTCAGTGACCTTGTTCGGGTTCTCAGATAGGATTTGATTCTGATCTGTCAGTTTCCTTTTTATTTCACCACTCTGCTTCTTAAGAATTACACATTAGACAAAGTGGGAGGAGATAGATGTTTTGTTTTGATAGGAATTTGTATGATGCTAATCCACGTTGTTGTTGTTAAGTGCCGTCGAGTCGTTTCCAACACATAGCGATCCCATGCACAGCAGAACGAAACACTGCCCTATCCCGCGCCAGCCCCACTAACCCTGCTATACTTGAGCTAATCATTGCAGCCACCGTATCAATCCATCTTGGTGAAGGCCTCCCCCTCTTTCGGCGACCCTCCACCCTACCAAGCATGACATCCTTCTCTAGGGAATGGTCCCTCCTTACAACATGACCAAAATAGGTGAGACGAAGTCTGGCCATTCTTGCTTCCAAGGAGCATTCTGGCTGCATTTCCTCCAGGACAGATCTGTTAGTTCTT
>NW_006921892.1:2968996-2975137 GCF_000298275.1 Orycteropus afer afer | reverse complement strand
AGCTGTCTGAGTGAAGAAAAGCCTCTGGCTTCAGTGGGCTGGGAGCTGGAGGAAGAGCTGAAGCCAAGGCTGAGGGGCTTTCACCTATCCCCTTAAACCTGGCATTTTGAACTTGGGACTTAAAGCCTCTAAATTGTAAGAGAATAAACTCCTATTTGTTAAGGCCATCCCATTTGTAGTATATTCTTGTCAGAGTGTGTTGAGAGCCAGAAGATGTTGAGAGCCAGAATGTTCCTCTAAGTCTTTTCAGACTGAGAAACATTCTGGCTCTCAACAGAGTGGCAGGCACTAGGTAACCAGAACATGGACATAGGTAAGAAAAAGTTGAAACGCTGATAGCACCTATATGAAGGTCTGGCTCAGTGTCAACCTCTTGCACGCTACTTTTTATTTCCTCTTCCTCGTCTTGGCAAGATTTGAGAGGATTAGAAAATCTAATGATGGTTATTTCTTCTTCCCTTTGGCCTTGAACAAAGGTGAGGATGTCCAATAACACATTTCTTCCTTGAGAAGAAATCTATTTATTGGAAAGGAAATAATGCACTTCTTTGTGAGAAAAAAATTTCCAGGTAGTTGGACATAGGTGATATTATCTCATTTTCTATTAGGGCTGTTCCTGGGATTATTTTATTGTTCTTCACCATAATTGAGTCTGTTATATTCCTGGAATTAGTTTGATGGGACAATTCTCAAGTGTCTTTTATTATTTCTGAAGGAATAAAAACATTGTTTTGTCTCTTAGCAGATCTGTGTCATTTTAATTAGTAAATACATCCTTAGGATCCAAGGTGGTCTCATTTTTAAAAGTTGGAGCAACATGATTGATCTTGAAAAATAAAATACTACACTTTCCATTTATATTGTTAACAAAATACAGATGAACTAAATAATTGCTTTGAAATGGGTCCCTTAATTAACTTATTTCCTCTAAAACCTTTGAGAAAATGATCTTTCATTTAAAAAAATCACATTTCTCAGGCATTCAAAAATCAATCTTATCAGGTTGAATTATTTTCTCTTTATAATTTCTTTTTGCGAACTCTGCTACCTCTTCTCAAGATTGATATCTAAAATTCAGCCACATCCAAATTAAATTACTAGGATTCACCAGTATCATACTAAATAAAGCCATCTGTTGTGAATTGCTGCCCTTAAAGCACTAGGAAAATGTAAAAGTAGACAAAAATAAGTGCTTGCTCTCAGGTTTTCACAGTTCTCTTTGATAAAGTTGTTGTTAGTTGCCCTCCAGTTGGCACTGACTCATGGCAACCTTAGTTATCACAGAACAAAATGTTGGTTGGTCCTGCTCCATCTTCATGATCTCTGATATGTTTGCATTCATTGTTATAGTGGAATACTAAGGCCAGCTGAGCTGGACAATGAATAAGGAAGACCAAAGAATTGATGCCTTTGAATTGTGGTGTTGGCAGAGAATACTGAAAATACCATGCACTGCCAGAAGAATGAACAAATCTGTCCTGGAGGAAGCGCAACCAGAATGCTCCTTAGTTAGGTGTGAGAATGACCAGACTTCATCTCATGTGCTTTGGTCACGTTGTCAGAAGGGACCAGTCCCTAGAGAAGGTAAAGCTGGTAAAGTAGAAGGTCATCGAAAAAGGAGAAGACTCTCAATGAGATGGATTGACACGGTGGCTGCAATGATGGGCTGAAGCATAGGAAGGATTGTGAGGATGACACAGGTTGGGTCATTGTTTCGTTCTGTTGTACATAGGGTTGCTGTGACTTGAAGCCAACTCGATGGCATCTAATAAGTACAACTGAAATGGTGATTTTATTTATTATTAATATAAATTATAGTTATTAATAATAAAGGGTAGGTACTACAGGCAGAAATCACCCCAAGCTTGAAAGCTGTCCCTATGTAAAATTTAAAAAAAAAAAAAAATCGCTTTGGCAAGAGATACCAGGATAGCTTTACAGGAATAGGTGATGTGATTAAATGGTTTAGGAAGATAATTCTGTTTAATGTGCTAAGGAAGAACAGTGTGTGTACATTAAATCGGAAGCATGATGATACCTCTTTTTAACACCCAGGATCCTAAATTAGTAGGGGTTGGAAGGAAAGGAAGCTAAAATTTATTCTTGGTGTTTTATGCTGGAGACACTGCAAAGGGAGCATTCTCTTTCTTTTATAAGCTCTGTGATCTTGAGCAAGTTACTTAACCTGTGTGAACTCACTTCCTCATCTGTAAAATGGGTTTAGTGAAAGACCTAGCTCATAGGGCTCCTGTGAGGATTGGAAAGGATCATATATAAAATGTGCTTAGAATATTGTCTAGCACAGAGAAAATGCTCAAAACATGTTATTTTTATAAATATGTTACACCCATTTCTTATTATTTGTAATATGAGACTGAAATCATAATACTTCCTTTCGAAAATGAGTCTCAGAAAAGGTTTCTAACCTCTCAAAGACCTCCACTGCTGTTTAATAGAAAGCCGAGCTTCAAATCTAGGCTTTTAAATTCCAAATTGGGCTACATCTATTTTTCAACATGCCACTATGTAACATGCATCTGTTCTCCTAAAAGGAATTAACAAATACTCAAAAAAATTCACCTAGGAGCTTGCTGTAATCATTACATTACGCCTAAGACATTTGACTGCTAACCAGAAGGCTGGCAGTTCAAACGCACTCCTGCACTCCTTACTCTGACACTCCTCGGAAGGAAGGTTGGGCAATCTACTTCCGTAGAGATACCTCCTGGGAAACCCAAGGAGGGGGTCTCTGTGACTCAGGTCCAACTCCACAGCTGTGAGTTCACAGCTTCCTTGGTTAGTTATGTGATAGCTACAGAATTGATTTACTGTAAACAAAAACCATGATTAATATAGCTTATCTGAGAAATCAGAATTCTGGTGTTACAGTTCCATCCAACACCATAATAATTAGTAAGTGCAGTGATAATTAGGTGCTTTTGACAAAGAACCCAACTGCATATGATAGGAAGCCAATGATTCCCTATTTTTGTTCAAATTCACCTGATTATAAGAATTACTTGCTGGGGGGAGGTTTCTGCTTGTGAAAAATGTGAATTACTTTACCTTTGGGCTAGAGGTAATGATTTAACACAGCTAGAGTTGACCTAGGAATATGTGTTATTTAAGAAGGTCACTTTGATTCCAATGCTCATTTACTTTAGGAACCATTTTTCCTTGCTTGGCAGGTAGCTTACTTAGTTTATTGGCTGTTCACTTTATTTGACTGGTCGAGATTCTGTATTGTCCATTTAAGGCCAAGAAAAGATATTGCTCAATTGTTTTTTCTTCTTCTTAGGGCATGTCATGATCTGTAAAGATCAGTATATATGTGCAGACTCCATTGGTATGAAGTTAGGATTGAATGAAGTTTGTACCTTGTTGTAAGGATCGTAGCTGAGTGAGCCCAAATGAAGCTGCACTATATAGTAATAAAAATACTGGCTTGGAGGGTATGCCAGTTTTCTTTTTTTAAAGCCAAATAACAGAATCTTTATCTGACTGCTAACCAGAAGGTTGGCGGTTTAAACCCACCAGCTGCCCTGTGGAAGGAAGATGGAGCATTCTACTTCTGTAATGATTTACTTCATCAACTCGATGAAGGTGGGTTTAGTTTGGTGTTTTGTTTACTCCTTAATTATGTGTTTATAATATTCTTTAGGAACTCTGGGTGTAGTGCCTAAGGCATTTGACTGCTAACCAGAAGGATGGTGGTTCAAACCCACCAGCCGCTCCTCGGAAGGAGGATTGGGCAATCTACTTCTTTAGCGATACCGCCTCGGAAACACAAGGAGGGGTCACTGTGAGTTGGATTAGACTCGATGGCAGTGAGTTTTTGGTTGGTTATGATATTCTTTACTTTGTAGTTTTGGAGGAGCCCTGGTAGTGCAATGGTTAAGTGCTCAGCTACTAACCAAAAATCAGTAGTTTGAAACCACCTTCTGGCTCTATAGATTACAGCTAAGAAAATCGTATGGGGCAGTTCTGCTCTGTAACATAGGGTTGCTATGTGTTGGAATCAACTTGGCAGACCCTAACAGAGCTCTCTGGTAGTGTAGTGCCTAAGGCACTTACTGCTAACCAGAAGGCTGGCAGTTCAGACCCACCAGCCACTCCTGGGAAGGAAGGTTGGGCAATCTACTTCCGTAGGTCTGATTCGACGGCAAAACAACAACAGCAGTACTTTCTAGTTTGAGAATCAAGCATATGACATTTTAAAGTAGCTTTTAGGGTTTTGAAGTCCTCTCAGCTTTACCTGCTAGCCATGATGAACCAATAGCCTTTTAAAAGAACAGGTTTTACAAGACCAGAAGCTTTGTTGCAATTAGTATCTATAATCTATTTGTGAAAAGAAATTTCACTTGAGTCCATTCTTTGGGGTAGAAGGAAAGATTAGGAGACAGCCACTTTAATTTTTCTATTAGAGTAGCTTAACTTGTCCATTGAAATGACAACTGTCCCATTTGGAATTAAAAACACCTCCACATATCTTTGTTATAAGAGTTTCTTTCTTTAAGAATGGAATCGCCTTTCTCCTGTGACCATCCTTGAGCAACTGAAGTCATTTCATGTCACTCAGTTTTCTTTTCCTGTTGAGGCAGTGGTGCATGGCAAGAAGTTTGGAGTAGGGAGCTTGCAATTTGGAGTAGTTGGGGTATGGAATGGGCTAGGTGACAGGGGCAGCAAAGCATAATATCTACAGTGGTTCTAGCAAATGCTTGCCTGTGGTTGTACCATTTAAAGCATTTATTCTGCAGTTGGATTAAAACTTATGTGAAAATCATTTTATTCACAGTTTCAGAGCCATACTAAAAGTTTATAGTATTATTATTATTATTTTTTTACTGTAGTGTCGTGGATTACTTGGTATAGCCTTTCTAGCCATAGTATTTGTAACTCCCACCAGATTACTGGGTGGGACCATGCAAATAAGGTGTGTAGAAGTCTCGTGTTGGGATTGGTTAGTTTTGTCTCTCTGCCAGGCTTAAAATGAGCACTGCTAGAGGCTGAAGGGGGGAATCTTAATACCTTCAAGAGAGAAGAGCTGGAGTTGGAGTGGAGTGCGTCCTTGGACCAGAGAGCCCTGTGCTGGACCTCCTTGGCAGAGATGCTCCACCAGAGAGGTGGTGGTAGTGGAACCAAGAGGCATTAGACAAAGTGGTGGTCTTGCCAGCCCACAGAGTGAAAAAGCTGAGTGCCATTGGGTATGAGCCTTGCTGGCTAAGTGGGGTGCTATTGACAGAGTTAAAAGAGCTTTGTAACCCTTAGCAAGCAGGGCAGAGGTGAAGTCAAGAGCCAGAGAGGTGTGCCTGAGGGCATAGCAGAGGGAAGACTGTCCTGATCAAAGAATTGTATCCTGAGTGTGTTTCTGAACCTGAGTTGTAGCCTGTTACTTCCCTAGTAAACCCCATCATCGTGAGTATTGTCTGTGAGTTCTTTGAGGCCACTGCAACAAATTATTGAACCCAACAGAGCAGTAGTGAGTGCCTGGGAGGGACAGTTGGTGTCAGAATTGGTAAAAGGCTGGAGGGTGGTGGCCTGTCTTGCCTCATAGGCTATTGATGATGACTGTTTCTTGCTTGTGAGGTTGGAGGAAGTCAGAGGATGTCTCCTCCTTGCCCTTTGTGCATTTCCTAACAGAGATAAGTAGGTAATAAAACCCAAAAAAACCCGAACTCACTGCCATTAAGTCATCACGTTGATCCCACTTATAGCAACCCCTCCTTGGGTTGACTTATAGTGATCCCTCCTTGGGTTTCCAAAGCGGTATCTCTCCAGAAGTAGGTTGCCTAATCTTCCTTCTGAGGAGTGGCAAGTGGTTAATGCACTTTATTGCTTACTGAAAGTTTGGAGTTTTGAGTCTGCCTAGCAGCTATTTAGAAGAAAGGCCTGGCGGCATACCTCCAAAAAAATAAGTCACTTAAAACCCTATGGAGTACAGTTCTATTCTGACATGTGGGATTACCATGGGTTGTAATCAATTCCACGGCACCTGATAACTACTTGGTAAAGAGGATAAATATTAACGGCAAGGTTTTTAATAATTTCTATTCTTAAAAGTGGGAGCTCTGGTAGCATAGTGGCTAAGACACTTGCCTGCTAACCAGAAGGCTGGCGGTTCAAACCCACCAGCCACTCCTC
>NW_006921892.1:2953541-2968041 GCF_000298275.1 Orycteropus afer afer | reverse complement strand
AAAACTCCAACGCCTCAACACCAAAGGAATTAACAATCCAATTGAAAAATGGGCAGAAGACATGAATAGACACTTAACCAAGGAGGATATTCAGGTGGCCAGCTGATACTTGAAGAGATATTCACAATCATTGGCCATCAGAGAGATGCAAATCAAAACAACAAAACAACATCTCACCCCAGCACAGATGGCAAGGTTCAACAAGACAGAAAATAAATGCTGGCAGGGATGTGGAGAGATTGGGACTCTCATATACTGCTGGTGGGACTGTGAAGTGATAACAAACAGCCACTGTGGAAAGCAATATGGCAATTTCTTAGAAAGTTGGAATTGGAGATACCATTTGACCCAGTAATCCCATTACTAGGTATATATCCTAAAGAAGTGAGAGCTAGGACAGGAACAGATACGTGCATACTCATGTTCATTGTAACACCATTTACAATAGCAAAAAGATGAAAACAACCTATATGCTGATCAGCAGAAGAGTGGATGACCAAACTACACAATGGAATGCTGTGCAGCACTAAAGAATGATGTAGAGTCTGCAAAACACCACATAATATGGATGAATTTGGAGGAGATTATGCTGAGTGAAATACTCAATCACGGAAGGACAAATATAGTATTAGTTCATTGTGGAGGTCAAGAAAAGGTTTATATATAGAGAGAAACTTTCTTTGTTGGTTGCCAGGGGTGGAAGGGGAGGGGAGGGAACATTGCAAAAAAAAAGGGAAAAAAGCATTGACCCATGTCACTTTAGTTTTTTGTATTTCACTGTACATAAATTATATTTCAATAAAATGCATTAAAAACTGTTTTTTAAAAGTATTTGCATTAATTTTTAATTAATCTCACAACCATGTCACCTACCAATTCCAGGAACTGCAGTTCAGTGTCCTTTATCTTTCATTGTTCTCTTAATCTGGGAAAGACTTATTACATTGTTGTAAATATTGATAGAGAGTGTATTTGAACAAAAAGCAAAAGAATGTCATGTAACTATCTTAGGTTCTCCTTTTTGTGTCCTGAACCTGGAAGGAGTTTAAGATGATGTATGTAGTCAGTCTTCATTCAGTCTTACATAGGGCAGTGTCTAAAACATTTTTGTTGAACACATTTAAAAGCTTATCAGAAGTCATTCAACAATTTAGTACCTAAATCTATCTATCCTTTTAAGTGGCTGTCATCTGTCATTTGCACAGTTCCTTATTGAACCTTTTGTGCAGATATTCTGTTCTTGTGGTGGTATGGGAGATAACTAAATGCCAAGAACAACATGCAGTGGTTGAAAAAAAAAATGAAGAGATACCTATAGTTACTTATTTAGGAGAGGGTCCAAAGTAACTTAGAAAGCACACAAAACTGTCAATTGAATCTAATTCAATTAATGATGAAATTTTCCTTCTCAGTATTTCCTAAATCAGGAGCTCTGGTGGCATAGTGCCTAAGGCATTTGAGTGCTAACCAGAAGACTGGCGCTTCAAACCGACCACTCCTGGAAAGGAAATTGGGCAGTCTACTTCTGTAGAGATAACTCCTTGGAAACCCAAGGAGGGGTCGCTATGAGTCGGATGCGACTCAATGGCAGTGAGTTTGATTTTTTTGAGTTATTTCCTAAATTGGACCTTGAAACTTGAAGAACCAGAAGTTGTCACTGGATATCTTACTGGAAGCACTTGTTCAAGTTTCAGTCTTATATAGTTTTTTTGGTGTCTAGCTAATTCCTTTCTTCCTTAACTTTGAAACAATAGCAAAAGCTATATAATAGCTTGAGCTCAAGTGCTTTATATACCTCATTTCTGTAAAGTATAGGTATTATTATCATCCATTTACACATGTTGAAGTTTAATCTTAAAGATGTAAAGTAACTTTCCCTGTGTTTCATGGCAGTACAATTAGAAAACTTAGAATTGCAATTTGGTTCTAATGCCAAAATACTTCCTTTTAATTGTTACCTTGTCACCTGTGCCATTGGTGATGACTATTTACAACATCTCCTCTAACCTTTATTCTGGATCAGTATATATTTTGTACCCAATCCTCCTTCCATTTCACAAACACAAAATCATACATTCAGATTCCATTATATGGCAAAGATGGCTAGGTATCGTTATTTTCTTGGGAACATTGTGTTGCTTATATGTTTGTGGGGACAAATGTTTCCTTTCTTTTGATCTTAGTATTCTAAGGGGCTCCAACCTACAGTTATTTCTAAGAAAACTAAGCAGAGCGTATTCTTGTTGTCCAAGATGTGTGTGTCTAATAAAGAAACCTCAGAATCAAGTTTGACTTCTAGACAATTATTCATATGTATATTTTATGACAGATTAAATTTCAGTGGGATTATCTTTTCTACTCTTCAAAATTTCAATGCTCTGTTCAAAAGAATTTGTATATTAGTTATTCCATGGTGGAGCCACTCATTCATTTATCAACCCAGTGGTCTCATTCTCTGGTTTACTTTGATCTTTTTAGGTGCTTTGTTGTTGTTGTTATTTGCCATGGAGTCGGCCCCGACTCATAGGTGCTTTATCATGGCTTAAATAGATTTGCCTTTTTTTTTTTTAAATGAATTAGCAGACTATAAAAATTCTACAGCTTGCCCTCTTCATTAGAAGAGTAGAAGTAGTTTAATTGATGGTGTGAACAATAGTGTTCCTCAACTTGTATAGCAGCCTCCTATTTATAGATGGAAGCAGCTGCATCCTTTCTCTCTACTTATGAAGAACACTATTGTTCCCAAACTATCAGGTGAATGATTCTGTGGGAAAAGTGGAACAATTATGACACAGGTATCAATTTCATGCAACTTCCAACTTTTATTAAACTGAAAGGAGAATCCATTTTAACTGTTGTATCTAGGTGTGAAATGTGGTTTTGTATTCATATTAATTACACATTTATGTAATTTTTCAGTCTAACAGGATTTTTTTCTAATCAAGAAACTTTCTTTTTTTAAAAATTTTTATTGTGATTTGGGTGAAGTTTTACAGAGCAAATTCACTTTCCATGCAGCAGCTCACGTATATATAGTTTGTCTCATGACATTGACTATAATTTTCCACAATGCAATAGCTTCCTTCCCATGTCCTACCCATAGTTACCTCTTCCCTGTGTCCTTCCCTTGCATGCACTCCTGCCCACCCCCAGCTGTCTCCCTGTGCATATGTAAGCCTTCTGTTCTACCATGATTGTTCTCTCCTAGGAGTGTATCTGCCTAATGTAAATGTTCAGCTCATATGCCTATCTTATATTTGGCTGGAAGCCACAGGAGTGAGTTCAGTTCCAGACCTGAAGGGGAACCAGGGGCCATAATATCAGTGGTTCCATCAGGTTCTATCAGACTAGCAAACCTGACACCCCTTTTTTTTTTTTATTCCCCCAAATGATTGAGTTTTGTCTCACATTGTTCTCCCACTCTATCCAGGATCTCCTACATGGATCCCCCTCTGAGTGGTTGACAGTGGTAGCCGGGCACCATCTAGTTCTTCTGGTCTCATAGTCGTATAGGCTGAGGATCATTTGGTATAGCAGTCCCTTGGACTAATTGTTTCCATGCATCTTTGGTTTTTTTTCATTCTTCTTTGCTCTGGACAAGGAGAGACCCATCGTTGCATCTAGATGGCCTCTTGAAAGCTTTTAAGATCCCAGTCGCTACTCACCAAAGTAGGATGTGGAACAGTGTTTTTGTGTATTATATTATTCCATTTGAGCTTGATGTCCCCTGCAAGTATGGTTCCAAGCCCACAGGTCCAACAACTCACTCCCTCTGTGTTGCTGGCTGTGGCCAAGAAGTGACTACAACCTTGTCCCTTGTCAGGTCTAATGGATAGCTGGTAATACACTTGTAGAAACATTGTCTGTCAACCCTACACATGGTCATGAGCACACTTCCCCTGCATAGACATACCTAATAATTCAGCTTGTCCACCCATCTTTCAAAAGGGGGGACAACAGAGTGAGCAGCAGCAGGGATCCAGGTAAGAGGAGGGACCCAGGCCCCACCGCCAGGAGGCAGGAAAGCAGGGGAAAGAAAAGCCAAACTGGGGAGATGACAGAGCGAGCAGTGGCAGGCAAATACCTTTTTTCAACAACACAAATGGCAGCTATACACGTGGACTTTGCCAAATGCAGTACACAGGAATCAGATTGACTATATCTGTGCAAAGAGGTGATGGAAAGCTCAACATATTCAGCCAAAACAAGGCCAGGAGCTGATTGCAGAACAGACCATCAACTGCTCATATGCAAGTTCAACTTGAAGTTGAAGACAATTGAAACAAGTCCACGAGAGCCAAAATATGATCTTGAGTATATCCCTCCTGAATTTAGAGACAATCTAAAGAATCGATTTGATGCATTGAACACCCATGACAAAAAACCAGAAGAGTTGTGCAATGACATCAAGAACATCATCCATGAAGAAAGCAAGAGGTCATTAAAAAGGCAAGAAAAGAAAAAAAGACCAAAATGTATGTCAGAAGAGATTCTGAAACTTGCCCTTGAGCAGAGAGTAGGTAAAGCAAATGGAAGAAATGACAAGGTAAAAGAGCTGAACAGAAGATTTCAAAGAGTAGCCTAAGCAGGCAAAGCCAGTTACTGTAGTGAAATGTGCAAATACCTGGAGTTAGAAAACCAAAAGAGAAGAACACCCTCAGCATTTCTCAAGCTGAAAGGACTGAGGAAAAACTTTTAAGCCTCTAGTTGCAGTATTGAAAGATTCTATGGGCAATATATTGACTGATGCAGGAAGCATCAAAAGAAGGTGGGAGGAATATACAGAGTCACTATACCAAAAAGAATTGGTTGATCTTCATTCGTTTCAGGAGGTGACATACGACTAAGGACCAATGGTATTGAAGGAAGAAGTTGAAGCTGCACTGAAGGAATTGGCGAAGAACAAGGCTCCAGGAACTGAAGGAATACCTATTGAGATGTTTGAACAAACGGATGCCCCACTGGAGGCACTCACTCGGTTATGCCAAGAGATTTGGAAGACAGCTACCTGGACAACTGACTGGAAGAGATCCATATTTGTACCCATTCCAAGGAAAGGTGATCCCACAGAATATAGAAATTATTGAACATATCATTAATATCAAATGCAAGTAAAATCTTACTGAAGATAATTCAAACACGGTTGCAGCAGTATATTGACAGAGAAATTCCAGAGGTGTAAGCTGGATTCAGAAGAAGATGTGGAACAAGGGATATCATCGCTGATGTCAAATAGATCTTAGCTCAAAGCAAATAGTACCAGAAAGATGTTTTCCTGTGTTTTATTGACTATGCCAAAGCATTTGATTGTGTGGATCATAACAAGCTGTTGACAACATTGAGAAGAATGGGAATTCCAGAACACTTAATTGTGCTCAGAAGGAACCTGTACATAGACCAGGAGGCTGTCATTCAAACAGAGCAAGGGGATATTACATGGTTTAAAATCAAGAAGGGAGTGCGTCAGGGTTGTATCCTTTCACCATACTTACTCAATCTGTATGCTGAGCAAATAATCCAAGAAGCTGGAGTATATGAAGAAGAATGTGGCACCAAGATTGGAGGAAGAATTATTAACAACCTTCGATATGCTGACAACAGAACTTTTCTTGCTGAAAGTGAGGATGACTTGGAGCACTTACTGATGAAGATCGAAGAATCCAATCTGCAGTATGGATTATATCTCAACATAAAGACAACAATAATCCTCACAACTGGACCTATAAGCAGCATCATGATAAATGGAGAAAAGATTGAAGTTGTCAAAGACTTTACGTTGCTTGGTTCTACAATCAATGCCAGTGGAAGCAGCAGTTAGGACATCAAACAATGTATGTTGTTGTTACGTGCCATTGAATTGGCCCCAACTCATAGTGACCCCTCCTTGGGTTTCCGAGGCAGTATCACTACAGAAGTAGGATTGCCCAACCTTCCTTCCAAGAAGTGGCTGGTGGGTTTGAACTGCCAGCCTTCTGGTTAGCAGTCAAGTGCCTTAGGCACTGTGCTACCACTGTCTTCTCAAACAATGTATATCACAGGGCAAAAAGCCTACAAAGGACCTCTTTCAAGTGCTGAGGAGCAAAAATGTCTCCTTGAGGACTAACAGAAGCCTGACAGAGGCCATGATATTTTCTGTCACCTCATATGCATGTGAGAGCTGGACAATGAGTAAGGTAGATCAAGGAAGAATTGATGCTTTTGAGTTGCAGTGCTGGTGAATAATGCTGAAAGTCCCATGGACTGCTAAAAGAACTAACAAATCTGTTCAGAAGGAAGTGCAGCTGGAATGCTTCTTGGAAGTGAATGTGGCCAGACTTTGTCTCACTTACCTTGATCATGTTGTCAGAAGGGATCACTCCCTGGAGAAGGATATCATGCTTGGTAAGGTGGAGGGTCGACAAAAGAGGGGAGGGTCCTCAACAAGATGGATTGACACAGTGGCTGCGGCAGTGGGCTCAAGTGTAGCAAGACCTACACTTGTAGAGCTGGCATGAGACTGGGTGGTGTTTCATTCTGCTGTGTGTAGGGTAGCTATGAGTTGGAGACAACTTGATGACACCTAACAAAAATGATTCATCTGTCTACCCATGTATAAATGTTAGCCTTCACTGACAATGTAGTACTATATGTGCAAAAGGATTCATCTTTGTTGTCTGTACCTCTGTGTGTCTGGACCCCTCTGTGTCTTCTTCCTCAGTGCTACCATGTTGATCACTCATATTTGGTACATGGCCCTTGTCTTCGCTGAAATCAATTCTTGTCTCTATCTGTCTAACAGTGTCCCCTTCTCCCTCCCATCCCTGGTAACCAACAAAGATTTCCTTCCATATAGAAACCTTTCTTTGACTTTTTATAATAACAGACTAATAAAATATTTTCCTTCTATCATTGACTTGTTTCACTAAGCATAATACCCTCCAATTCATCTGTTATGTGGTGTTTTGCAGTCTCCATTATTCTTTAGGGTTGCGTAGTATTCCATTGTGTGTATGCACCGTAGTTTGGTTATCCATTCTTTGGTTGATGGACACCTAGGTTGTTTCCATCTTTTTGCATTGTAAATAGTGCTGCGATGGACATGGGGGTGCATGTATCTGTTCTTGTTCTAGCTCTCACTTCTTTAGGATATATACCTAGTAATGAAATGGCTACGTAATGGTAATTTCTTTATGACCTGTTCAGTTCCTTCTTTTCTTATGGATCTGTCTGACTTTTTCTATCTCAGTCTGTGTTAGCTTAGGTAAGTAGTGTGTTTCTAGAAATCTGTCCATTTCTTCTGGATTTTAAAATTTGTTGGTGTACAGTTCTTCATTATATCCTGATTTCAGTTGATTCTGTTATGATGTCGCCCATTTCATTTCTTGTTTGTTATTTATATTCTCTCCCTCTTCCCTTTGTTAAATTTGCCAGTGGTTTATCACTTTTATTAACCTTTAAAAACTAACTTCTAGTCATGTTGATTTTTTTTTTCTATTGTCTTTCTGTTTCATTTATTTCTGCTTGTATCTTTATTATTTGCTTTCTTCTGGTGACTGTAGTCTTTTCTTGCTGTTCTTTTTCTAGTTGTTGGAGCTGTTCGTTTAAAGTATTCATTTTGGCTCTTTTTTTTTTTTTGATGTGTGAATTTATTGTTATAAATTGGCCTCTAATCATTGCTTTTGCTGTGTCCTAAAGATTTTGGTATGTTGTGTTTTCATTCTCATTTGATTCTAAAAATTTTTTTATTTCATTTTTTATTTTTTCTATTACATAGTTGATCTTAAGGAGGGTGTTGTTAAGTTTCCACGTGTTTGATCTTTTTCTATTGATCTTCCTATTGTTGATTTCTAATTTTATAGCTTTATGATCTGAGAAGATGCTTTGCAGTTTTTCATTGTTTTTAAATTTATTAAGGCTTGCATTCCGGCCTAACATATGCTCTATCCTGGAGAATCTTCCATGTGCACTCGAAAAGAATGTATATTGTGCTGTTTTTGGGTGAAGTGCTCTGTAGATGTCTGTAAGGTCAAGTTGGTGGATTTTATTGTTTAGCTCTTCTGCATCTTTGTTGAGTTTCTTTCCAGTTGTTCTATCCTTCATTGAAAGCGCTGTATTAAAGTCTCCTAGTGTGACTGTGGAGTCATCTATTTGCCTTTTCAATTCTGTTAAAGTCTTGTCTATGTATTTTAGGGCTCTTTTATTAGCAAAGAACAAGGGTCATGGATACTTATTATGGTTGTATCTTCTTGTTCAGTTGATCCTTTAATCATTATATAGTGTCCTTCCTTGTCTTTTAAAAGGTGGTTTTTGTCGTAAAGTCAATTTGATCAGAAATTAATATTGCCACTCCTGCTCTTTTTTGGTTGCCATTAGCTTGATGTATCTTTCCAACCTTTGATTTTTAGTCTGTTTTTGTCTTTGTCTCTAAGGTGTGTCTCTTGTAGACAGCATATTGATGGGTTATGTTTTCTTATACATTCTGGAATTCTCCATCTCTTGCGTGGTGCATTTAATCCATTGACATTCAGTGTAATTATTGACAAGTATGAATTGGTCGCTGTCATTTTGTTACGTGTTTTTTCATGGTTTTCCTGGTTTCTTTGTTGCATATAATTTTCTGTGCTGAGCTGGTTAATATTATGAATTGTGATATCATTTCCTTTGTGGCTGTTGTTTAATATTTGCTTCAATATTTGTGTTTGTCCTCCTTTTTAATTGTGATGTGAAGGTTTATATATATTTTTTTGAGGTTACCCTTTGATTTATAATTTCCCCCTATGTTTAGAACAGTCCATTCTATCTTGCAACTCTTTTGACTTCTTCACCATTTATAAGTACTGTCACTACACAGTTTTTTCCCTCTTTTTGGTTTGTAGTTATCCTCATTTGTCAGTTGATGTCTCTGTTTCCCTGTTTACAATTTTGTAAGCTTATTTTACTTTGGATACTTCCATAGCTGTGTTGGTTTCTGGGTTATGTCATCTTGTGTAGTAATGGTGAGTTGTTTGCTATTATTAGTTCTCTGTTCAAAGGACTCCCTTTAATATCTCTTGTAAGTTTTTGGTCTGGTTTTAACAAATTCCCTTAATTTCTGCTTATCTGGAAATGTCCTAATTTCACCATCATCTTTGAGGGATAGTTTTGCTGGGTATGTAATTCTTGGTTGGAAAATTTTATCTTTTCGGGTTTTATATATACCATCCTATTGCCTTCTTGCTTGCATGATTTCTGCTGAGAAATTAGAGCTTAATCTTGGTTGTCCTTTGTATGTAACTTTTCATTTTTCCCATGCTGCTTTCAGGATTCTTTGTCTTTGGTTTTCATGAGTTTGATGGTGATATGTCTCAGTGATTTTCTTTTGGGATCTATCCTGTTTTGGGTTCATTGCACTTCTTGAATGGATATATATTCTCATCTTTCATCATATCAGGGAAGTTCTCTTCAAACAAATCCTTGGACAGTTTTCTCAGTGGTTTTCTTTTTCTTTTCCTGTTCTGGAATTGCGATGACATGTAGGTTATTCCTTTTGATGGTATCCCATGTGAACCTTAGGCTTTCTTCATTTTGTTTTGATCTTTTCCCTGATGGATCTCTTATCACAGATGTGTTCTGGTATTTGTCTTCAATCTCATTAATTCTGTCTTTCATTGATTCAATTCTAGTGCTTTGCCCTTTCAATGTGTTATGTTTCTGAAAATTTAGTTTTAATCTTCTGGATCTCTGTCTGTAGATTTTGGATCATTTATAATTTTTCATTTATTTTGGCATTTTGGTCTTGTATTTTCTTCTGAAATTGTTCTAGGGTTTTGTCTGTGTTTTCCTTAAATTTTTCATTGTTTTCCTTGATCTGTTTCTCAATCCTTTGACGATACCTAAGTATAATTCTTTTGAATTCCTTATCAGGGAGTTCCAGTGCTGCTGCTTGTTCTGGGATGTTTTCTGGGTCTGTATCCTGTTCTGTTGTTTTTTCTGCTTTATCTTGTTTCAAGAAGCTTGCTTTAGCCAACATTACATGAGTGTTCTAGTTGTTGAAAGATTTTAAAATATCTTTTGTTTATGTCAGATATGCCATGGATGGACAGATTTGTACCTGTTCATTTAAAAATCTTATCTGCATTATGAAATATACCTTTTAACGATTAATTGTTCCCAATTTTTCCCCATCAGTAACTGATAGTGGTACTTTTATATGAATTCTAACAGTATTTAGGGAAACTGGGCACTTTGCTGTATTTTGTGTGTTTTATCTCATTTAACCTTCTTCCAAAACTCTATGAAGAACGTATTGTCCATTTTCATTTTGTTGATGGATCTTAGTTGAAGACATTGCCCAAGGTTCATAACTAATAAATGGTAGAACCAGGCTTTACATCTATCAGCAAAACATACACCAGTTCACCCATTTCTACATGTACAATTCAGTAACATTGATTATGTTCTTTTAATTGTGCAACCATTCTCACTCTTCTTTTTCTGAATTTTTCCTCTCCAGTTAACATGATCTCACTGCCCCTAAGGTTCCTATCTAATCTTTTGATTTGCTGTGTCACTTTGATCCTAGTTTTATGGTTCTTTAAAGAGCATAATGCTGAAAGCAGAGCTTTTTTTTTTTTTTTTTTTAACTAGTTGAGCTATTTTTTGGTTTTTAGAAACTTCAAGGCAATTATTTTTTGTTTAAAGTGTAAGGCTTAAAGATTATATCAGTGCAGTAGTTTCAGGGGTTAATTTAGCGCTCTTGGGTAAAATTCATACTGTCCATGAGAACTTGAAATTCAGTTGTGCATTTTTTTCCCTTATGATCAGGATTCTGTTATAGAATCTTTTTCTGAATTTAAAGTCCCACTCATAACACAGCAATACCCTTATGTTGGGATTATGATAAGATGGTATTTGTTTTACTTATTTCTTAGCAAATATGATGAACGTATACCTTAAATTGACTTTCTCTAGAATAGAACATGTTAAGCCACAAAGCATTCCTCAGGTTTGAGGAAATATTAAAATACTACAAAGCATCTCAGATTACAATACTATAAAATTAAAAATCAGAAAGATAAAATTAGGAGCAGAAAGATAAAGGAAAAAAATCAAACAGATGGAAACTGAATAACACCCTGCTTAGAAATTATTGGGTAATAGAAGAAATAAAATATGGAGTAAAAAAATTCCTTGAATCAAATGAGAATGAAAACACAACATACCAAAATCTTCCAGACACAGTAAAAGCAGTTTTCAGAGGACAATTAATAGCAATAAATGTACACATCAATAAAAAAGAAAGAACCAAAAGCAATACCATAACCTAACATCTCCAAAAATGAGAAAAAGATCAGCAAAACAAAAACAAACAAACAAAAAAATCCTGCAGTCACTAGAATAAAGGGAATAGTAAAGAAAGCTGAAATGAACAAAAAGCAATAGAAGGAATCAACAGGATTAGAAGTTGATTCTTTGAAAATATTAGTAAAATTGACAAACCACTGACAAATGTAACATGGGAAAAAGAAGACGCAAATAACATGAATAAGAAATCAGTGATTTCACAAGAAAGCTACAGAAATGAAAAAGGTAATAACAGAACAATATGAAGAATCATATGGAAGCATTTCTGATGATTACTTGTATTCCACTTGGTGAGCTTTTTAATGGGCTTAATTTTATTTTTAATTTTTGTATCATAATATTCCCGAAAAGATAGTTTCTAGGCATTTATTCCTGTTAAAAGTTGGGAGTGCTTGAAGTAATGGTTCAGTTATTTTATTTACAGAGTGAAAAGATCTTTTCCTATTAAATAATCTTATTTATTGTTAACATTTCACCTATTGTACAGATTAATAAAACTGTGACAGGCATTTTCTTTTCCTAAAAGTTCTTGTAACATGCTGTTAGTCCTTCACATACTGAAAATTAATCCCAGAGACATTATTTTCTTATGAGGTTTAAATTGGTGAATAAACAATTTCTCTTGATGGTGGGTGTTTTATTATTTTTTGGGAAAATTGAGTGTCTATATGATTATATTGGTAGAATGGTAGAGCAAATAAGAAAGACTGTAAAAGTACAATGAAAATGCAAGAAAGTATTGAGGATGTAAGTCCATATTTTCCATTTACATGTTGTTGAAAATAATTTGGGATTACTTAAAATCAGATATGATTTTAAAAACTAACCCTTCTAAAATCTATTAAGTTAAATCAATCTAGTGGAAATGTCAGAGACAATCTAATAAAATTGAATATTCTGTTAATATAGTAAAATGATTTACTTGGTGGGCATAAAAAGTAGCATTACTTTTTTCAGTATATTGGAAGAAAAATTTTACTCGTTGACTCATTGCAAGACAATATATAGTTTAAAAAAATACCAAGGTGGATAAATTGAAAGGAAAAAGAGGATCTGAAAAACAAGTGGACAGATCCCAACAGTGGAAATCATGCCAGGTATCCTGATGATTGTGAAGAAATAATACAGGCATACCTTGGTGATACTGCAATAAAGTAAATATCATAGTAAAGTGAAGTCACACATTTTTTGGCTTCTTAGTGCATATAAAATTCATATTTACACTGAATTTTGTGGCCTATTAATTGTGCAGTGGTATTATGAAAAAGTATAAAATACTATAAGAATTACCAAAATATGACACAGAGACACAGAGTGAGCACATGCTGTTTGTAAATGGCAAAAATAGACTTGTTCCATGCAGAGTTGCCACAAACCTTGCATTTGTGTAAAAAAAAAAACCAACTTCCAGGGAGCGCAATACAGTGAAGTACAGTATAACAAGGTATGCCTCTACACAAATGATGATGATGATGATACCTACCCTTCTAAAATCTGTTAAGTTGACTTTGGCTCATGGTGACCTTACTTACAACAAAACATTGCCTACTCCTGCATCGTTCTCACAATCTCTGGCATATTTGACTCTATTGTTGCAGCTGTGTGCCAGTCCATCTCATCGAGGATACCCTTTCCCTCATTGTTCCTGTGCTTAACCAAACATGATGTCCTCTTCAGCAATCGTTCCTTCCTGAAGGTGTAACCAAGTGGGTTGGAAAATGTTCAATTGTGATCTACAGGGTTTCCATTGACTAATTTTTGGAAAAGTAGTATCACAGCATGACTTAAGCCATCACAATATAACAAACTGCCAGATGGGTGGTGGTCGAACCTTGGGATCAGAAGGTTGCCAGTTACTTTTAGTACAATTAGTATTTTGTTGGTTTATTTCATGGTATGTACCAGAAAACCAAATGCACTGCCATCAAGTTGATGCCAATTCATAGTGACCCTTTAGGACAGAGTAGGGTTTATAAGCTGTAAATCTTTATAGAAGCAGGCTGTCTCATCTTTCTCCCTCATAGTGTAGCTGCTGGGATAGCACTGCCAACCTTTTGTTTAGCAGCTGAATGCTTTAACCATTGTACCACCAGAGTGCCTCTTCAAGGTACATCAAAGTTTACAAAATGCTTAAACTATTTTTTTAAATGATCTAATATGATTGGACTAGCTTTTATTCTTGAACTGCTGCTGCTGAACATGAACTTAATTTTAGCTTTTTGGAAAGGTTATTGTTGAAAAGCTATAGGTAAAACAGCACCAAGACTGATTGTTGGGTTTCATAAAGTATGACGCTTAGTTTTAAATTTGCTGGGTATATATATATATATAAAACATGTATCACTTCCTTTCCTTTCATTTTCTTGATAGGTATAGGAGAAAGGTGAAGGGGAGGAGGGGGAAATAATGAGAGTGAGCGAGTATGTATGAATGTAAGAGTGAATATGAGAATATCCTTGTGTGAGATTTGAAAATTCTGCTGTAGTGATACATACTGATTTTTTATTTTATTTTATTTTTTTAAAGCAACTTAAAACAGGCTTGGATTTTTCCCCCTTTTGGTAAATGTATGTCATGAATCTATGTGTGGGGTTATTCTGGAATTAGAGACAGTAATGTAAACATCCAGCACAATGCCTGGCATAACATCCCACCCCCATCACCATCAAGTCGATTCTGACTCATACCGAACCTTTAGGACTGAGTACAATTGTTCCATAGGGTTTCCAAGGGTGTACATCTTAATGGAAGCAGACTGCCTCATCTTTCTCCCATGGAGCAGCTACTGGGTTGGTGGAAAAAAGGACAAGGAGGCCACATGTTCTGACCTCCTCTAATCCCACAAGAGGAAGGCAGAATCACCATCAATAGCGCAAGGCCTATTACTGCAAGTCCAGATATGCTGCCTCCCTCGAGCCCTTTCACCAACCGTTCCTCCCAAAGCACCCACCTCTTCTCTCCTGGGGTCAATAATTTGCTGGAGTGGCCACACAGAACTCACCAATTATGGGGTTTATTAGGCAAGCACCTTCTACAATTCAAGTTTAGAAAAATGCTCAGTCTCTCTCCCAGCCCACCGTCCCTCAGCCAACAGTGTCTCACAGTCTCTTTCCCAGCAGTGCTGGTCCCTCGGTGTCTCACTCAGCAATGCGTGTCTCTTGCTTCTCTTTCCCAGCAG
>NW_006921892.1:2951788-2953076 GCF_000298275.1 Orycteropus afer afer | reverse complement strand
AAAACCAAACCAAACTCACTGCCATCGAGTCGGATCCAACTCATAGCAACCCCTTCTGGGATTTCTGAGGTGGTATCACCAGAAGTAGATTGCCCAAACTTCCTTTTGAGGAGTGGCTGTTGGGTGTGAACCGCCAGCTTCTGGTTACCAGTCAAAATGCCTTAGGCACTACGCTACCAGAGCTCCTAAAATAATTTCAGTGATGTCTTTAAACAACAGGTTTGAAGCCAGAATTTTTGTTTGATAGTTTATATTAAGCTGTTGAGACATGGACAATATCAAAACAATAAACTGAATCCAGAGTGTAAAAATTAAGATGTTCAGTATATTTTGTGACTTAGTTCAGTTTGCTATTTATATTGGTCTTGAAAAAAAAAAAAACAAAGCTCTGAAATAACTGCAAGCATATGGAATATTACGAAAACCAATAATGTACTTCCATGGAAAATCTTTAATATTGGAGTATATTCTGCAAAATTTAAAAAAGAAAAAACCTAACACAAAGAGCCTTTTATGTTTCTTAAGCAATTTTTTTAACCTATTTTGGGGAAGGGGAAAAGGTCTGTGGGATAAGTTTATTTAATATGACATCAGTTGACTAAAACCAGCTGCAAGTAATTATTTCAGATACTTGATTTCCAGCTGTTTGTTGGACTATTGTTGGTTTTCAAGGTATTTGGATGTTAATTAAATGATGACTTATTATAAAAGTGTCCTGTTTAAAGTAATGTTGTATGAAATAGAATATTTAAAATGGACCACTTGGTACAAAATTTTAGTTCTTTCTGGTGTAACTGTTGTTTTAAAGTCAATGTGTTTTTAACTTAGAGAAAAAAAAATCCAGTTCTGATATTTTCAGTAATGATTTTCTATGTATTGTATGTCTACATGGACATAAATAGTATTAAATGTATCCACTCTGCCTACAGGTTTTTGAAATCAGGTTATTACAAGTGAAAAATTTATGCTGATTATTGAATATCAGACATATTTTGCAAACAGTGGCTGTTTTGGAAGGTTCCTTGGTTGTGCAGTGGTTAAAGTGTTTGGCTAGGAAGAAGGTCAGTGGTTTAAAACCATCAGCCACTCTGTAGAAAAGAGGTGGCATTCTGATTCCATAAAGATTTACAGCCTTGGATACCCTATGAGCAGTTCTTCTCTGACCTGTAGAGTTGCTGTGAGTCGGAATTGACAACGATGGATTTGGTTTGGGTCAGGGTTGACTGTTGTTGTTGTTAAGTGCCGTCGAGTCGTTTCCGACTCATAGCGACCCCATGCACAGCAGAAC
>NW_006921892.1:2948823-2949963 GCF_000298275.1 Orycteropus afer afer | reverse complement strand
AAAGTCCCAAGATTGGCAGAGCATGGTAGGCTACTGAATAAAGACTACATGCAGGGTTCAAGTGTGCCAAAAAGCTAGAGACCATTCCCAAAGCTGTTTCTTATATACGGGAAGCAGACCACATCCCTAATACAGCTATTCAGCTGCTCATGGCAGATTCCGCCATGGAGTTGATTGTCTGTCTCATCATGGGGAATAACTACATCCATCTGCCTAGCCACTCAACCAGGCCCAGCCAAGGTGACATACAAACTTAACTACCACAGCTAGTTTTTTAGGAAATTAGCAGTTCATATAGTAAATTTAGTTACTATATGAAATGTTACAGCTAGCAGCCACTTGGTCATTGTGGTGGTTTATAAGAAAAGTCAGTGTCTGGAAGTCATTTGTAATGCGAGGCTGGAGGTTGTTAAGATTTCTGAGTGAAAGTATAAAGGAGAGTAGAGATTCAGAGATCAAACCTGTGGACAGTGACTTTGGAAAAAAAGACCTGGGGTAGCCTGCAAGTGCTAGGTTGGTGCTAGGGAGGATCTGAAGGAGGCATTGGGCAGCACTGCCTGCCTTCCCCAACGTTTTGTATTCTCCTTCTCTTTATGTTTTCTTCTTACTGCTTACCTTTCTCTAACATTTTTAATACTTAGTTACTCTTGTCTCTGTCCCCTTGCAATGTTCTCAAGGACTGAGAATTTTGTCTGTTTTGTTTACTTCACTATCCCTAGCATCTAGAGTAGTTCTTGGAACTATTCTTGGCAGAGGGGAGAAAGAAAATATTAATTTGTTTTAAAAAGATCATTAGTGATATTGGAGAAAGGAGTTTTCTCCAATTAAATTTAGGGGCAAAGATCAGATTCCAAAAAGTTACATAGTAATTAGATAGTGGAGAAAGTAGGAAAAAGGGATGCACCCCTTATTCTACAATTTTGGCAGAAAATAGAACTGTAGCTAGAGGAATTAAGGCGGTTTAACTGAAGGTGAGAAACGTGTATATGTAAGAAGAGATTGGAAATTGTACAGAGGGCATAGTGTTAATAGTTTAAAAATCTGGGTTTGTTATTAGTTTATGTGTAATTCTGTGTGCTTTTGAATGACTTACTAATTTCAGAAAGAAACACAGAAACAGAAAAGGTGATATAAAAAATT
>NW_006921892.1:2941396-2943906 GCF_000298275.1 Orycteropus afer afer | reverse complement strand
CATTTGACTGCTAACCAGAAGGCTGGTGTTGCAAATCCACCAGCCACTCTTCAGAAGGAAGATTGGGCAATCTGCTTCCATAGTGATACCACTTCGGAAACCCAGGGATGGGTCACTATGAGTCAAAAATTGATTCGATGACAGTGAGTTTAGTTTTTTGGTTTTGATCATTTAAAAACAAGAACCACAACAATAAGAACAAAAATGTCAACCAGTAAGACTAAGCTCGGATTTCTCGGTAGAAACCATGCGGGTGAGAAGACAATGGGATGGTATATATAAAACCGTGAAAGAGAAAAATGTCCAACCAAGAATTAGTAGCCAGCAAAATTGTCCCTCAATTATGATGGTGAAATTAGTATATTTCCAGATAAGCAGAAATTAAGGGAATTTGTTAAAACCAGATCAACCTTTTAAGAGATGCCAAAGGGAGTTCTAGGGACAGAGAAGCAACAACAGCCAAGAATAACTGACCATTCACACACATGATGATTTAACCCAGAAACCAACACAGCTATGGAAGTATCCAAAGTAAATCAGCCTACAAGACTTTAAACAGGGAACCAGAGACATCAATTGACAAATGAGGACAACTACATACCAAAAAGAGAGGAAAAAACTGTGTCATTACAGAACTTCTACATGGTAGGGATATCCAGACAACAAAATAGAATGGACTGTTCTAACTTTGGGACGAAAACTATAAATCCCAGGGTAACCTCAAAGAAAAATGATAAACCTTCATATCAAAATGAAAAAGAGGACCAGCAGAAATATTTAGCAAATACTAAAACAATAGCAACAAAGGAAGTGATAACACTAAAACAAAACGCACTCAGTATAGAAAATTATATGGAACAAAGAAATCGACACCACAAAAAAGCACATAACAAAAGTGACAGCAACAAATTCATATTTGCTGATAATTACATATCTGGCAAGGGACTTATCTCTAACATTTATAGAAAACTCCAATGCCTCGACACCAAAGGAATTAACAATCCAATTGAAAAATGGGCAGAAGACATGAATAGACACTTCACCAAAGAGGATATTCAGGTGGCCAGCTAATACATGAAGAGATGCTCACAATCATTGGTCATCAGAGAGGTGTAAATCAAAACATCAAAGAGATACCATTTCATCCCAGCACTGATGGCAAAGGTCATTGAGATAGAAAATAGCAAATGCTGGTGGGGATGTGGAGAGATTGGGACTCTCATGCACTGCTTATGGACTGTGAAGTGATATAACCACTGTGGAAAGCAATATGGCAGTTCCCTTAGAGCAGTGTAGTAAATTACCTGGCATGGCTTTTCTAGCCATAAGTCTTTGTAAACTCCATGGTGTAATTTGCTGTGAGCAACTGAGGAGCTCCTGATTGTAAAAGTTATCTACCTGGGGTATTTCTGTTGAGAGTGGCACAAAGCAATGTTCTGGGAAGTTGGTTCTCTCTCAGGTGCTTAGAATTCTGATGTTATAATTGGCTAGTTTGACCACTTTGCCAGGCTCAAAAGGAGGCCTCCTTGAGGCAGAGGTCTCTCTCTGACTGTTGGCTGGGAAGGACGTGCTGCTGAGAGAAACACACTCCTGAGAGACACACGCTGCTGGGAAAGAGATGCAAGAGACACGCTTTGCTGATAGAGACACCAAGGGACGTGCACTGCTGGGAGAGAGACTGTGAGAGACTGTTGGCTGAGAGATGGCAGGCTGAGAGAGACTGGGTGTTTTTCCTGAACTTGAATTGTAACTTGGTGCCTCCCTATTAAACCCCATAATCTGTGAGTTCTGTGTGGCCACTGCAGTGAATTATCGAACCCAGCAGAAAAGTGAAGAGTGCTGCGGGAGGAACGGTTGGTGTTGGGGTTGGTGAAAGGGCTGGAGGGAGGCGGCATGTCTGGCCTCACAGTAATGGGCCTTGGGCTACTGATAGTGATTCTGTCTTCCTCTTGTGAGGTTAGAGTAGGTCAGAAGATGTGGCCTCTTTGCCCCTTTAGCACTTAGAAAGCTGGAATTGGAGATACCATTTGACCCAGCAATACTGTTGCTATGTATCCTAGAGAGGTGTGAGCCAGGACAGTAACAGATATATGCACACTCATGTTCATGGCATTACTTTTTACAGTAGCAAAATGATGGAAACAACCTACGTGCCCATCAGTGAAAGAGTGGGTGACCAAACTATGGTATGTACATATAATGGAATGCTGTGCAGCACTAAAGAGTAAAGTGAAGTCTGCAAAACACTGCGTAATATGGATGAACTTGGAGGACATTATGCTGAGTGAAATAAGTCAATCACAGAAGGACAAATACAGTATTAGTTTGTTGCTGTGAAGGGTCACAGAAAGGTTTATATAGGGCCATGGAAAGGTTTATATATGGAGGGAAACTTTCTTTGTTGGTTGCCAGGGGTGGGATCAGAGGGAAGGGAACATTGCAAAAAAAAAAGTATTGAGCCATGTCACTTTAGTTTTGTGTATTTCACTGTACATAAATTATATTTCAAT
>NW_006921892.1:2934876-2941291 GCF_000298275.1 Orycteropus afer afer | reverse complement strand
AGGTATTAAAAACATACACAGGCAGAGGTAGTCTAGTGTAGCAGATTTAGTTGCAAAATGATCTATTCTTAGATTATGTTTTATTAACATCGTTCTACTCAAACTGAAGGTCAGCTATAATGAAATTGTATTTAAAATTAGGTAGGGTTTATATGTCTAAATAAGTATTATCCTTAAAAATTGTCCCACTGCCAAGCAGTACCGAACTGAAGACACACTGCCATAGCATCTGTTCTGACTTCTAGCAACCCCATAGGACATAGTGGAAGTGCTCTATGGGGTTTCCAAAGCTGTAAATCTTTAGGGAAGCAGACTCCTTCATCTTTCTTCTGCAGAGTGATGTAGGGGTTTGAACTACTGACCATTTGGTTAGCAGTTGAATGGTTTAACCACTATGCCAGCAGAGCAAAGGTACTAACAGTTTTTATAAAAGCTCTGGTGCCATTTATTGCTCAAAACATTTTTAGAATGTTTTTGGGATTATTACCATTATTATCAGGATTGATTAATGAGTCCCTTGGGAAAGTTACCTTTTTATTTCATATAATTGCATGTTGTTTTGAGCCTCACTGAGTTTAAATAACCAGTGTTCACTAGGCTTAGCTCTGGGTAAATGTTGAATGTTAAATGTCAAATCACCCCAGAGAGGATGAATAATTACCACTAATGATAATATTCAAAAGAATGCACCTACAGGTATTCTCTTACATGCACTCTTTCCTTAGCATGAAAATTCCAACAGCTACAACATAACTTTGAATAACGGAGAATGAATGACAAGGGAAACAGAAAGGAAACAATCCTTTCCTCTGCCTGCCTTTTTTCTTTTTTTCCTTCTCCCTTGTTCATATCATAGTTGGCAGTTGGCTTTGGAGGCAGATTGGATGCAGGGTACTGGATGGTCAGGCTCCGCATGTGTCTGGCACAGCTGGTGGTTCTGCTAAGTTGAGTTTCATCCCCAGAGGCATGCAAATTTATTAGTACTTTTTGGCAGACAATATCACTGTATATTATATTATTATTGAGCTGTAGTAAATTTAAATAACTCAATAAGGTATATATTTTGGAAATGACACAACATCTCTGAAAATAGGATCGGATGCATTGTAGAGAATCTAATCACATTTCCTTAGGTATAGTGGGTAATGGGTATTCAATGATAGTTTGTCAAGGGAATGAGTGAGATTATAAATATTTATGACTTCTGTAAATATGAATTATAAATTTACTTGATAATACATTAATTTTCTTGATATTATCATGAGGAGAAAGGGCCTATAAGAGAAGACATGTGGTATGATTTAGAAGTTTTTGTATCCGCTGGTAGCAGTGATAGAGAGACAGGAAATACTTCTTGAATTTGGGAATGAGAAAATTTCTCAAACCCATGATTCATAATTCAGTTTCCACCTTGCATTGTAGCTGCTTGTGATGATGCTTTATCTGTCCTAACAGACTCTAAGCTTCTCTCAGGACCAGAATTATGTTTTACCAATCTCTGTATCTCCAAGATAATATCCTGTGCAGAGCAACTATTTAGTAAATTGAATTTACTAGTGAACTGTGAATGCAGAAGGGAAAGAATGATATCTGAACAGATTTTGGACCCTCTTCCTCTAATTTCTGTTGAAATTTGGGACTAAATAAAAGTCATTCTGTGTTTTAGGAAAAATATAAGTTGTGTTTAATTTAAGATTCTTTGTTACTCTTCAAATCTAGCCATTCTCTACTTTATTTAGCCTGCTGTTAAGAGAATTATAGCATTGTATTTGTATTTAAGACCAGAAATTAAGAAAGTAACATAGAAAAGCTAAAAATGTTACTCTGAGTATGTTGTAAGATATCTCTGTAGCCTGACACATTTTGACAGTTGCCAGAGAGTTACTGATGTCTCCTTCAATATCTGTAGTAAGCCTTTCCCTTATGTTAACATGATTGCTATAAAAATTGAATGATACTAATGATAGCTGGTGCTCAGAAGAGGGCCTACTATGCCAAAGCACTATTTTAAGCACTTTATAAATCTTCACTCAGATGCTGTTAAAAACAAACAAGCACAGGGTAACTATGAGTGTAGATTCCAACAACAACAAATCTACTTGACAGCACCTACCAACAACATTCTTAACAGAAGCAGACCATCAAACCTTTCTTCAGTGGTACCACTAGGTGGGTTTGAACTATGAGCCCTTCAATTAGTAGCCAAGATTAAACTGTTTTTGCCACCCAAGGGACTGGAGTTTTGCAGGTGAAGAAACTGAGCTGCTGAGTCAAGTCATTGCTCAAGGCACAGAGCTAGTAAGTGCCAGAAACATGTTTTAAACTCAAGCAGTGTGGCTGAATGATTCACATTCTTAGCCCAATGGCATGGACTCATAGATAACATAGAGGAGTTGCCCTGCAGGGTTCACTCTGATTATCTATGCTGCCCAAAATATTTCCCATGTTTTTGGAAAATGTCCCCTTTGTTCCAAGGCCCAAAATTCTATCAGAAATTGTGAACTTTAGAGATGCTGTTAGTTTAAGAGAAGTGTCTTGTAAAGAAATTTATCAAAATACTTGTTTTGGGAGGGTTAAAACACATAGAATGCTTTCCTCTGGGAAGTTTTGAGTTAGAGAGCAAGAACGGAAGAAAGAAGTGAATAATTTTGGACCTTGGCAGTCACCTCGACCTCACACTAGTAGGAATGTTCTGGGTGAGTGTGTCAGAGGAACCAGAAGCAGGTCTTGAGTTCTGAATTTCATCTAGCAAGACTACTGCCCTCCCTAAGTACCATTCAGAAATTTAGTTACCAAGAGAAGTAGACAGTTTTAGAATTTATTTTATTAAGGGTATCAGACCTACTGTCATCTAGTGTCAATGTAATTTCATAGAAAAATAACTTAACAGCAACAACAATGAAAAGTTTATGATCCCAAATGAAAGAGAGGTCTTTAAATCTAGTATACTTAGCTTACCAAGAATCTCATCACTTTGTTCTTACTTTATTTGCCACAAACTTGTGAAAATTTTCTTAGGGGCCTACATTTAGAACCTGTGTACCTCCTTTAAATTTGGCCTTTACCAGGTAAAAGGAGATTTCACAGCTTCCTTATCTTTCTTCCTATATGGATATTCTAGTTCTGGGACATAGGTGTGATAAACATATGCAACCAACCTTTGTAAAACTGACTCTGAAGTAACATGCATCTTAAGTTACAGGCAGTTATTTAAGAGCTGTGAAGTTGGTAACCATACTCCTACCTTTCCTCATCATCTTTTTAGGCTATGATGGTTTCCCTACAGTAATAGAGTCCATAGGATGACACCTCTCGCCACACCAAGGGCTCTTTGTTTGTTTCTGATTTCTGGATAATCTGAGGTAATCATGGTACGGGGGCTTCAGATATAGGGAGTGGGCTGTCAGTGTAGAGTTGTTATGAAGGGCAAATACTGTTTATGACTGTGGTTCATCTGTTGTATAAATCAGTGTACGTATGTACAGATTAAATCTGTCCATGTGGCATATTCTCTGCAAGTGGGAGAGGAGTTGCACTGTAGGGTTATCAGTAGGATAAGTAAACATGTTAGATTTTAGCTTCAATGAAGAGTTAGAAACAGCATTTGAAATGAGGGATAATTCGGGAATTATGTGTTAGACCTGCTATTCCTTCTAGTGGATGAACACTTAGAAAATACTTAAGAAAGCCTATTTTAAAAGTCCTGATTTGTATTCAAAATCCAGTAATATACTTCTTTTTCTAGAACTGCCCCTCCCCCCAGATGTTTATATGGTTGTAGTTAGGTGCCATTAAGTCAGTTTTGACTCATAGCACCCTTTGTACAACAGAACAGAACACTGACTGGTCCTGCATCTTCCTCACAGTCATTGTTGGAGCCACTGTGTCAGTCCATCTTGTTGATGATTTTCCCCTTTTATGCTGACTCTCTGCTTTACCAAGCATGATATCCTTCTCCAGTGGCTGGTTTTCTCCTAATAACATGACCAAAGTATGAGAAACAAAGTATAGCCATTCTTGCTTCTGAGGAGTGTTCTGGCTGTACCATGGATTGGGTCAAGTGCACCTTAGTCTTCAAAGTGCCTTGTTTGCTCTTTAACACTCTAACAAGTTCTTTCACAGCATATTTGTCCAGTGTAACGTATGATTTGATTTCTTGACTGCTACTTCCATGGCCATTGGTTATGGATTTAAGTAAAATGAAATCCTGAACAGCTTCAGTCCTTTCTCCATTTATCATGATATTGCTTATTGGCCCTGTTGTGAGGAATTTTGTTTTCTTTATGTTGAGGTGTAATCTAAACTGAAGCCTCTGGTCTATGATCTTCCATTAGTCGTGTTTCAATTCTGAAATTATCTACTTATCTTGGTAACTAAATTCCTCAGTGGTGCTTCCAGAAAAACCAAACACACTGCCATCAAGTTGGATCCAACTCATAACAAACCCTCCTTGGATTTCTGAGGCAGTATCTTTACAGAAGTGGATTGGCCAACCTTCCTTCCGAGAAGTGGCTGGTGGGTTTGAACCACAGGATACAGTCCTTAGATCAGGACAGCCTCCCCTCGGCTAGCCCATAGGGATGCTCTCTTTGGCCCTTGGCCTCTTGGCTTGGCCTCTGCCCTGTTCGGGCAAGTGTTCCAAAGCTCTTTTAGCTCTGCTGGTAAGTGTACCCCGACTCTGCCAGCAAGCCTTCTTCTACCTGAAGGCGGTTAGCTTTCTTGCTCTGTGAGCTGGCAAGCCTGCTGCTCTATCTCATGCTGGTCTATTGGTTCTGCTGCCACTGCTGCTGCCCATTCCCCTGCCTTCTCTATGCAAGGGTCTCTAGTTGAGAACATGCTCCATTCCTGGCTTTTCATTCTTGATATAGTAGTAAGATCCCCTTTTTTCTGCCTCTGGGATGGCTCATTTTAAACCTAGCATGATAGCAAAACTGACCACTCTTCATATTAGGATTCCATACACCTTGTTTGCACATGTCCCACACACACAAGCGGGCCATGTACCTTATTTACACTCAATAGCAAGCTATCCAATCCCCTTGGTGGGCCTCAAGCACTTCACATTTGCAATCACACCCAGTTATCTGTTAAGAATCACAAAGACCATGGCTTAGTAAAGTAATTCACTGCATCACAGACTGCTTCTTGGTCTGTGTGTAAGTTCTTCATGAGCACAGTTAAGTGTTCTTAAAGTCCCATTTTTTGCAACGTTGTTATGACGTTTATATGGTTGTTGTTGTTGTCTGCCATCGAATCAGAGCCGACTCATAGTGACCCCTCCTTGGGTTTCTGAGGCAGTATCACTACGAAAGTAGATTGCCCAACTTTCCTTCAGAGGAGTGGCTGGTGGGTTTGGACCACCAGCCTTCTGGTTAGCAGTCAAGTGCCTTAGGCACTACGCTAAATTGCCCTTCTTCTCTGCTTCATAACCTTTTATGGGCTGGTATGAAAGATATCAATTCTGAATGGTACCTAGTTTTTTTTTTTTTTAAGTGTTTTAGCTCATTTCTGCCCAACAGAGGTGGAAGACTTTAATTACACCTTGTGTAATATTCTCATTTGCTTCTCTTGTTCCCTTGAGAAATAAGACATTTTGGAATAAGTAGTAGTATCGGTAAATGATTCCTTAGTAAAACACTCAAGATGGGAAAAACAGATGTCAAATTATTTTTGTCTTTTGTCCTAGAAAAATGGCAGCAATGAAGTTTTCTATATTTAAAACCTGCTTCCATTCAAGAGAGCACTTCCTTTACGCTAAGAGGCAATAAAGAGCCTGTGTCCTCAGTGACCTGTTCTGCTTGGCTTATACTAAAACAAAAACAATTACTGTTGAGTTCATTCCAAGTCATGGTGAACTCCATATGTGTCAGACTAGAACTGCTCCAGAGGGTTTTTGATTTCTGTTTTTTGAGAATTAGATTTCCAGGTCTTTCTTCTGAAATCCTATGGGCAGCACCAACCTTGCATCACATAAAGACTCCCTTCCTTTTATTAAGACCATTTAAACTCTATTATAATGTTGTTAGGTGCCATTGATTCACTTCTGACTCATAGTGACTGTGTGTACAACAGAACAAAATATTGCCTGGCCCTGCACCATCCTCACAATACTTACTATGCTTGAGCTCATTGTCACAACCAGTGTGCCATTCCATCTTGTTGAGGGCCTTCTTCTTTTTCACTAACCCTCTACTTTACCAAGCATGATATCTTCTCCAGGGACTGGTCCCTTCTGATAATGTGACCACAGTACCAAATATGAAAGTCTGACCATTTTCTCTTTAAGGAGCATTCCTGCTGTACTTCTTCTAAGAGAAATTGGATCTTTCTTTTGGCAGTCCATATTTCTGGTTAGCAGTCAAGTGCCTTAGGCACTATGCTACCAGAACTGCTAACCAGAAGGCTGGCAGTTCAA
>NW_006921892.1:2911466-2934745 GCF_000298275.1 Orycteropus afer afer | reverse complement strand
GTGAGTCGGGTCTGACTCAACGGCAAGTACCAACAACAACAACTTCTGGCAGTCAATGGTGTATTCAATATTCTTTGCTAATAGCACAATTCAAATGCGTCATTTCTTCTGCAGTCTTCTTTATTCATTGTCCAGCTTTCACATGCATATGAAACGATTGAAAATACCATGGCTTGGACTCGGTGCACTTTAGTCTTCAGAGTGACATCTTTGCTCTTTAAAGAGGTCTTTTGCAGCAGATTTGCCCAGTGCAGTACATCATCTGATTTCTTGACTGCTGCTTCCATAGGTGAGGATTGTGGATCCAAGTAAGAGGAAATTTCTACACTTCAACATAAAGAAAACAAGAAGTTCTTACAATTGGACCAATAAGCAACATCATGATAGATGGAGAAAAGATTGACATTATCAAGGATTTCATTTTACTTGATCTACTATTGTGATGGAAATGACGCTGTAGATCTCATGATAGAATTTTGCAAGACCAATGACTTATTCATTGCAAATACCTTTATTCAACAACACACAAATGATGGCTATACATGTGGACTTAGCCGGACAGAGTACACAGGAATCAGATTGACTACATCTGTGGCAAGAGCTGATGGAAAAGTTCAATATCTTCAGCCAAAACCAGGCTAGGAGCTGATTGTGGAACAGACCAACAGATCAGCTGCTTATATGCAAGGTCAAGTTGAAGGTGAAGACAATTAAAACAAGCCCATGAGAGCCAGAATCTGACCTTGATTATATCCCTCCTGAATTTAGAGACCATCTAAAGAATAGATTTGATGAATTGAACACCAATGACTGAAAACCAGAAGAATTGTGGGATAACAGCAAGAACATCATCTATGAAGAAAGCAAAAGGTCATTAAAAAGATAGGAAAGGAAGAAAAGACCAAACTAGATGGCAGGAGAGACTCTGAAACTTGCCCTTGAACAGAGAGTAGCTAAAGCAAATGGGAGAATCAACAGGATGAAAGAGCTGCACAGAAGATTGAAAGAGCAGCTCGAGAAGACAAAGGCAATTATTATATTGAAATGTGCAAAGACCTGGAGTTAGAAAACCAAAAGGGAAGAACACACTAGGCATTTCTCAATCTGAAAGAACTGAGGAAAAAAGTCTTAAATTGCAGTATTGAAAGATTGCATGGGCAATATGTTGAATGATGCAGGAAATATCAAAAGAAGGTGGATGGAATACACAGAGCACTATACCATTTATACCAATAAAAAGAACTGACAGATGATCATCCATTTTAGGCGGTGGCCTATGATCAAGAGCCAGTGGTATTGAAGGAAGAAGTCAAAGCTGCACTGAAGGAATTGGCAAAAAACGAGGCTCTGAGAATCGACAGAATATTCATTGAGATGTTTCAACAAATGGATACCGTGCTGGAGGCACTCAGCTATGCTAAGAGATTTGGAAGACAACTACCTGGCCAACTGACTGGAAGAGATCCATATTTGTACCCATTCCAAAGAAAGTGATCCTACAGAATATGGAAATTATCAAACAATATCACTGATAATCACACGCAAGTAAAATCTTACTGAAGATAATTCAAAAACAGTTGCAGCAGTATATTGACAGAGAACTTCCAGAAATGCAAGCTGGATTTCTGAAAGGACGTGGAGTGAGGGACATTATAGCTGATGTGAGATGGATCTTGGGTTAAAGCAAAGAATAGCAGAAAGATGTTTACTTGTGTTTTATTAACTATGCATATTGTGTGGATCATAACAAATTGTGGATAACATTGAGAAGAATGCGGAGTCCAGAACACTTAATTGTACTCATGAGGAACCTGTACATAGACAAGGAGGCTGTCATTTGAACAGAACAAGGGGGCACTGCATGGCTTAAAATCAGGAAGGGGGTGTGTCAGGGTTGTATTCTTTCACCATACTTATTCAGTCTATATACTGAGCAAATAATATGAGAAGCTAGACTGTATGAAGAAGAGCTTGGCATCAGGGTTGGAGGAAGGCTTATTAACAACCTGCGATATGCAGACGACACAGCTTTGATTGCTGAACGTGAGGATGACTTGAAGCATTTACTGATGAAGATTAAAGACTACAGTCTACAGTATGGATTATACCTAAATACAAAGAAAACAAAAATGCTCACAACTGGACCAATAAGTAGCATCACGATAGATGGAGAAAGGATTGAAGTTGCCAAAGACTTCATATTACTTGGTTCCACAATCATCACCAATGGAAGCAGCAGTCTAAGTGTTAAAAGATGTATTGCATTGGGCAAATCTGTTGCAGAAGACCTCTTTCAAGCGCTGAAGAGCAAAGATATCTCCTTAAAGACTAAGCCCAACTCAAGCCAATGGTATTTTCATTCACTTCATATGCATGTGAGAGCTGGACAATGAATAAGGAAGATCGAAGAATAGTTGATGCTTTTGTGTTGTGGTTTTGGTGAAGAATGCTGAAAGTACTGTGGACTGCTTAAGGAACTAACAAATCTGTCCTGGAAGAAGTTCAGCTGGAATGCTCCTTGCAAGTGTGGATGGCCAGAGTTTGTCTCACCTACTTTGGTCATGTTGTCCGAAGAAACCATTCTCTGGAGAAGGATGCAATGCTTGATAAAGTGGAGGGTCAACGAAAAAGGGGAAGACCTTCAAAAAGATGAATTGACATGGTGGCTGCATTGATGGGCTCAGGTATAGTAGGGATTGTGAGCCTGGCACAGGACCCAGGCAGTGTTTCGTTCTGTTGTATGTAAGATCACTCTGAGTTGGAGATGACTCAACGGCACATAACAACAACTGTAGTAGAATGTTAAAATGTGAACCTCTGGAATTAGGGTGATATTAGCAACTTGAGACTTTTCAGGTTAATTTATGTAGATGCTATGGTCCGTCATTGCAGAGAGAGGGCTTTGTAGGAGTGATGGAACCATCCATTCACCCCTAACCCTAGCATTGTTTCCACAAGGTTTAACCAGAGTCAGACTGTTTGGGGGAGTTGAACACCAAACCAAGCCTAAGGTTTTAGTTAAAATGCATTGTTAGAAGAGATTTGAGGGGAGGGAGTATGTTTGGTTGATTTTTTTTTTTTTTTAATTGATGATAAAACTTGTCCAGAAATTACTTTATTTAGAGTATTTTCCATCAGTTCGTGCACAGCATTTACCTTTTTGGTGTTTGGTCTCAATAAAATGTTAACTTAAAATACAGGTATTTACTACCAGGTGAGTTAATGATGGAGAGCAAAAACCAGTCTAGGATCAAATTTTCTGCAAATAGTTTTCTAAGGTGTTAATCTACACATGTGAAATTAAAATTTAACCTCCAGCTTTGCAGTCTGAGAGGTTAAAATAAGATATTTTTCTTAGTTGCCTGTCAAGTTGATTGCAACTCATGGCAACCTCATGTGTTACTTTAAAATGAACATATATTTTGTTAAATTTATTATTCTTGCTGCCTAAGAGATCTGAATTCTCAGAAGCTGTGGCTTTGGTAGCTAATGCATTGTTCTGAATGGGAAATACTTACACTGACTCTTAAAAACAGGAATGATAGACTGATTTCAAACAAAAACTGAAATTGATTTTTTTATTTATTTGTGCACAAGGTAAGTTTTTACTTTCAGCTCATTTGTTGGTTTTCTAATGAGAAAATGTAATCTTCATAAATGACACTTACTTGCTGAGATGTTGTTTTCTCCAAGAACATGGCAGTGTTCATAGTACATAATATGTACTCTAGGTTTTCTGAAAAATTGCCTTGACTTCTGTTTTGCTGTATCATTTAACTCTCCATGTTTTTCAGTAAAAGAGAAACTCTTTCAGAGAAAGAGGATGATATGTGACATTTCTTATATTCCTTGGAATTTATGAAAGTACTTTTCTGAGTTCCTCACCTCATCTCCCTGCTCTCAGCTGACTGCTCTCTGGCTCTCAGCTTGTTACTGCTGACACTGACTTGAAGTATCAAAGGGATGGGATGAGGGTGTGTTCTTTTGTCACACAAATCTCTGTTTTGTCATTTTAAGGTAAATTAAAGAAGTGATTACTTTATAATTACTTTTCTCTGAAGTTTAGAAACTTAAAAAAACTTTTTTTTTTTTTTTGAAAAGGACATAGTAGAATGCCCTTTTCAGTGGAAAATACCCAAGGAAACTTTAGACAAATAGGGAATAATTTGAACTGTGCCTTATACTTCTGGAATTACATATATCTTGTAAAGATGTAATATTTAAGAACTTGAGGCTGAAAAAAAACATATGCAGTGTGCATTATAGTTGACCAGTTATATAATTATTAGGTTTCCCCAGATTATGGAATGTGAATTTGATTGAAATCACAACCCTGGGGAATTGTTTTTCATTTGGGTGTAAATGAGTAGCTCAGAAACAGTATTTTGCCTTCATATAATTTAGGGTTGAAATAGTCATTTAAGAACATACTTAAGAATGTTACTGAAAACCATATACTTTACCATGGATTATTTTTCCTAAAAGTTTTTTGAAAGTGTATGATGATGTAACTCTAGAGTATGAATGACTGCAATGGCACCAAAACACCTCAGGAGTCTAGTGAGCTGACATTTTTGTTTAAATTGTTTCAGTGAAGTGGAGGTGAGGTGCTGGTTTAAAATAAGTTTTCTGTACTAGAAAACCATCCTGTCAACTCAGATTCATTGTAATCCCTCAGTGTGTCAGAGTTGGGTTTTCAGTGGCTAATTTTTTGGGGAGTAGATCACCAGGCCTTTCTTCCAAGGTACCTCTGGATGGACTTGAACTACTAGTCTTTTGTTTGCAGTTCAGTGTGTGTTAAACATTTGCACCACCCAGGGCTTCCTTACCTACTAGAGATGATAGAAATTTTGCCTCACTCTTTCTCGCCTCACCCCCTTTCTTTTGAGGAATAGGGAATTGTCCTATTCTCTGAGATGATCTTAAGGACTGCTTTAAAGACTGATTTCTATGGATGTGTAATGGAAGTATACTTGTGAAACTAGTAATTAAATGCATGAACCCACCCAGAGGCACCTTGGAAGGCAGTCTTGGCAGTCCGCTTCCAAAAGGTCACACATAGCCTTGAAAACCCTAAGGAACCAGTTTTCTGCACACATGAGGACTAGAATCTTAATCATGTCATTTAGCAAGGAGGACTGTTGGCTCAGTCTGCCATCTTGTGGCCATTTACAGAAATGGCTCAGCCTGTACCAACCGAAAAACCAAACCCTGCCATGGAGTCGGATCCGACTCATAGTGACCCGTTCCTTGGGTTTCCGAGGCAGTATCACTAGGGAAGTAGATTGCCCAACCTTCCGTGCGAGGAGTGGCTGGTGGGTTTGAACCGCCAGCTTTCTGGTTAGCAGTCAAATGCCTTAGGCACTACGCCTCCAGAACTCCTTTTCCACAGCTATGAAAACATATTTCTTCCCTGGCAGTTGCAGTTCAAACCCACCAGCCACTCCTCGGAAGGAAGATGGGGCAATCTACTTCCTAGTGATACTGCCTCGGAAACCCAAGAGGGGTCTCTATGAGTTGGGTCTGACTTGACGGCACATAACAAGTGTTCAATTTAAGGTTGCACAGCTAGCCCTGCAGTTGTGTTGCCTTTTTTCTTTGTATTCTGAAATACAAAAAAATGGTCTGATGGAGAGATTATAAAGATGTGCAAGAGAAGACAGAGTGCCTTTTTCAGTGTGCTTATTCTCTGGCTGAGCAGATAAAATATAAAACCCTGAAAATAAGGTGACTATACAGGGCACATGTGAAGGCCAAATGAGTGGTAAAGGCAGTTAGGATTTTAGTGGTCCACAAAGAAAGCCGTCACCACCAATGGCAAATGAGGGGTTGGAGAAATCTTCTACCAGAGTAGAAGGTGGGAGGAGTGTGTTCTGTACTCTGTGTTAGGTTGAACCTAAAGATAGCTAGAGGACTCCTATGGAAAGGGCACAAGAGACTGGTGGTATTTTGATTTTATTCTGAAGCTTACTCGGCACCTTGGAAGCATATGGCTTGAATGTTATGTGCTTGGAGCAGTGGTAACGAAAATGTGTTTTGTCAGTAATAGGCTTCATTGCCCCACCACTGCTAAACAACAGTGAAGATGGTGTGAGGTTCACTTGGGAGTTTTGGGTCAAAGTCATCAGCTCACTTTTCTGCATGACCTTCAATGTGATTTGTGAACCAACTAGAAATTTATGTTATACAGTACTATGCAGGACAAGGTCCTGTGGGGGGACAATTTGGAAATATTAGCAAAAAGCGGTATTTTAGGGTTAATCTGACATGTGCTACTGATCTATTGTTTTACTGAATTACTTGAATATGACTGTTTTTCTCCACATGTTACTTTTAAATTGTGTATTAGTTGTATTGTTATTAGCTGTGTCCAGTTGGCCCCTGACTCATGGTGACTCCATGCATGTCAGAATGAAACACTACCTAGTGCTGCTCTATCTATTCCCATGATTGGTTGTAGATTGAACGATTGTGATCTGTAGCGTTTTGGTTGGCTGGATTTTGGAAGTAGATCACCAAGCCTTTCAGAAAAAAATATACATAGCGCTTTGAATATTTTCTAATATCATTCACAAAAGGAAAAATATCCAGGAATGGTGGTGAAATAAATTAGATCTGAAAAGAGCTTCAGGAAATCCAATATGACTTGGAATTCGTGAGAAACCTCTCAAATTTAAAACATCAACATAGAAATATTTTAAGGAAGTTTTTAATGCAGAAATTTTATAGGTTCAAATTAATGGAATGCAAGCAGGGAGTTTTTGTTTTGTTTTGTTTTTTAAGATTTCATTTTGGTTAAATGTTAAAAAACATTTTTGAGTTATTGATAATAAACTTATATTAGAGAAGAACATTCTTGCATTTGGTTGTCTAGCTCTGCCAGTCTTAAATATGTTTCTAGACAGTCTTTCTTGGAGGAAAAATTAAGTGCTGTTTTGAAATTGAATTTTTCCCCCATTTCCCCTTTCCTTGTTCTTAAAGGTAAGAGATTTCAAACCAGTATCATTGGAAAGTATATTAGTAACAGATGCAATAACAAATACTCTCTTTAAACCTAAAAATCTAGATTTATAAAACATAATTTACTGTCTTTATATATGTTTTATAAATAATTTGAGTTTTTTTCCAGTCGAGCCATTCACGTTAAAAGAATGAATTAATTTGAAATAATTCTGATATGCATGATATTTCAGGAATATTTTGAATTTTATGTTCTGGGATTATTATACACTTTGCATTTAGGTCTTGCAGGTAATACAATCCGTTACCCTTTTGGAAGGTTTTATATGAACCATGAATTATTATGAAACTACATATAACTTTAGCTACACAGTCTAGCCAAGTAGTTGCTATCCACCTTGTTTTGCAAATACAGCCTTAATAACACACCCAGTCTCACATAACTTAGAAGTGATTGGGACCAGGATTTGAACCTTACTCCATCTGACTCCAAAGGCCATAGTCTTACCATTACATCCTTCTGCTGCTTACGATAGTTTTTCTCTGTGTTTTAGAGTAGAACTATTTGGGATCTCCCAAATAAAACTTTTAAACTTAACTACCATTTCAGTAGACATAGAAAATCTTCCAGATCTTCCACCTTTCAGCCCCCTCTCCAGTGTGGTTGTAAACATGAGTTTGAGCCTTGTATATTTTAGTTTTTAAACTCCTTACTAATAATGTTCAAGATACAGTACTCTAGTTCATTGGTAGTGATCTGTTGCTAAGATGACTAAGTTAGCTTTTTTGTCTTTGCAAGTTTCTCTCTCTTAACAGACCCACAGGGAGAATAAGTTGACATTATAGTTCCCGGTCCTGTGACTGCTGTTATTTGAGTAGGATGCTCCTACCTCTTACACCTTATGTTTAAATCCAGAGGCATTTTGCTACTTAGGTCTCCTGTGTAGGCTTGTTTACAGTAGCATAATGTCAACCTTAGTTTCCTTGATGATTGAGATGTAGTCTTTTTAAAGGCATCAACCTACTTTTGAAAATAGTTTAAATATATAGCTTCATATCTAAAACAGAAAGCATTTTGAAAGAAAGAAGTGTACTTTTTTTCATATGATATATCATTTTTTTTCATATGATATAAACTCACTGCTGTTGAGTTGGATCCGATGCATAGTGACCCTTCCTTGGTATCACTATGGAAGTAGATTGCCCAACCTTCCTTCTGAGGAGTGCCTGGTGGGTTTGAACCACCAGCCTTCTGGTTAGCAGTCAGATGCATTAGGCACTACACCACCAGAGCTTCCTTCAGGTAGTATGTTGTTGTTGTTATATGCCATCGAGTTGGACCCGACTCATAGCGACTCCTCCTTGGGTTTCCGAAGCAGTTATCACTACGGAAGTGATATCCTTTCTTCCAAGGAATGGCTGGTGGGTTTGAACCACCAGCCTTCTGGTTAGCAGTCAAATGCCTTAGGCACTACACTACCAGAGCTCATTCATATAGTGTAAAGTATTTCCCTCCTTCCTCTGCTGTGTACAGGTGGATACAAAAGTGGGGTTGTGGAATAGTTATCTTCTCACAGTTCTCCAAAGAGCATTTAAAAAATACTGTAAGTCACTAATGAAAATCTGCTGTTGCCAAACAAATGAAATTAAAAGTTAGTTTTGAGTAAATTATAAGTTTGACTGTATCTCTAAGGAGAATTAGAGAGCAAGCCTGAGATTGATTTCTTTCCTATTAGGCAGGTGTTAATGTTTGTAGACTCTGAGCAGGAGGATTGACTTTGGTTAGGTTGTGAGCAATAACTCTCCTAAACTACCTAGAGGACGCTTGAGTTTTGATACATGGTTTACATTGGGGCAAAGAATGGATCTGTTCTTCATGGAAAACTTCCATGGAAAAATGTCTGTCAATATCTTTCTCTCCTGGGCTAGAGTGTTTTTTTTTTTTTTTTAAATAACTTTAGACTGTTTCTAAATAGCAACTATTTTGTAAATAAAAGGATGTCCTTTCTGGGAGGAGAAGGGAAAAACTTGTCTAAAAATGCCGCTTCCTGGTTAAAGATGTGTTCCTATTTGTAGAGAATTTTTTGGGAAAAATAATTGAACACATTTTAAGGGTCCTTTAAAATAGTAATCATCATGTGGAGTTCATTTGCTTTGGGAGATGCAGGTGGAGAGGTTAGAAATTTCTGTTTGTATGCTGTAGTTTCTTGACTGAAATAAAAATTGGCACAATTTTGGTGATTTAATTCTCTAGCATCTTTTCAAAGTTCATAGAAACATCACGTTATTCTGTGAATATCTCTGTTGTTTGTATAGAGAGAGTGGAAAACAAAAGAATTCAAGAATATAACTCCCTGAAGGCTATACATTTTCTTATTATGTCTTCAGAGAAAACTCTTGCTCTATGACACAGCATGTCTGGTTTTCACTGATGGCTGGAAATTTCAGGTTGGCTTGAGGAACAACGACTTCCTTAGTGCCTCATCTTTACTCTTTTGCCTTATTGTTTCTTTACTGGGTAAAGGCAATTCCTTACTAGCTTATACAGCATCTTAATATAAAGGCTAGCTATTAAAGGGAGATAAAGCTTGAAACTTCTGCATGAGAACTGAAGGAAAAAGTGGTGAGTCAAGGGCCTAGTCTCTAGGGACAAGGAAGGGATGTGGGTGGGATAGTTCCCAGGCAGTCTGCATCCTTTGAAGTGACCACTCATGCCCTGAAATCTCTTTCTTTACATTACTGATATATTTCATTTCTCTTGTTTGTGATGCCTGAAATGGCATACCACTTAAGATTTGTTTGGACTGTGGAAATACAAATTAGACAGTTCCGCATAGAAAGTTCAAGGACCACCACTGATCACTTAACCCATAACTGTGTTTAGATTGCCGCCTTGGGCCCACTGGCTTGTTAGGGGGCTTAGGGTAATGTGAGGTTGCTGAACCATGTGAAGAGAGAGATAGAAAGAGAGTTGATAGGAAGATTCAAAAGGCAAAGTTTGCATACTTCAAAGTGTTACCTCATCCCACCTTTCCTCTAGGAGAGAAGAAAAATCTCTTCCTCTTTGTCATTCAGTGTTATTTACCTTACTTGGAATTGTCTAACCATTCATGAACCTAATATTTGTGTACTGGACTCTTGATTGAGAAAAAAACTTACCCATAGATTCCTCCTCCTTTTAGTTTACGTTTTGTTTTCTCATCTTTACTCAACATTCCTTCATTCCTCAGGGTTGAAGAGCAGAGATTTCCCAATGCCTTTTCCCTAACTTCTCTGCTCTTTCTGCCCAAATCTGTGATGATTAGGTTCATATTGCAGAGTAAAACATCACTTTTATTTGTTTGTTGCCTACCACCTAGACACCATTTTTTTTTCTACCACTTGTTTTGTTAGTGACAATAAAAAAATCACAATTTAGATAGACTCTGTCTGTAAAGTCATCTGCAATATTGCCTTTCTTTTAAAGTTTTATGTTTAGTAATACTGTCTGCTTCCCTAATTTATAAGCTTCTTGTAGCATAGACCATTTAAACCAAGTTTCTTTTGAGATGACTTATGTTAGAGGTAATAGAAGAAACTCTGGATGTAATTGTTGAATTCATTTAAAAAGTTTATAGTATAATTAGACACAGAAAATATTCACGTGAAAGTTACTGGTTATGCAAGATTCCCTGGTTGTCTATTGATTGAGAAATGTGTTTAAATGTAACCTCCTAAAACATCATAATTATATGACAAGAGAATGCTTTACTTTGCAGCTACAAACCTAATAAAAAACAAACTCAGTGCCACTGGGTCAGTTTTGACTCATAGTGACCCTTTAGGACAAAGTAAAACTGCCCTGCATAGTTTGTAAGGCTGTAAATCTTTACTGAAACAGACTGCCTTATGTTTCTCCCACCGAGTAGCTGTTGGGTTCAAACTACCTTCAGCTACATACCTACAGAATGGAATACTACTTTTAAAAACTGGCTTATGCAGTAATGGTATAATGCAATCAATTGTCCCATTGATTTACCCTCTAAATTTTATAATTAATGGAAGCTCAATAACAATTTTGTGACCTATTCACCTGAATTTTAGTCAGTGAATTAGTAGGTGATAATACAGCATTGCTCTCTATACTTTTATCAACTAGTAAACAACCTTCTTTAATTTTTAAGCTATAGTTATACATATTACCTTAAGAGAAATAGTGGTGGTAGTAATTCACACTCAAAATTGTTAACATCACGTATATTATACTGACACACTAACACTAGGGCATGGCTTATTCAGCATGTGATCCCTATGCAATTATGAAACTCCATGAAGTTAAAAAAGCAACTGATTAAAAAAGTGCCATTTAAACCTTTAAGGCTGTTCTTTCCTCGATTCTGTGTCTAAGCTTCCAAATTTTTGTTTCTGTCATGTTTCCTCCCCCTCCTCCACTTTCTTTACCTCCTATTTCTTTCTAATATTGTTGTAAATATTTTTTTTGTCAGTATCTATTTATTTGCTTAATAAGCATTACATGAATGTCAATAGTCTTGTCAGTTTAGGTGAAAGCCCTGTCAGCCTGGGGCAGGTTGTAACAGGTTGACAGGTATTTCAGTGAAAACATACAAGATTTTAATACTTGAATCAGAATATAACTTCTTCAGAAATAAGGCAGTCTTTCTTATAGTGTAACAGTTACAAGCAACACACATTCATAGTAATTTAAAAAGTTTAAAAATCACTCAGAAGGACCTTTTATTATAAATATTTTTTTTTTTTTGAAAAGGCTGCTCATAAATTAGGATGTTTTTATTTTTTCCTAGATGCAAATAGAATATTAGGATTGAATCTGATTGCTTCAAAACATTTATTAGGGCTAGGGATGTACATACTTTGTTAACTTAGCTGGTGGAAACATTTTTACTGCAGTATTCATTCCCACCCCCCCCATTTGTATTGAATTCATAGGGCATAGTTTAGATTTTAGTCTTTAAATAGTATGTCAGGGATTTGCGGGAAATATGAAAGACTACAGATTAATAAAAATGAAAGGCCATTAGTTTGAAAATTGACCACCATAGAGCAACACATTAAATTCCTAATGTTGATAAATTTTGATTTGAGATGATTAAGAATTAAAAGTCAGATCTCTGTTTTTGCTCAACACATCATAATGCTATTTTAAGGACTATAATATTTTAGGGTAATAACCTTGTTTCTTCTTAAAAAGTTGGTCTAATTCCTTATCTAGTTATTCTGTAAATTATTATCACTTATCTGTGGCCTTCATATGTAAACTTAAAATTTGATGTAATTTTTGTTTGTTCTAAAATGATTTTCTAAGGCTTTTTTATAATTAAAAATGATTAAAGTTAATGAAAGAAGTGCAAGGTTTATACATTGATAAGTACAAAACATTGTTGAAAAAAATTAAAGGTGACCTCAGAAAAAAATTAAAAAATCATTGCTGTCGAGTCAGCTCCGACTCATAGCCATCCCTCCTTGGGTTTCCCAGGTGGTATCTCTATAGAAGTAGATTGCCCAGTCTTCATTCTGAGAGTGGCTGGTGGGTTTGAATCGCCAGCCTTCTGGTTAGCAGTCAAATGCCTTAGGCACTATGCTACCAGAGCTCCTAAAGGTGACCTAAGTAAGTGAAAAGTTATCCCACGTCATGAATCATGAAGGCTTAATATTGTTAAGATTATGATATACTAATTGATCGGTAGATTTGGTACAGTCTCTATCAAAATTCCATATTGTCCTTTTTGCAGAAATTAGCAAGCTGGTCCTAAAAATTAATATGGAAATGCAGGGCATCTAGAAGAGCCAAAACACTCTTGAATAAATAGAAGAATGTTGGAAGACTCAAACTTAACCAATTTTAAAACTTTCTGCAAAGTTACAGTAATCAAGGGAGTGTGGTACTGGCATAAGGATGTTGTTGTTGTTGTTATGTGCCATCGAGTCAAACCTGACTCATAGCGACCCCTCCTTGGGTTTCCGAGGCAGTAGCAGTATCACTACAGAAGTAGAATTGCCCAACCTTCCTTCCAAGGAGTGGCTGGTGGGTTTAGCAGGCAAGTGTCTTAGCCACTACGCTACCAGAGCTCTGGCATAAGGATATATATATATATATATATATATATATATATATATCAATAGAGTTAGAATTAGGTGTCCAGAAATGAACTCTATTATTTATGATCAATCCATTCTTTGCATGCATGCCAGTACAGTTTAATGGGGGAAGGAATAGTCTTTTCAACAAATGCTGCTGCAATACCTGGGTACATGAAGTTGTATCCCTGCCTCATGCTATGTACAAAAATTAGCTCAAAATAGACAGTTCAACAATTAAAGGAGAACAGAAGTGATGATAGGTGTCCAAAATGTGGTGTATCCGTACAATGATATTTTATTTGGCATTAAAAAGGAATGAAGAGTTCCTGGATGTTTGGCTGCTAACTGAAAGGCTGGAGGTTCAAGTCTTCCCAGACACCTCAGAAGAAAGGCATGGCAATCTACTTCTGAAAAATTTGCCATTGAAAACCCTATGGAGTACAGCTCTACTCTGACATATGAAGGGTGGCTGTGAGTTGGCCTCCTTGACAGGAGGTTAAAAAAAGGAAAGAAGTACGGACACTTGCTACATCATGGATAAATCTTGAAAAATTAACCTGAGTGAAGAAGTCAGTCACAAAAGACCCTATGTTCTGTTTGAAGTGCTCAGTATAGGCAAATCTATAAGAAAGAAGTTTAGTGGTTGCCAGGAGCTGGAAGGAAAGGGAGAATGAGCAATAACTGCTGATGGATATGGGGTTGATTCATGGGGTGGTGAAAATGTTTTGAAATTAAAGAATGGTGGTGATTGTACAATACAAACCACTGAGTTGTTCACTTTTAGTAGTAAAAAATTTATAGTATGTGAATTATTTCAATAAAATGGTTATTTAAAAGGATTATTTAAAAATTGAAAGAAAATACTTAAGATATTCACTGAGATTTAAAGCAAGAGTAAATTTAAATGTCCATTTGTATTCTTGATTTCAAAAACTGAGGAATCTTAAATATTCATTGGAGTCTTAAAATACGAATTCCTATTGGCTTACCATGTTTGATGGTAAATAGAACTCTGAATTCATACCTGTTCTGAACCCTGATGAATAACTTTGAATACTTTTTTCCATTTACTACAAGGTGATCTAGAAAAACAAGGCATGATTCTCTATCTCTGTCTTTCATTTAAAAAAAAAAAAGAATATGTTACAACTTTCACATTTCCATATATATAAAATGTCATTTGGTAAAAAACGGGGGGCAAAAAAGTCATCTAGTAAGAAATGGGGAAAAAAATTAGTAGTTATTTTTAAGTGTAGTCATGAATTACTTCATATTATAATTTTAAGAACATATTTTTATTTATTCATGGTATTAAATTTCTTTACATTTATAGAACTTTACCTTTGAAATTATGATGTAATAGGCAGAAAATAGGTGATAAAAATTTATGAGGAATTGATTTTCATAAATTTGAGTCAATTTCCCATGTCACTTTAGTTTGTATATTTCACTGTACATAAATTATATTTCAGTAAAATGTATTTTAAAAATTTTGAGTCAATTTAACTTAATACTTTAATAGCTTTTATACATATCTTAAAGACAGTTGTAATAGGTAACATTGATATAGTTTAGCCTTTCTGTTAATATTTGTTTTTAATGTCTAAAAAAAAGTATTTTTAGAAAAAATAAAACAACTGTTGATGGCTTAATATAGTCTATAAATACAATGACTTATTTTAGAAGTCTCTAACAAGTTGAATAGTTTGACATACAAGTCTAATAATTTCTTTTTCTTTCAAACAGGATCTGGAAATAGTGTATTCATATTTACATGGTATGGAAGCCTTATCAAACTTGAGGGAGCATCAACTTAGGTATGTCATTTTAAGATTGATTTAGTAATAGTATACTAAATTTTTATATGATTGATTTATTTATTATAGTTAAGAAGTTGTTGTTGTTGTTTTGTTGTTATTTGCCATTGAGTCGGCCCCGACTCATAGCGACCCCTCCTTGGGTTTCTGAGGCAGTATCACGACGGAAGTAGGAATGCCCAACCTTCCTTCCGAGGAGTGGCTGGTGGGTTTGAACCGCCAGCCTTCTGGTTAGCTGTCAAGTGCCTTAGGCACTATGGTACCAGAGCTCCTAGTTAAGCAGTAGACAGACTTAAAGATAAAGCTTATTTTTGAAAACTGTGCCTCATAGCCCTGGTACTTGACTTTTTATGATTTTTACAAAATTGAATTCAGTTTCATCCACACAATGAATTTTTGACATTTCTATCATAGTAATCAACTCTCTTTCTCGTACACAAACATGTACACACACATTCTCACGCTCACACATTCACAAAGTAACAAACACTTAGTTGGTGAGTATACCACAACCAAAAATAACTAAACCCTCTGCCATTGAGATGATTCAGACTCATGGCAACCCCATGTATTTTCAGAGTAACACTGCCCCAAATGGTTTTCAGTGGTGTAATCTGATGGAAATAGATTGCCAAAGGGGCATTATTTGCTTCTGTGGAAAATAAAACTCTACTACTCAGGACTCACATGCATTAGAAACTAGAATGCTTTAACTATTCAAAGAAAAGTTAGGTTTATTATATACTAGGTATTTGTATGACATATATTTATTGCAATAAGTAGTGAATAGACTGCCCCTTTCTAGGAAACACAGTTTGTATCATAGGTTTTCTATGTGGTCTGCTCATATAAAAATCTTACCAATTTTGTTGTATGGTGATAGAGTAACTTTATGGTTATCTGGGCTTCATATTAAAAAGAACAAAAACATCTTCTGTGATCCAGAAAATTTTACCTTAAGTGGATCAGAAAATAAAGGACTTTGGGAATATGGAGTACATGTAAACAAAAACTAGAATATAATAGGAAGGCTTTGTTTAAGAAGGTTTTGCTTCCTGCAACTCTGGCTTGTTGAGATGCCAACAATTGTTAATTATAAAAGGAATACTTTTCCTATATATTTTCCCCTTTCCTTTTCAAACACTAATTAATTTGTGAGCATGCCAATTTTATATTTAGTTGTTAATTGAAGAAAGTGTCAAGAGGATTCAATACCTCTAAAATTAAATTTTGAATGAAAATCATTTAAATTAGATTGCAGGTTAAGCGTTTAAAAATTCAGTAAAGTTGTTACTAGAAAGGGCAAAACCATTGGGATTTTAGAAGGTGGTGCAAATTAAAGCAAGAGCAATTTTTAAAGTGTGTAACTTTTATCTTACATGCATTAGAAATAACCACTTTCGATGACAAATTTTCTAAAGAGAAAGTGCATTAACATTGTTCTACTTTAATGGAATGCACTTAATCCTCAAATGCAAATGCAATTAATTCTCAGTATAAATGTCCCATTCCCATAGTGCATTAAAGACCACTCATGGGTGATATTTAGATATATTGATTAAAAAAAAAAAAAAAAAACCTCACTACCATCAAGTCAAACTCGACTCATAGCGACCCCTCCTTGGGTTTCCGAGGTGGTATCACTACGAAAGTAGATTGACTAACCTTCCTTCGAAGGAGTAGCTGGTGGGTTTGAGCTGCCAACCTTTTGGGTAGCAGTCAAATGCCTTAGGCACTATGCTACCAGAACTCCTGACATATTGATTATGTAATATATATTTGTAGTACATGTACTTATGAAATTATTTAGATAATAGGAATTCTGTGCAATAGAAAAAAGAAAATTTTAATATTTTTCTGAAAAATTTCAAAATTATTAAAGTAGGTCTCTTATATCTATCAGTCAGCTTTAGGACTATCAATTTTCTCCAATCGAAAAGTGATTTTTAGTTAGAAATAATTATTAGATGTATGATTAGAAAGTCTGTTTTCAGACCTTACACAGTTTTGTTTATTGGTATGAATTTATAAGAGGGGCCTTTAGGATGTTTATAGTGTTCTAGTTACGTTGAAACGTCATTTGTTTCCCATGTTTATGGGAAAAAAAGCAGCTTAACTCACTTGTCCTGTTTTAGAACAGGTCATAATACCTAAATGAATAACAAAAAAAGGAGATAAAAATAAACTCAACGACTTGGATAACGTTTTTTGTAATTTTACCATTTCTTGGAAAAATACGTCTCATTTAGATAAGTTATTTTGCTTGAATTTTATACAGAAAAGTTTTACCAGTTCAGACTTCCACATAACAGTTTTCCTCTATTAGAAAAGAAAAGCAAAATATACATAATCAGATTTTCGAAGTCTGTTTATTCCATATTGGACAGTAGAACAAAATTTCCCTCTTCCAGAAGGAAAGAGGCATTCTTTGAAAGCTTTGGCTCCCGTACTACTCTGACTCATTCATATATAAACAATAAATTAATTCTGAACAGTTAAAATAGATGTCACTACATTACTATAAGATCACACACTGTGCAGTGTAAAGATTCTCAGATCTTTGCTTAAGAACTTTTTTTTTTTTTTAGCAGAACTTTAATTATTCTGCTGTTTACCCCTTTCTGTAGCTCAGAAGCAGCACACTTCTTAAGAGGTAAATATTGTTATGAACTGAGGCCAAATATCTGTAAAATGCAGAGCAGGGCCATTTAATGTTAGAATCAGCAGCCTGCTGAACTATGTGTGTTATTCAGCATTATGGCTGAGTGTAATTAGCATGTATAGATGCTTTTCAGTCATTAAAAATAACTAAATTAAAGTTAGTGTACTCTGTTTAGGCATTCAGAGAAGAACAAATATGCTTTCCCTAGCAATGTTTAAAGAAAAAATTATTTTGGTACTTTGTGTATTATTTTGGTCCATTGTCATATCAAAGATTTTATTATGATGAAATTTGGTGACACTGGTTAAGTTTCTTTATTCAGCCAATGTATATATTAGTCAGGACCCTACTACAGACATACCTTAGAGATAGAGACCCACCACAATAAAGTGAGTCACACAAATTTTTTTGTTTCCCAGTGCATATAAAAGTTGTATTTACACTACACTACAGTCCATTAAGTGTGCAGTAACATCAAGAAAAATTTGAAATACTGTGAGAATTACCAAAATGTGACACAGAGACATTCAGTGAGCACATGCTATTAGAAAAATAGATACTGATAGACTTACTTGACTTAGGGTTGCTGGAAACCTTCAATATGTAAAAAAGAAAAAATACAGTATCTGCAAAGTGCAATAAAATGAAGCACAGTAAAACCAGGTGTCCTGTGTATGCTGGACATTGATGTATAGGCAGTGAGGGAGACCATCTTCCTGCCATCTTGGAGATTATTATGTTCCTAATGAGGAAGACAGTGTTTAGGTAAATGGATCTGTGTTGTTTTATTCAAATCTTTGGGTATTGAACATAAGTTGGCATTGACTTTGGTCTCAAAAGGAGATAACCTTTGGGGCAGCTTGGCAAAGATCTTGACAGTATGTAGGTACATCAGAGGCTTTGTTATGGGAGCAGACTTGGTGCAGAAGAATTAAGGGGCCAACTTGTACATGACCTTGAAAGCAAGGAGTTCAGATTCTCCCCCCGCCCCCAAAGGTAGCAGAGATTAGGAACAGAAATATGAAATGATCTAATTTATAGTTTAGGAAGATCTCTGGTAATTATGTGAAGAATGAATGATAGGAGTGAAAATACAGTATTGTGGTCCTGATGAGAGCTAATGATGGGATAATGATGGCTCATATTAGGTTTTAGTGGTAGCGATGATGAACTTGGCCAATTTTGGAGGAAAGATTTTAGAGACAGATGCTAGCAGAGAGATGGGATGTGAAGAGAAGAGTGAAGGATGTCTCCAGGGTTTTTGGCCTAAACATTTGGGTTTCGATTTTGGGGAGAGCAGATGTTTGGGAAGCAATCTGAGTTCTGATTTGCACATTTTATCACACATCCAAGTGGCTATGCTGAGGAGGTCTTTGGATTAGTGGATATCATGGTGAGAGGCCAGAATTGGGCCAGTGTGGAAGTCATCTGTTTATAGATAAAGTTTAAATCACAGAGATGATGAGATTATGTGGGCACAGACGAGGGAGAGGTAGGGTTGAGGAGAGGCCCTAGGAGATGATTGATTATTTAGAAGTCAGATATAGGAATGGGGCTTATGGAAATCCAAATGAGATAGAAAAAATAAGTAGTTGAAAGAAAAGTTAGGAGACTGAAAGCAGGGAAGCCTAGAGAAGATAATGCTATAGAGAAGAGGAAGTAATCAAATGCTACTGAGATTAAGATTACTGGGAGTAAGATTAGGATAGGTAACAAGGTAAATTTTAGGAAGAGTCCATCTCAATGAACAGTGACAGAATACAATTTGACAAAAGCTCTGACAAACTTAAGCATGAGGAATTCTTTGCATGGTCTGTCAACAATTGGTGGAGATGGTGTGATAATGGGGAGGGAAGGATGCCACTGTGATTGTTACAAGATTAAATGCTAAAAAAAACTCTTGAAGTTAAATATTTACATTCTGAAACCTCCAGAAAGCAGGCCAGTATTTTCTCAGCAGGTGCTAGATATATGCTTGAAAGAACATAAGTACTGTTTATACTCTGAGCATGTTGGATGCATGATAAAATAAAAAAGAAACGTTTTAGAGCCTTTTTTTTTTTTTTTTTAAATTTCAGAGAACAAATGATGGGAGAATAACAGGGGGATAAGGAAATGGAGATAGAGTATATAGACAATTTTAAAAGGAGATTTTCTGAATGGTAAAGCAAAATGTGGACAATAGAGGATGGGTGATCCTGAAATGTATTAATATATTGGTAGAAGTGGTTCATTTGAGTGGGAGAAATAGGTGATGATTCAGGTGAAGGTGGTAAGCTCGTAGGAATGGAGAGACTTGTATAAAAGAGGGGACTAAACCAACTTAGAAGTAAAGAGGCTAGGGCAAGGACTCTTTTTCCAACATAACTGGAAACAAGACAGAGTCTGTTACTTAATTTAAGACCCAGAGACCCCTGGTGGTGCAAATGGTTAACATAGTCAGCTAACCAAAAGGTTGGAAGTTCAAGTTCATCCAGAGGTGTCTTGGAAGAAAGACCTGACAATCTGTTCTAAAAAATCAGCTGCATTTCTACTCTGACACATAAGAGGCTGCCATGAGTCAGAATTACCTTGGTGGTTATGATTTAATTTTAGGCTTATCAGTGTGACTATGCTTTCTTATGAAGAATCACCTATTAAAAGAAAATAGCATACTTACTGCTGTGTGTATGGGATCTAACTGCCTTCTGGGGTTAATATATTCAGTTGGAATATTCTGAGTTTCGTAAAAGGGATTGAGAAAGTAAGAGTTTCTAAAGTGGGATGGTGGTAGTGGGAAGAGAGAGTATTTGTAAACAGTTTTACTGGATTTAGCAAAAAGAACAAAGGTGATTGAATTGATTCCATGTTTCACAGATTGAAGAATAGTAACCTCATTGACTGAAATAGAGGCTCTGATAAAATAATTTGTACAGTTTTTTTTTGTTTACTAGTTTCTTCATAAAAAGGAATTATTTTTCTTAGTTTTGCATTTCTGTTTGGAAAATTATATTTGGGTTTAATATCATAGGATTCTTCAGGAAAATGATGTTCTTGAGTTAATTTCAAATATTTAAATATTTATTCATGCTTTTCATAATGTCATATTTTTTCTTCAAGGATGAATCAGCTGAAATAACAAATCTTGAAGCTTGTAAAGTCTCCATTTAGTCATTAGTCATAAAAATACAGAGTTAATAAAAGCCTACTTTTGTCTAAAATTCCATTCTGTTCAGTAACATTAATGTCAGACAGAATGACACTATCACTTTCAAAATTAATAGGGTTTCTTTTCTAATTTTTAGGTTCCTTCTCATTCTGTTTAACTTGGTTTTTCTACATGTGGTTTACATAGTATAAAAAGATATAATTTTGTTTCCCATAAATACATGGCAAAAGTGACATCTTTTCTTTGCTAGCATCTCTTTCCCAGACTTTATGTTTTCAATTTTATTTTGTTAGCACAAAAAACAAAAAAAAAACAGATTCACTGCTCTCGAGTTGAATCTGACTCATAGTGCCCCCTCCTTGGATTTTCATGTGGTATCTCTATGGAAGTAAATTGCCTAGTCTTTCTTCTGAGGAGTGGCTGGTGGGTTTGAATCACCAGCCTTCTGGTTTGCAGTCAAATGCCTTAGGCACTATGCCACCAGAGCTGACTAGTAAATGATTATGACAAGCCAAATGAAGTAATTTTACCATTCTAGACTACATGTCTTACTCAAAGTATTAAATCAATAAGATGTTTTTTAACAGTAGGTATTGAACTCATGTCTCTATTTCTTTTACAGATTAATGTGTGAAACTGTGAGATATGAAAGACACGAAGCAAATGAAGTTTTATACTAGTAGGTGTTTCCTTTTTCTTTGTATAGTATATAATGCAGTGTTATAAGTGTTTCCTAAGGTATCAAAGTAGTAGTGTTAGTAGCATGCTGAGTCAGACTGAACTTATTTTAACATTAGAAATAAGAGCCATTTCAACTGTTTCCTGTCATAAAGTAAAAGTTTATAGTTGTTTACTGATAAATTCACATCTGTATCTGTATCTAAGCTCTTACTTTTGTGTCTTCTGGTTCAGTGATTTTGTTTGCATGGACTGTAAACTGCCCACATGTCATTGGTCAAAGTTTCTTCTTTAAATAGTAGTGATATTCATCTTAAGATTTATTAATAACTGATATTTCTTAATGAATGTGGTAAATATATAGTAAATAAACATTGTTGTATTAAGGATATATATGTTGTTGTTGTTGTTTGCCGTCGAGTTGGCCCCGACTCATAGCGACCCCTCCTTGGGTTTCCGAGGCAGTATCACTACGGAAGTAGGATTGCCCAACCTTCCTTCGAGGAGTGGCTGGTAGGTTTGAACCGCCAGCCTTCTGGTTAGCAGTCAAGTGCCTTAGGCACTATGCTACCAGAGCTCTATGATTTATTAGATATTATTTTGTTAATAATGTTGCCGTGGGTGACTGTTCTATTGACTTTATAATACTACTTTCCATATTATAGGAAATATTTAATGAAATAAATAGAACAGAGATTCTTCCCCCAAGGAGGCCGTAATCTGTTGGGAGAGGTAAATATAAAAGTAAATAAAACAACAAATAAAACCCTAACAAACAAAAATGACCCTGAAAATACAGATATGAACTAAGGACTGAAGAAACACAAAGAAGTGGCTGTGTAACTAGTTCTTAAAGGTGTGTCTAATGATCTAAGAAGCAAGGCTTAGAACCTGTTCGGAGCAGTTCAGTCACAGCCAGTGCAGCAAAATCAGAACAGACCCGAGTTTGTAAAATGTGGATGTACCGGAACAATAAGTAGAATGAGAAAAATTATTGGTTGAAGCCCTGGAAAGGGAGACTCTGGAGAGGCCTGATACCTTTTAGGAGCCTCATGTGGGAGATTGGATTTTTGCCAAGATGGTATAGAGCAACATGCATTCAAAACAAAGGGATCAGGTGCCATCTTTGAACCAGGCACCATTGTTTCCAGCTGTGCGGGTTAAGAGATTTGGTTGCTATGTAGTGCGCAAGCTGCTCCTATTTTCTAGGAGAGAGATTGAATTTCTAGCAGGGCGTTGACCTGTGATATTTTCTGTTCCAGTTATTGTTCTGGCACAACCACATTGTGTAAATTTGGACCTATTCCGGTTTCTCTTTGTTGATTGTGATTGAACCAGGAAGAACTAGTTTGAAGCCTTGTTAAGAAGACTTTTTTAGCAAAGGAGTAGGATATACAGGGATTAAGAGAGATGAAGGGGTCTGGCCTGATGTTAACATTGTGGCAAGGTTAGTGCCACTGGCATGTGGTCAGGGTCATGGTGATAAGGGAAGAGGCAGGCTCTAGTAAGTGCTTATGAATGTGTTGCTAAAAATGTTCATCTTGATTCTTCAGGCAACTGGAAATGAATTTTTTTTGCCACGTAAAGGATATTTTATTATGGAAAATGATAAACATACGAAATTAGGGACAATAGTATAATAGAACCCCCTGGTACTCATCATTCAAAATCGTCACGTCATGGACAATTATGTTTCTTATTCCTTCATTCCTTCACTCTCGATTCCAAATGGATCATTTTAAAGTTAATAATTATATTTATATAGTAGCCATTATTATAGACATTATATCAATTCATTCATGATTATTTTGATGTATCTTTAAAATAAAGAGTTTAAAAAATAACATAACTGCAATATCATCATCAAACCTGCAAAAACGACAAGGAGGCCACATGTTCCGACCTCCTCTAATTC
>NW_006921892.1:2906985-2911366 GCF_000298275.1 Orycteropus afer afer | reverse complement strand
TCTATCTGTTATGATTGGTTGATAAGTTTCTTAAGTCTCAATCTGTAGCTTGGTGGTCAGTTTCCAAGCAGGGAAATGACATGACTAAATTTCCCCAACTCTACCTACTCCCTCAAAGATAATGAGATATGAAGGGTGGATTGGATTGAGAATGGGCAGGGGTTAGTTAAATGAGTTAAGAGACATTCTCCATAATCAAAGATGTTGAGTAGTTGAACTTAAGACAGAGAACTGAATGTATAGGAAGCCAGGGATAGATTTTAAAGGAAGATAGAGGTAGGTAGAATCTAGGATGACTCTTATGTTGTAATATGTGAAGCTTTGACATCTATAAGCTATTTAGCAGGCAATTGTAAATATCTACCTCAAAAAAAAAAAAAAAAGCAAACTCACTGCCCTCAAGTTGACTCCGACTCATAGCGACCCTTCCTTGGGTTTCTGAGGCTATATCTCTATGGAGGTAGATTGCCCAGTCTTCATTCCGAGGAGTGGCTGGTGGGTTTGAATCGCCAGCCTTCCGGTTAGCAGTCAAATGCCGTAGGCACTGTGCCACCAGAGCTCTCAAATAATCTACCCAGAGCTTAAAAAAAAACCAAACATATATCAAATGTAAAAGAGAAGTAAATAACCAAGATGTAAACAATAATGTGAAACTGTAACAAAAGAGACAAATGCCCTTACCATATTTATTCTGGAACAATTAAAGATGTAAATAATTTTGACTGTAAGCTTCTTTCGGGAGCAGTTAAAAGCTGTCAATGGAATGGGTGTACAAATGACAGAGGTAGAAATCTCTGATGAATATTATTGACATTTATTAAAGCAGCCTAGTGGTAATAAGTGTCAAAATTCTCTTATTTTGTTGTTTCCTGTAAAATGTGGTGTTGGTAGTGATGATGAGGATGAGGTGATACAGAGAGCAAACATTTAATGAGCATTTCCCGTAACCTGCATACTCTAATAAGTAGTACTTTATGTGCAATAATCTATGTAGTCCTCATAGTTACGTAGTCTTGCAATGTAGATATTAGCATCATCTCAATTTCACACATGAGGAATTGAGTCAGTTGCCCAGGGCCCCACTTGCCTGCTTTGGAGCTTTGGCATTGTGATTCTGTAGCCCAGTCACAATCATCAATACTTTATACCCCTTCAGGTTATGATTCCATAAAAATGATGATATTTGTGTACATGCTGGAATAAGCACACCTTCTCTCACAGTCTCTGGTCTTCCTGATGCATGATGGTGGTACTAAAACCCACTGGCAGCTCTGCCTACGTTGCCCTGCCTGCACTGTCTTGCTTTCTAACAGTTGTTATTTGGGGGTGTGGTTCATTCATTTAAAATTAAGATAGATTACAATGGCGTTATGTGTTTAAACATATTTGTTTTTGTTTTTGATTTTTTTTAAGTCACTAAAGAAGTTGAATATAAGCTGTGCTGATAATGCAAAGTCATGTTTTAGACAATCCTAACTGAATGCATTTGATTTTGCAGCTGGAATCAGCTGTAGTAATTGCTCACATTTAACTAGTTGGAATTAGTTGACATTGTCAGTAAGCAATGAAAAGTCTATGGATATTTAATAGATCTTGATTGCGTAAACAGTAAAAATTTACAAAGGCAAACTACAGATTCACTTGATCAGATTCCTAGTTAGTATTCTGCCAGTCTTATGATGATGGATAATTGAAGCACTTTCTTTGGTGATCTTGAGCAGACATGATTCTGCACTTACCAGTTTGGGTAAGTTGCAGTTTTGAAAATTAAAGAACAGTCGCATTGTGGTGTATGTAAATCTGTGGTAACTTAATATCACTCCTCTTTTTGGACCTGCTATTATTACCTCATGAGTAAATGACTTGTCCATTCTTGTTCTCTCTTGACTTGGTTGAAATACATGATGTAGTCAGAATATCAAAGACTTTCAGACTTTCATTTTATGACTAAGAGATGAGTAGTCATTTTTTTTTAAATTATATTTGTATGCTGGTGGCGTTTAAGTCTATGACTTTAATAATTTCACCAAGTAAATATAATACTCTTTTGATCCACCTCTGTACCTCATTTCTCTCGTGTATAAAATGGAAATAATAATTGTACTTACTCTATAAGGGTGGTGTGAGGATAAGATGCAATAATATATACAAAGTGCTTAGTGCAGTGCCTATATAACACAAAAATGTAAACTACTAACATCATTGTGATTATTATTGTTATGGTAATTTACATTTTGGTCTCCCATCTCTTTAGATACTTTTACCCTTTTGTTAGGAAGGAGTTAATGATAGTGTGGTCTAACTTTCACAGTGTTACACTATACAGAGGTTTGGAGAAGAGGTGGGATTCTGATAAAATTTAATTTAAAAATGTTTAGAATTACCCACTTAGAATCTAGCTCTATTCATTTGCAGTATGAAGTTAGATAAAAAATACTTGAACTTAACCCAGTGGACAAGTTTATCAGGTAATTTCTGCTTTCCTTTTGTTGATTATTTGCTATATGCCTGATATATTGTCAGTTTTGGAATACTAAGGAGGTTAATACAAATGAGTAGCCTGAGGGGTTTTAATTTAGAGATATCTTTACTTAGGAATTTAATCTGAAATGAGATGAACATGTATGTAAAAACAGTAGGTAAACAATAGTTAAAAAGAAACATACCATCAATAAGCAGAAGAGTCTTCAATTTGGAATTTGCTCTTGTGAAAAATTCTCAGTCCTTGGAGCAGTCTGATAGTACAACAGGGAAATGGAGTTTTTAAAGTTGTTAGTTCAGCTTTAGTTATTTTTTAAATGACCAACCAACCATCCTCACTATTCCAGTTTAATAAATAGTTCCATTGGAAGTGCTAAAACCCTTTGATCAGGAATTCCACCATAGAGGGTGGAATTTTAAAAAGAAAAAAAAACATGTACACACAAATACCCACTCTCAATATGCATCACTCTGCATCTTAATGCCATTTTTCTGACTGACTGATTTCCAGGAGTTTCCATGGTATTTTGTTAAGGAGTTTACCTCTCCTTATTCCAGGAGAGAAAATTGCACCTCCATAAAAGACCTGCATTGAGAGCTGTTGAGTCTTTCAAAGCGTTTTCATTTCAATCCGTAAATGTGCAGTTTAGAACTTCAAGCCCTCATTACTTCTTAGCAGTCTATTCACTTGTTGACTTGGTCTTCTGTTCTCACAGTGGCTATGGTAAATTTTCTCTTTTCTCCACAGATACTTATCCACTGCTGTCCCCTTCATGCTCTCCCACACCTCCTACAGCTGACACTGCCTGAAGCTCTCCTTTTCTGTTCTCAGACACCCCAGTTTTTCTGTGGCTGCATTTGTCCCGATGGCATGGTAGTTAAATGTTCGGCTGCTAACCAAACGGTTGGTAGTTCTAACCCGCTATCTACTCCGTGGGAGAAAGATGTAGCAGTCTGCTTCCATAAAGATTTAGAGCCTTAGAAACCCTGTGGGGCAGTTCTACTCTGTCCTACAGGATCTTTGTGAGTTTGAATTGCCACGATGGTGGTGAGGTTGGGCATTTGCCCCTTGCCTCACTCATGCCAGGGAGCTCTGGAGGCATAGTGCCTAAGGCATTTGACTGGTAACCAGAAGCCTGGGGGTTCAAAGCCACCAGCCACTTCTCGGAACGAAGGTTGGGCAATCTACTTCTGTAGTGATACTGCCTCGGAAACCCGGGGGCAGGGGTCGCTACGAGATGGATTCTACTCCACGGCAGTGAGTTTGGTTTGGTTTGGTTCACTCATGCCTACAGGAGGAAGAGATGCCCTTTTTCCTCCCATTCAGTGTAAATTCTTTTACCTGTCTTTGATCTCTTCCTCCAGAATTCTGGTTATTCCTGAAATCATCTATATTTCCATCCTCTGTGTCCCTGTGCCTTTTTCTATGGACACTCTCTTCTATTTTTGAGAAATGTCTCCTTTGACTTGTTTGCCTGCATCCAATTATTATACTGTTTTTTTCCTTCCTGATGTGGTCACACTTTTATTTGATTTTATATTATAGTCTTATTTTAAAAATGATTACAAAATATATTCACCAGTAGATTTAATATCTAGGTAGCTTTAGTTCTTTTTTCAAGAAACAAAATACCTCAAATCTCCTTTTCCTTATTCCCCAGTAAGATTCAACTAGTATTTTGAAGAACTCTTCCTGTCTGTGTTTCCACGTTTTTACTCTACTTATGTGTCCATAAAGAATGTTAAATATGACTTCTTTTGTTTGGAAAAATTTTGACAGATGATACCATACTGTAATCATTTTTTTTTTTTTTTTTTTGCATTTGGCTTGAAAGCATTGTTTTCAAGATTTATTGATATTGATTATTGTAGGTCTAGTTTAAATTCTTTATAGTATTCC
>NW_006921892.1:2883108-2898865 GCF_000298275.1 Orycteropus afer afer | reverse complement strand
TACATGGAGTTGCAGTACTAGAACATTTAACCACCAAGCCTTACCTATTACAATGTAGATCTATACAGTTTATAAGTATGAAGTATGCATGCACACACACACATACATATATACATTGGAAAGGTTGTTTTATGTACATGTGATGGTATTTTCTATTTAATTTTTTTAAATTGTGACCAGAAGAATATTTAAATGAAAACATTTAAAAATGTAATTAGTTTATAAATCACATGAAGGCAGGGGCTATGGTTATGTTTCATGTTTATATTTGCTACGCTTAGCACAGAAATTTATATTTTGTCAATTCTCTGTTAGTTCTTGATTTTAATTGTTGTTTTAAAGTATGGTACTACTCAAATAACTTCTTTTAGAAGGTTGGTCCCTGTGAGGTGGAGGTTAAATATATCCCAGATGTCCAACTTTTCCAAACTGCTTTACCACTCCCTCATTTTTAACAACATCTACTACTCCTCACCTCAGTACTCTCCCTTCCATCCTAGGGTTCCATATTTCACTGTCACGTCTCTCAGAACTCATGAACTGCCAAGGAAATGGTTCATGCAGTTGTTGTGACTTTCAAGTCCCAAATCCATGGGTCAGGGATTGGTCTAGAGGATTCTTTCCACATATGTGATGAACTCAAATCACCGGGTCAAATGACTGTCCGCTGTCTCAAGTTCCAAGAACCGGGGGTCAGATGATGACAAATCAGATGCAGGATCCAGAGCAATAGAGAGAACTTTGCCAGAACATACATATATGTTGCATGTAGAGCATATCCTCAAGGAAACTAAGGCTGGTGACTTGAGTCATACCCTTTAAAGGGCAAGACTGAGATACATCCCACCCTAATCCTGCCTCACTAGCATAACTGATGATTTACTCCAAAATGGGACCATAGCTACAGGCATAGAGGCTAGGTTTTACAGTAATTGCAAAATGGGAGGACTATGGCTAGAAGGGCCATATTAAATAATTCACTGCACTGGAGATTCCCTTTTGATAGCGATGCAGATAAAAGATACTCATTATGGCTTAACTTTCTCATATGATTGACTACGTGGTATTAGATGTTAAATTCTCTGTATCAAATTTTAACTCCTTAGAGAATTAAAAAAATCCTCTTAAATATAGATATGTAAGGTAATTTACAATATATAAATATTTCTTACTTTATATTTCTGATAAATTGCACCAGTGGGTTAAAAAAAACCCAAACTCACTGCCATTGAATTGTTCTGATTCATAGTGATCCCCATTGGGTTTCTGAGACTATAAATCTTTATGGAAGTAGTAGATTGCCCCATGGGAGGAAGGGTTTGAACAGCTGATAACCTTCAGGTTAGCAGCTGGATGTCTTACCCACTACATCACCAGAGCTCCTTATTGCTGTTGTTATGTGCTGTACTTTCCAACTCATAGCGACCCCTCCTTGGGTTTCCGAGGCAGTATCACTATGGAAGTAGATTGCCCAAACTTCCTTCTGAGGAGTGGTTTATGGGTTTGAACTGCCGGTTAGCAGTCAAGTGCCTTAGGCACTGTGTCACCAGAGCTCCTTAGTGGAGCTTATGTCACCATTGGGTTAGTGGTGCTATCAACTGCTTTGTAGTTTGAGAGATGCCTCTTTTTAGTAGAGTTGAGCATATTTGGTTTTGAATTGGGCTCTATTTCTGGCCTTGTACACTTTAACTTTTCTGAGCTCCAGTTTTGTCTAGATAAGGAACACATTAGTTGTGAAGATGAAATTGCAGTGAAAAGACATAGAAATTTTAAATTAATCTTGTGACCCATTTGGTAATTTTCAAAAAAGAGTCAATTTTTCAGATTTGGCACTCCTTTGTTGTTGTTATTTGCTGTCGAGTCGGATCCTACTCTTAGTGAGCCCTCCTTGGGTTTCTGAGGCAGTATCACTACGGAAGTAGATTCCCCACCCTTCCAAGGAGTGTTTGGTGGTGGGTTTGAACCAACCGCCAGCCTTCGGGTTAGCAGTCAAGTACCTTAAGCGCTATGCTACCAGAGCTCCTGGCACTCCTTTAGATTTGGTTGTTTCTTGAACATTTGGATATATCCCTTCACCTTCAGTTTAGCTGAATCTTTAATTGATATATTGTACCTTGTGTTGATATTTTTCTTCCATTTTTTAAAAAAGTTTTTTGAATGACTGTGTAACTCTTAGTGCATTAGTCCAGCGTTTCATTTTTTAAATGTTTGATATAAATTAAAGAATGATTACATTAATGAACATGTAGAATTTCTGACTTTACATGTTCTTCAGTAGAATATATTGTGTATTCATTGGTTAAAGGAATTATTACCATTTGTTGTTGTTACGAGCCGTCAAGTTGGACCCGACTCATAGCGACCCCTCCTTGGGTTTCCGAGGCAGTATCACTACGGAAGTAGATTGCCCCATCTTTCTTCCGAGGAGTGGCTGGTGGGTTTGAACCTCCAGCCTTCTGGTTAGCAGTCAAGTGCCTTAGGCACTATGCTACCAAAGCTCCTATTACCATTTGTTACTAGTTGGATATCTACGATATCTGTTGTATTTTCAAAATATAGCTCAAGTGCTTTTAATATTTTCAGAAATCTTACTTACTTTAATGATATATCCTATTTGTCAGTCCTTGTAACTGAGTCACACTACTGATTGAAGAAAAGTTTTCTGTAAAGCTTAGTGTTAAAATAGTGCTCCTCCCCAAGAGTTCTTAATTATTGAAGGTGAAGTAACTTTTTTACAGTTTAGAAATTTTAAGAAATAGAACAAAAAGTTACCCTCTACTTTTTACATGTTGATTTTTAAAAATTTGTTGTGATAGTGAACGTTATGTGTCAACTTGGTCTGGATTTGAGTGGCTGAACAGCTGGATGTAGTTATTCCCCATGATAAGATTAGTAATCAACTCCATGGTGGAATCTACTGGAGCAGTTGAGTAGCTACCTTAGGGATATGGTCTGCTCCCAGTATATAAGGAGAAGTTTTGAGAAAGGTCTGGCAGCTTTTTGGCACACTTGAACCCTGCATGTAACTGAGTGTTAATTCAGCAGCCTGCCATGTTTCCTGTTGATCTTGGGACTCTCTCTGGACTTGAACTAGTGGTCTGCTGTGACATTCATTTAGTAATCTTAGGGCTATGCCATTTTATTTGTTGGCCTTGAGTTTGTTTGCTGCAGCAGCCAGCAGCTTCCTAAGAGATGTCTCCAGCTTTAGTGTGCCGGGAGCAAGAGGCAGAGCTGAAGCCCAAGATTCAGGGGCTTTCAGCCACCCTCTAGAGTTGGTACTTGTCAACTTGGGCTTCTAGCCTCCAAAACTGTAAGAGAATAAATCCCTATTTGTTAAAGCCATCCACCTGTGGTTTTCCTGTTATAGCAGCACGAAGTAACCAAAACGTATGTTATTTATTTTCATAACTCTGGGTTTTCATATATAATTTATCACTTATATATGATTAAATATTATGAAAGATATAATTTTATAGTAAAGTATCGCTGTTCTGAAGGTTAAAATGTAGATGTTAAAACATTTAACTGTTGGTAGTGGTCTTTCTAAAATGTTATATAATTCATGCTTTTAGTACAAGTGGTGAGTGTACTTTACATTTCATTTGACTAGCATCATTGTTAGAGTTGCTTTCTGTGCTCTGCTGCATTCATTATCTAGTACGTTTACTTTGTGCCATTGGCCAAATAAAAATAAAGAATACAATTGTGTTCTATAGCTTATAACTTAAGAGCTATATTTTGTCAGAGAAGCAAAAATACAAATAGTTATTAAACTTTGCTATAAATCCAGTAACAGAAGTGATGTAATGTAGTTGTGAAAAAGATTAAAATTTCTTTGTATCTGCAAAGCCATCTGCATATTGGAATGTGGCCACTGTTGCAACTTCTTTCTGTAAGCTGTGGAACACTTTGTTCTAGTAAATCCTACTCAGCTCAATAGCAGTTGGTTTAATCCTGTAAAGAGTGCTAAAGAGTGTGAAGTCCTAACGGATCTGCAAAGTATTTGACCTGAACTATCTGCTGGGCTTCTACAAAAAGATAATTTATTTTAAGTAAACAAAGTTGATTTCTTTGTCATTGTTGTTTTTTGAATTTCAGGATAATCATATATTTTTTGGGGTTTTAATTGTTGTTGTAGTTATGTGCCATCGAGTCATCTGTGACTCATAGTAATCCTTTGTACAACAGGGTGAAATACTGCCCAGTCCTGTACCAGCCTCACGATTTCTACTATATCTGAGCCTATCACTGGAGCCACCATGTCAGTCCATCTTGTTGAGGGCCTTCCCCTCTATTGTTGACCCTCCACTTTACCAAGCATGACATCCTTCTGCAGAGAATGGTCCCTTCTGACAACATGACCAAAGTAGGTGAGACGAAGTCTGGCCGTCCTCGCTTCCAAGGACAATTCCAGCTGCACTTGTTCTAGGATAGATTTGCTAGTTCTTTTAGCTGTCCACCATACTTTTAGCTTTCTTTGCCAACACCACAACGCAAAACCATCAACTCTTCTTCACTTCCTTATTCATTGTCCAGCTCTCACATGCATAGGAGGCAATTGAAAATACCATGATTTGGGTTAGACACATCTTAGTCTTCAAGGAGACATCTTTGCTCTTCAGCGCTTGAAAGAGGTCTTTTGCAACAGATTTGCCCAGTGTAATGCATCTTTTGATGTCTTGGGTTTTAGGAAGAATCATATATTTTAGTGTATGTGCAAGCCAGTCAGAAAGGTACAATAATAGTAAAGAGAAAAGATGAGGCCCTGAACTTTAGCAAAGAGCTTCAATTAAGAGGTACTTGGGAGAGAAACCCATAGAATACAAAGGTTATGGAAAGGGAGAAACTTATGAAGACTTTCTGTTTTCTGTATATACGATTGGCTGGTGTTCAGATAGTACATACAGGAAAAGAAAGAGGTGTTTTTCTGTTTTTGGTCACTGGTGGTTGGCCCTCTGGGATTTCTTCTTGGTTGTCTCCACTTAGATTTTGGAACTTTGTTGGTTCATTTTATTTCCCTTTCCAGTTTTTTAGGTCAAAATATGGACCTGTAGACCAAGGTGATAAGAATCCCGTCTACATTTCTCATAGATCCCAACAGTTTTATCACTTAAATATGGTACCCTATGGCATATATTCTGACTTGTATAGGCAGCCTTTGATTCAACTTTTGAACCAACTTGTTGTTGTTGTTGTTATGTGCCATTGAGCTGGATCTGACTCATAGCAACCCCTCCTTGGGTTGCCGAGGCAGTATCACTACGGAAGTAGATTACCCAACCTCGAACCAACTTAGTGAATAAAAAAACAGAAATCCTCTTACATACAGATATTTAAAGTAATTCACAGTATATAAAAGTATATACAGTATGTAAAATATAAACAGTATATACATAAGTATATTGTTGTTGTTAGATGCCACTGAGTTGATTTTGATCCATAGCGACTCTAGGTAAGCAGAATGAAAAGCTGCCGAGTCCTGTCTCATCCCCACAATTGTTGCTGTGCTTAAGCTCATCATTGCAGCCACTGTGTCAGTCCATCTTGTTGAGAGTCTTCCCCTTTTTCACTTACCCTTTACTTTATCAAGCATGTTATATCCTTCTGTTCTAAAAACATGACCAAAGTACGTGATACAAAGACTGGCCATTCTCGCTTCTAAGGAGCATTCTGGCTTTATCTCCTTTGAGACAGATTTGTTTGTTCTTCTGCCCATTCATGGTGTTGTCAGTATTCTTCGCCAACATCACAATTCAAGTGCATCAGTTCTTCTGCAGTCTTCTTAATTCATTGTCCAGCTTTCACATTCATGAGGTTATTGAAAATACGATAGTTTGGGTGAGGCACATATTAGTCTTCAAAGTAACATCTTTGCTCTTTAACAATTTCAAGAGGTCTTTTGCTGCAGATTTGCCTAATGCAATATGTCATTTGATTTCTTGAGTGCTGTTTCATGAGTGTTGATTGTGGATCAAGGTAAAATGAAATACTTGAAAACTTCAATCTTTTCTCCATTTATCCTGATGTTGCCTACTGAGGATTTTTTGTTTTCTTTATCTTGAGATTAATGTCTGCTGATGAAAGTAGTCTGTAATCTTCATCAGTAGCAGTTCAAGTCTTCTTCACTTTCAGCAAGCAAGTCTTCTTCACTTTCAGCAAGCAAGGTTGTGTCATCTCCATGTCTTAGGTTGTTGATATATCTTCTTCTAATTCTGGTGCCACGTTCTTCTTCATTTAGGCCCATTTCTTGGATTATTTGCTCAGCCTACAGGTTGAATAATCACAGTGAAAGGATAAAATCCTGACACACTCCTGATTTTTAAATGATGCAGTAGCCCCTTGTTCTGTTCAAACCACAGTCTCTTGCTTTGTGTACAAATAACTCATGAGCACAATTGACTGTCCTGGAATTCCCATTCTTTGCAATGTTATTGATAATTTGTTATGATCCACACCATTGAATACCTTTGCATAGTCAGTAAAATACAGGTAAACATTTTTCTGGTATTCTCTGCTTTCAGCCAAGATCCATCTGACATCAACAGTGACATCCCTTGTTCCATGCCTTCTGAATCCCGTTTGAATTTCTGGCAGTTCTGTCAGTATACCACTGTAACCATTTTTAAATTATCTTCAGTGAAATTTTACTTGTGTGTATATTAATGATACTGTTCAATAATTTCCATGTTCTGTTGGGACACCATTATTTGGAATGAGCACAAATTGGGTCTCTTCCAGTTGGTTGACCAGATAGCTGTATTCCAGATTTCTTGGTGTAAATGAGTGAGCACCTCCAGTGCTGCATCCATTTGTTAAAACATCTTAATGGGTGTTCCATCATTTCCTGGAATGAAATGCTAATTTTGCAATTCCTTCAATGCAGCTTGGACTTCTTCCTTCAGTCCTATTGGTTCTTGATCATATGCTATCTTTTGACATGGTTGAACATCAACTAATTCTTTCTGTTCCTTCCATCTCTTTTTGATCCTTATATCATTCAGCATTTTGCCCATAGAATCCTTCAGTACTGCACTCGAGGTTTGAATGTTTTCTTCAATTTTGTGCGCTTGAGAAGTGATGATTGTGTTCTTTCCTTTTGGTTTTCTCTCACTCTTTGCACGTTTCATTATAATACTTTATTTTGTCTTCCTGAGCCACTCTTTGAAATCTTCTGTTCAGCCTTTTATTTCATCATTTCTTCCATTCACTTTAGCTACTCTCCATTCAAGAGCACGTTTCAGAGTCTCTTCTGATGTCCATTTTTTTTCTTCCTTTGCTGTCTTTAATGACCTTTTGCTTTCTTCATGTATGTTGTTTTTGTTGTCTTCCCAGAACTGGTCTGTTATTAACTGGTCTTCCTTGTAGGTCTATGGATATTATCCTATTTCTGGTAGCATTGTACTTCAGGATAGATCTTGAAGTGAAAATTTATTTTAAAAAACAGTGAAACATTGTCAGATACAGTGCTAGAAGCTTAAGCCCCTCAGGTTGCAAGGCACTCAGAATATGTCTGGGGAGGAGTTACTTTCTCAAAGTAGAGTTGACTTTGAGATGTGGATGGAGTACATCTTTTGGTACCTTCATTTGCTAATACGGCATGACTGAAATTAAGAAGCAGCAGCTGCAAACATCCATTATTAATAATCGGAATGTGGTGGAATGTATGAAGTATGAATCTAGGAAAATTGGAAATTGTCAAAAATGAAATGTAATGCATAAAGATCAATATCCTAGGCATTAGTGAGCGGAAATGGACTATTATTGTACATTTTGAATTGAACAATCATGTGGTCTACTATAACAGAATGAGAAATTGTAGAGAAATGATGTGTTTATTGTCAAAAAGAATATTTCGAGATATATACAGCGTATAAAATATCCTCCCACCAAAAAAAAAAAAAAAAAAGGATTTTCGATGTTATATGTGGCTCTCAATTGTATCTAATCTGTCTGTGATAGCTGTATCAGTAGCTCTTTCCTGATGTTGTTATTGTTAGGTGCCGTCGAGTTGTCTCCAACTTATAGTGACCCTATTATGTACAGCAGAACGAAACACTGCCTGGTCCTGTGCCAGCCCCATGATCCTTGCTATACCTGAGCCCATTCTTGTAGGCACTGTGTCAATCCATCTTGTTGAGGGCTGTCCCCTTATTCATTGACCCTCCACTTTACCAAGCATGATAGATATCCTACTCAAGAGAATGGTCGCTTCTGACAATATGACCAAAGTAGGTGAGACAAAGTCTGGCCATTCTCACCATCAAGGAGCATTCAGGCCGCACTTCCTCCAGGACGGATTTGTTAGTTCTTTTAGCAGTCCATAGTACTTCCAGCATTGTTTGCCAACACGCCAACTAAAAAGCATCGACTCTTCTTCAATCTTTCTTATTCATTGTCCACTCTCACTTGCATAGGAGGTGTTTGAAAATACCATGGCTTATGTCAGGTGCATCTTAGTCTTCAAGGGGGTATCTTTGCTTTTCATTACTTGTAAGAAGTTTTTTTTTACAGCAGATTTGCGCAGTGCTATATGACATCTGATATGTTGACTGCTGCTGTCATTGGTGTTGATTGTAGAAACAAGCAATATGAAGTCTTTGACAACTTCAGTCTTTTCTCTATTTATCGTGAGGCTGCTTATTGGTCCAGTTGTGAGGACTTTTGTTTTCTTTATACAGAGGTGTAATTCATACTGCAGACTGTAGTCTTCAAACTTCATCAGTAAGTACTTCAAATTAACTTCACTTTCAATAGGCAAAGTTGTGTTGTCAGCATATTACAGGTTGTTAATGAGTCTTCCTCCAGTCCTCATGCCATGTTTTTCTTCATATAGTCCAGCTTCTCAGATTAGTTGTTCAGCGTACAGATTGAATAAGTATGGTGCAAGAATACAACCCTTGTGCGCTCCCTTCTTGATTTTAAACCATGCAGTGTCCCCTTCTTCTGTTAGAATGACAGCCTCCTGGTCTATGTACAGGTTTCTCATGAGTAAAAGTAAGTGTTCTAGAATTCCCATTCTTCTCAATGTTACCCGTAATTTGTTATGATCCACACAATCGAATGTTTTTTCATAGTCAATATAACCTAAACAAACATCTTTCTGCTATTCTTTGCTTTCAGCCAAGACCATCTGACATCAGCTATGGTATTCATTGTTCCATGTTCTCTTCTGAATCCAGCTTGCACTTCCAGAAGTTCTGCCAACATACTGCTGCAACCATTTTTGAATTATCTTCAGTAAGATTTTACTTGCGTACGATATTAATGATATTGTTTGATAATTTCTACATTCTGTGGGATCACCTTTCTTTGGAATGAGTACAAATATAGCTCTTTTCCAGTCAGCTGGCCAGGTAGCTATCTTCCAAATCTCATGTCACAGCTGAGTGAGTGCCTTCTCCAGCACAGCATCCATTTGTTGTAACATCTCGGTGGGTATTCCGTCAATTCCTGGAGTCTTGTTTTTTGCCAATTCCTTCACTGCCGCTTCCACCTCTTCCTTCAATACCATTGGTTCTTGATCACATTGCCACCTCCTGAAATGGATGAACATTGACCAATTTTTTTTGGTTCAGTGACTTTGTGTATTCCATCCATCTTCTTTTGATGTTGTCTGTACCATTCAGTATATTACCTTTCAGTATTTCAACCTGAGGCTTAAAACTTTTCTTCAGTTTTTTCAGCATGAGAAATGCTGAGTGTGTTCTTTCCTTTTTGCTTTTCAACTCCATGTCTCTTCACATTTCATTATAATAATTGACTTTGTCTGCTCGAGCTGCTTTTGAAATCTTCTGTTCAGCTCTTTTATCTTGTCATTTCTTGGTTTTGCTTTAGCTACTTTTCACTCGAGGGCAAGTTTCAGAGTCTCTTCTGACATCCATTTTGGTCTTTTCTTCCTTTGTTGTCTTTTTAATGACCTTTTGCTTTCTTCATGGATGGTGTTCTTGATGTCATCCCAGAATTCCTCTGGTTTTCGGTCATTTGTGTTCAGTGCATCAAATCTGTTCTTTAGATGGTCTCTAAATTCAGGAGGAATATATTCAAGGTCATATTTTGGGACTTGTTTTAATTGTCTTCAACTTTGACTTGAACTTGCATATGAGCAGTTGATAGTCTATTCCACAGTCAGCTCCTGGCTTTGTTTTGTCTGAAGATACTGAGCTTTTCTATCACCTCTTGCCACAGATGTAGTCGATTTGATTCCTGTGTAATCCATCTGGTGAAGTCCATGTGTATTGCTGCCCTTTATGTTGTCAAAAAAAGGTATTTGCAATGAATAAGTCATTGGTCTTGCAAAATTCTATCATGCGATCTCCAGCATTATTTCTATCATTAAGGCTATATTTTCCAACTACCAGTGATTCTTCTTTGTTTCCAGCTTTTGCGTTCCAGTCACCAGTGATAGTCAACACATCTTGATTGCATGTTTGGTCAATTTCAGACTGCAGAAGTTGGTAAAAAATCTCCAATTTCCACATCTTTGGCTTTGGTGATTGATGAGTATATCTTTGTGCATTCCATTTCATTTTTACCAGTTTTCCTAAATTCATGCTTCACACATTCTGTGTTGTGATTATTAAAGGGTGTTTGCTGCTGTTTCTTCTCATCTGAGTCATTCCACATCAGCAAATGGAGGTTCTGAAAGTTCTACTTTATCCACATCATTAATGTTGGCTCTACTCTGATGAGGCTCCTCATTCCCAGTCATATTTTTAGTATCTTCCGGCCTGAGGGGCTCATCTTCTGGCAGTATATTTGCACAGTGTTTCAGGGCTGTTCAGAAAGTTGTCCAGTAATATATCAGACAGTGTTTCACTACTGTGTGGAAGGATTTTACTGGCTAATTCTTTGAGAAGTGGATGGACTCTTCCTTCTTCCGAGTCTGTCTCAGTCTGGAAGCTTTGCTGAAACCCATCTACCATGGGCAACCCTACTGGTATTTGAAACACCAGTGGCACACCTTCTAGCATCACAGCAACACCAAGCCACCACAGTATGACAAACTGATAGACAAGTTTGTCTCCCTTAGTTGTTCCAAACTGCTCCTCTCACTTCCTGGCCTTCCCTCTACCTGTTCCAGCTATTGGCTGGCTCCCGCTTCCTGCCTGGGGCTCTCCCCTTACCTGTTCTAGCCATCGGATCTGGCTCTTTACCGAAGGGTCTTCCTAACCTATATTTCTGAACATTTCGCTAGTGCTAATGTTCCCCTACTCTTATTCACCCTGTGATTGATGCCTTTTTTTTCTCTGGGCCCTAGTACCCTTGTTACTGTTGTTCATGCAAGATGCTGTACAGGTGCTTCTGACCTCCTGTAGGGTCACTTCCGGTTTGTGCCAGTGCCCTCTTCATGCCATGTTTTGTCAGAATCATTTTGGAGAGTACTTAATACTCTCAAATTATTTGAATTTTACATGGGCACCATTCTTTCAGTTTCTGTTTGTTACATGCTCTCCAGCAGACATAGATGTGCCTGTTTGTAGTTGTCAGGAAGAATCTACTTTGAGCTGGATGTTATACGAGGTTATATCCTTTGCCTACCACTATTTCTACTCCTATTTTTTCACAATTCTCTTTCCTTCTAGTTCCCCTTTTCATGGTTCACCTTTTCTTATTGCCATAAGCAGAATTTTGGGTGATTAGACTCCACTTAAGATTTTATGCTAACAGCTGAATAGAGTAGCCTTTTTTACAACTTACTTTCTTAACCTCTAATAATTGCCTCTACTGATTTGATGTTTTTTTTTCTATTTATAGCTTCATTCTTTCAGCATCAGCATATTTAAATATACTTCTTAGCTTCAACTTGATCACTTATGTTAGCTTCTTGCTTTAGAAATAGGGACAGGAAGTACATAAACTCTTTCATGCGTTGACATCACCACCTTGTGGACCTCTAGGATATTGCTGAGAAAGTTTGTTTAGCCTGGCTTCATTTTTCCAGTTACTTGTAAGTTGAGGGAGCTCTGGTGGTGTAATGCCTAAGGCATTTGACTGCTAACCAGAAGGCTGGTGGTTCAAACCCACCAGCCACTCCTTGGAAGGAAGATTGGGCATTCTATTTCCATAGAGATACTGCCTTAGAAACTCAAGGAGGGGTCGCTATGAGTTGAAATAGACTTGACGACAGTGAGTTTGGTGGGGTTTTTTTTTTTGAGGGGAGAGGGTTGTAAGTTGACACATACATTACTGACTTCTAGGCATTTTAATACTATATCTGAACTGGTGTTTAACCAATTAGTTCATTCATTAAGAAAATATCCGAGTGTCAGCCACTCGGTATATTGGGAGTACTTGATAGTTAGAGAGGTTTAAAAGCTATTAGAGGAAGACTAAAAATAAATGACACGCTTGCACCTGGCTGGGTTCAGACTCACCAACTGCTCTGCAGGAAGATGTGGTAGTCTGCTTCCATAAAGATTACAGTCTTGGCAACCCTATGGAACAGTTGTACTCTGTCCTGTAGGGTTGCTATGAGTTATAATTTACTCAGTAGCAATGAGTTTTGTTTGGCCACTGCATAATGTGAAGCTTAATGCTTAATGTACACAGTGCTCTGTAGACCCAGGAGGAGAATGACTCGCTTTATTTGGAAGCTCTTAAAATACTTCTCGGGAGCTCTGGTAGCATAGTGGATAAGACACTTGCCTGCTAACCAGACGGCTGGCGGTTCAAACCCACCAACCACTCCTCGGAAGGAAGGTTGGGCAATCCTACTTCCGTAGTGATACTGCCTCGGAAACCCAAGGAGGGGTCGCTATGAGTCGGGGCCGACTAAACGGCACGTAACAACAACAACAAAATACTTCTCAGAGGAAGTTCTGATGGTGCTATGGTTAAGGCATTGGGCAGCTAACCATAGGTTGTCAGTTCAGACCTACTCAGCAGCTTTTTATGAGAAAGATGAGGCAATCTGCTTCTGTAAAGATTTATAGCCTTGGAGACCCTATTTGGCAGTTCTGCTCTGTCCTATAGGGTCATTATGAGTCAGAATCGACTCATTGGCAGTGGGTTTGTTTTTCAGGTTCTCCCTTTACTGAGATCTACTAATACCTGTTTACTTTTGGCCTCAACCTGTTATTGTCAAGTTGATTGTGACTCATAGGTACCTTATAGGACAGTGTAAACTGCCCCATAGAATTTCCAGGGCTGTAATTTTTATGGAAGTAGACTGCCACATTTTTCTCCCACAGAGAGGCTGGTTAGTTCAAACTACAGACATTTTGGTTAGCAGCTGAGCACTTAACCACTGTGCCACCAGGACTCATTGCTACTTCTGGCCTGGTAGCTAATAATTTGGCCCTAGGAAGTAATGGTTTGTTGACTGTCCTTTTCTAGCAGTATAAAACACATTTATATTGCTGTAGTTTCTGCCAGGTTTATTATGGTTAATATTTGATTTTGTGGAAAAGAAAAAAACCTTAAAATCAAAGTTGTTGTTGTTTCAGTGTTTCAGGGCTTTTTGTAAAACTTTCTAATAATATATCAGACAGTGTTTCACTGCTATTCAGAAGGTTTTCACTGGTCAATTCTTTGAGAAGTGGATGGTCTCATCGTTCTTCCAAGTCTATCTCAATCTGGAAGGTCCACTGAAACTGGTTCACTATGGGCACCCCTGCTGGCACAGCCTCCAGCCTTACAGCAACATGCAAGCCACCACAGTACGACAAAGTGGCAGCCAAGTTCATCTCCTTTAGTTTTTCCAACTGTTCCACTCTGTTTCTGGGCTACCCCGTACCTGTTCCTGTTGGCCCTGTCTGCCGCTGCTCCCTGCCGCCTGGGGCTCTTACCTGTTCTAGCTGCTGGTCCTTTCTGCAGCTGCTCCCGGCCGCCTTGTGGCTGTTCCCTGCCTTGCCTTACATCTTACATGAAAGGAAGATTTTTATTAAGTTTTACTTTCAGTAGCAATAACTGAAATATATGTCCACTTTCATTGGGTATATCACGTAGTTCCTGCCTTAAAGGGAGGTTTTGTTTATTTAGTTGGCGAAAGATAACTCAAAAATAAGAAATCCTGAGAGAAAATTTAAAACAGATGAGATTAGATGGGATAAGTATTTTGGTCTGGAAAACAGGGGGTGGGAGTTTTTATTAAAGAAGTAGGGTTTGAGCTGTTCCTTTAAGGTAGGATGTAAAGTTTAAGGTAGGATGTAAAGTAGAAGGTGGAAAGTGGTGAGCATCTTGAACAGACTGGCAGAGTTAAGAGAGAACAGACTAGAAAGCAGACTGTTGGTAGTTGTGGGTGTATGTTGGGGAGTAGCAGAAAATAAGATTGGGAAGAGTGAGACCAGATGATGTATTTGCCTCTTGTCCATTATTTCAAGTCTACCGTTGATATTTCAATTTAGACTTGGAATAATGGGCAGTAGGGATCATACATTTTGATCCTTCAGAGGCTTTCCATCCAATGATATTGGAAGGTGAATTAATCAGTTTGTTATGGTATGTGTGGATTTTTTGGTTTGTTTATTTTTGTTGTTGTTGATTTTGTTTTGTTTCACTTTATTCACTTCTTTCCTGTTGATGAAAAACAAAAGGAGGAGCCTTTCAATATGCCTTGTCATACATTTAGGCTTTGGGGGCTTTCATTTTGTCTACTTTAGGATGAGATATATTTCAGTCAAAATAATTGTTCATTGCATTTCTTAGCTTGATCTAAAAATTGTATGTATTTTCCAAGTGTCCATTTTGGCTAATCAGAGAGACTTGCAAAATACTACAGTAGTTTGCTATAAAAACCAAACCAAAACCAACTGCCAGTGAATCAATTCCAACTCATAATGACTCTAAAGACAAAGTAGAACTGCACCATAGGATTTCCAAGACTTTAAATCTTTATGAAAGCAGACTGCCTCATCTTTCCCCCAGTGAACAGCTGGTGGGTTCAATCCACTGAACTTTCAGTTAGCAGCCCAGTGCATAATAACTATTATGGCACCAGAGGTCCTATACTTTGCAATCTTCAGGGTTGTTTTTTGACCCATTACGGGTGGTGTAAGACTTGCATTATTTGGAAATGCACATTCAACGTTAATTTTTCAACTACCCTTGAAGGAGCTTCTTAGCTCATGATTATAGAATAGAAAACAGTTATTTGAGAAAATGAAAATAGCATGGGTTAATAAGACATATGTAACTAATAATGTGAATATTGATAGAGTTGTAGTTCTATTTTACTGTAAGTTATTCCTGTTGTGGCTTGATATTGAGAGTTTTCTCAAAGTTTTTCAAAGTTGACAAACTCATGGATAAAATTCAAGTGGGATATTTGTTTAAAAGGCACTTTGGGTCTCCCATGTACTGATTAGAAACTTGTGGATTGGGTAGGCTAGGTAGTCTGGGGACATGCATTTTTAATTTACATCTCAGGTGGTTCTTTTGCACCTTAAGGTTTGAGAACCACTGGCTAGAATATGGTGTAGTGCCTAAGGCATTTGATTGCTGACCAGAAGGCTAGCGGTTCAAACCCCACCAGACATTCCTCCGAAGAAGGATTGAGCAGTCTACTTCTGTAGTGATACTGCCTTGGAAACCCAAGGAGGGTCGCTATGAGTCGAATCTGACTCCATAGCTGTGAGTTTGGTTTGGTTTTGATAGAATATGATTTCAGAACCAGTGCTAGATATTTATTATTGTTATAGTCAATCTTCTGATGTTGTTGCTGTTGTTGTTAAGTGCCATCGCATCGTTTCCGACTCATAGCGACCCCATGCACAGCAGAATGAAACACTGCCCGATCCCACGCCAGCCTCATAATCCC
>NW_006921892.1:2857547-2861967 GCF_000298275.1 Orycteropus afer afer | reverse complement strand
GGATTTAGGGTTCCTTTTGTTTGTTTGTTTGTTTCAGAAAAGAAAAATCCAAATAAATTGACTTGGCAGAGAGTGCCAAAGCCTCCCTTGTAATTGTTATTAGTTGCTGTTGAGTTGGCTCTGACCGGTAACCATATATATATATATATATATATATGTATAACAGAAATAAGGCGTTGCTTGGTTCTGTATCACCTTTGTGATCATTGTTATAATCTGAGTCTTGTTTCAACTGCTGTGTTCATCTGTTTCTAAGACTGATCCCTTGCAATTAGATCGTGCCATGTGAATAAACATGATTCATTGGGATGTGAGCAGAAGCATAGTGTGCTTCCATGTTGTACTCTTAAAAGAAATGAGATGTATTCTATCCTGCCCTTTTATTCTTCCCACTGGTTAGAATGTACATGTGGTAGAGTGATTTAGAACAGCAACCTTAGAATATGAGATAAAAGCCACAGATTGAGGGTGAATGAGCCACATAGTAGAAAGAACCTGTGTTCCCAATACCATGGAGCTACGATACTAGCCTTCTAGTGCTGAGACTGCTGCATGGATGAGAGTGAAAGGGACTTCATTATGGGTTAAGCCATTGCTGTTTTAGCTTTTTGTCTTGTTTTCATTTTAATAGTTTCCTGTATTTTTGATGAAAGTATACACAGCAAAACAGATTCCCATTCAATAATGTCTACACATAATGTTGAGTGGGATTGGTTCCATTTTTCACGTTTTGTCAGAATTCTCATTTTTTCCATTCAAGTTGTTCCATTCTCATGAACTTAGTCTCAGTGTCCCTCAACCTTTTTATCTATGCTTTAGAGTAACTATTGTCAATTAGGTCTCATATAGATAATTTTTTAGAAGTGTGTATATTTATGGATTTACAGTTTTTTACTTTTTGTGTTAACCTGCTATTTAGTTAAAAGATACCTCCAGGGGATGGTTTCAGTTCAGGGTTTAAAGAATATCTCATGGCAGTAGTCTCGGGAATTCCTTCAGTCTCTGGTCCAGTAGGTATAGTTTCTTTGAGAATTTGGAATTCAGTTCCACATTTTTCTTCCTCTTATCAGGTTCCCTCTATAGTGAACCCTGATCAGGACTTTTGGTGATATAGCTGATACAGTGTAGTTCTTCTGGTCTCAAAATAGAAGAGGCCATGGTTCATGGAGACAGTCCTATAGTCTGGTTCTTTGTCTGATTCTTGGTTTTCCTTCTTTCTCTTTTGCTCTAGATGAATAACCAACCCCCCCTCCCCCAAGCCCTCACTGCCGTCAAGTTGCATCCCACTCATAGCGACCCCTCCTTGGGTTTCCGAGGCAGTATCACTACAGAAGTAGATTGCTCAACCTTCCTTCTGACGAGTGGTTGTGGGTTTGATCCACCAGCCTTCTGGTTAGCAGTCAAGTGCCTTATGCACTATGCCACCAGAGCTCCCTCTAGATGAATAGAGACCGGTAATTGTATCATTTTGTTTTCTTTAATAGTAGCTGAGAGTCTGTGTCATAACTAATAAGTTTGATAAAATAAAAATAACTTATATATGACAAGGGAGCTCTGGTGGCATAGTGCCTGAGGCACTTGACTGCTAACCAGAAAGTTGGTGGTTCAACACCACCAGCCACTCCTTGGAAGGAAGATTGGACAATTTATTTCCATAGGGATACTGCCTCAGAAACCCAAGGAGGGTTCACTAAGAGTCTGGAACGACTTGACGGCACACAACAACAACAACAACAACAATATATGACAAAAGCACTGTTTTGTTCCTATAGTGCTGCTATAAGAGACATACAACAAATGGGTGGCTTAAACAAACAGGGATTTATTCTCTTAAAGTTTAGGGGGCTAAAAGTTCAAGTTCAGAGTATCAGCTCTAGGGGCTGGGTGAAAGCCTTTCCACCTTGGGCTTCAGCTCTGCCTTTTGCTCCTGACCCACTGAAGCTGGAGGCATCTCTTGGCTCAGATAGCTGCTGGCTGCTGAGGCTGACAAGCCCAAGGTTGACAGGTAAAATACAACGTCCCAAGATTATCAAGAAATACAGCAGGCCATTAATTTCAAATCCCAAGATCGAGAGACAACATGGCAAGACATTGGGTGGGATGAAGACCGGCTAGATGCAGGGTCCAAGCATACCAAAAAGCTCTAGATATTTCTTAAAGCTGCTTCTTATATACTGGATGCGGACCACATCCCTACGACAGCTACTCAGCTGCTCACAGTAGATTCCACTGTGGAGTTGATTACCAGTCTCATTGTGGGAAATAACTATATCCAGCTGCCCAAACCAAGAACTCACTGCTCTCCAGTCAGATCAGACTCATAGTGACCCCCTCCTTGGGTTTCTGAGGTGCACGTGAGCTTTTAGGAGCTCTGGTAGTGTAATGCCTAAAGCATTTGACTGCTAGGGTGGTTCAAACCCACCAGCCACTCCTCTGGAAGGAAGGTTGGGCAATCTACTTCTGTAGTGATAACCCCCTCAGAAACCCAAGGAGGGGTCGCTGTGAGTCAGATTCAACTGCGATGGCAGTGCATTTGGTGTTTTTTTTTTAATCACTGCAGAAATAGACTATCCAATCTTCCCTCCAAGGAGTGTCTGGTGGGTTTGAACTGCCAGCCTTCTGGTTAGCAGTCAAATGCCTTAGACACTGTGCCACCAGAACCAGCCCCAGCCAAGTTGACACACAACCTTAACTAACCTAATAAACATAGCTAAAGGATGTGTAACCAACTAGGGAACAAGATATTTATAGCTCTTGTTTTCAAAAGGCTCCTAGAAGATAGTGAGAAAAAGCCCCACAATTAATAGTAAACTGGGTAAGGGTTATGAACTGATTGCACAGGGGAAAAAAAAGGACTCATGAACATAAGAAAAGATAATAATAAAATAATAAAAATAATAGTATGAAAAAGAAATGAAAACTAAAATTAAAATGAGATCATTTTCACCAAGTGGACTGGCTAAAATCTAAAAGTTTAATGTAAAGCCTGTTGTCTCTCACTCACTTGATTCAGTCACACTGGCCTCCATGTGGTTTCTGATCCTCCCTGCCCTTTGCAGGAGTGCTAATCTCTTAGCAAGCCCTGTGGTTAACTCTTTCGTCTGTTTTGTTCAGATGTTCTCTTCTCAAGGAGGCTTATCCTGACCCACCTGTTTAAAATTGTAACCTGTTCTAATTTTCCTTAACCTGCACTAATTTTTTCCCACTAGTTTCATTACCTTATGTTCCATTACATAATTTATCGATTTATTATTGTTTATATTATTCCAGCAGAATATAAGGTCCAAGATGGCAGAGATTTTTTTTTTTTCTCCTGGTCATGGTGTCCCCTAATGTATCCTAAGTACCTAGAACAGCCCTTTTAAGAATTGTTGTGCTTTAAAATCCTTATCTCTATGCCTGTGTTTATAATCTCATTTGGGAATGGGTTATTTTTGATATGTTAGTGACTAAGCATTAATGTAGATTATTCTGAGTTAATCTCTTTAGAGATATGAAAGAAATTAAACCAAACAAGTAAGCAGAGGAGAGATGGGGGAAGAGAGATGCCAACCTACATGAAGACTGCTCAGGAGCTGAAGCTCAAAAGAGACAAGGACCTTCCTCCAGAACCAATGGAGGAAGCCCGCCCCTAGAGCAAACACCCTGAATTTTGACTTCTAGCCTCCTAAACTGTGAGAAAATAAATTTCTGTTGGTTGAGGCCACCCATTTGTGGTATTTTCTCTTGTAGCAGCACTGGAGAATTAAGATCAGCCCTCAATATAAATTTGTTAAAATTTTGTTAAATGAGTATAACAGATTACGTTAGTGAGGCTGCAGATGAAGCAGGTAGGTGTAGAAATTGTTAACCACCTGTGTAGGACAATTTGGCAAAATCTGTCACTCTTACAGTGTTATGTACCATTTTTCCAGCAATTGCACAGTTGTAGTTTTACTCTCTTGTTAAGTCTGCATGTACAAGATTATTTACTGAAGTTTTCTTTTCTTTTTTTGGTAAATATAATTACACATAATTTAAAACAACCTGAATGACCACCAGTAGAGGGCTGCTTAAGTCGAGTTAGGCATATCCATACGATGGCATGGGATGCTGCTGTACAGCTGTGTAAACATACAAGGAAGCTCTCTGTCTTCTCATGAAAAGATCTTTTAAGAGTTGTCACAAAGGAAGGAATAGTGTGTAGAATGAGATATCTTTTCTGTTTTTTTTTTTAAAGATGGGAATAAGAATATATGCCTATTTGGCGTATATTTGCATAAATAAATTCACAAATATATTGGGAGCTCTGGTAGCATAGTGGCTAAGGCACTTGACTGCTAACCAGACAGCTGGCGGTTCAAACCCACTAGCCACTCCTCGGAAGGAAGGTTGGGCAATCCTACTTCCGTAGTGATACTGCCTCGGAAACCCAAGCAGG
>NW_006921892.1:2849055-2857447 GCF_000298275.1 Orycteropus afer afer | reverse complement strand
TTAAGACATTAAATTAAAAAATTAAACTTGGAAATTGTTGCTGTGATAGCTCTAAGGAACATTTAAAAAATTTAAATATGCTAATAAAGGTCTTGGGAGCTCTGATAGCATAGTGCCTAAGGCACTTGACTGCTAACCAGACACCTTGGAAGGAAGATGGGGCAATCTACACTTCCCAGGATACTGCCTGGGAAACCCAAGGAGGGGTCGCTATGACTTGATGACACATAATAACAACAACAACAACAATAAAGGTCTTTAACTAATTTGGGAGATAAAAACAATTTTTTAAAAAGCATAACCCTAATAGATAATTTTTTTAATGTAGATGTTTTATGATACTTTATTTTTCTTCACAATTGTAAAAATAAAATAGGTGCTGTACTCTGTGCTATGTTATTTATTATTTATTTACAGATAATCATTTGATTATATTATCCTTTCTTTTCAGTCCTGATGATATTGGGACCTGCTGGTATATCCTTCTCTCTGGTTCCGTGTTCATTAAGGAATCCATGTTTCTTCCAAGAAGCAGGTATCGTATAATAGATTATCCATAAAACTTGAATTTTTTTTTTTTTTTTTTTTTTTGGTAGCATTCTTTTCAATCCCTGTTTCCTCTCCTATTGACACAAAACATGTCAGTACTTGGGGTTATTGATACATGATTCTTTAAGAAATGACTATGTTGTGACACTGCTTCAGTCTCTTTAACAACGGGTCAAGAGTGAAAAACTTGCTGGTGACATTTGTATATTTGTCACATGAATATGCAAACTGTGTTTAGGGTTTATTTGTTCGTAGGGAGTAAAATCTGCCTTAAGATGGCTTACATAAAAGGGAGATTAACTGTAAGACTATAATAGACAGTTTCATAAGCATATAAGGAAAGGGAAAGAAAGTTCATGAGACCACATGGAACTGTAAATGGAAAGCCAGGAACTATTGTTGACTTTTCTGGTCTCTCAGTGTTGCATCTCTGTATGGATTGGCTTCCTTCTTTCCAATGCCTTAATTTCTTTCTTCCTGTGACTTTGGTTTCTGTGTGGTTGACTGTTGATTTATGACCTTATGTCTCTAATGTTTATACCATTTGACTGTAGTGCCTATGTTTTTATCTCAGATTCTTCAGAATGTAATCTGATTGGTTCAGCTTTGGACAGATGCAGATCTCTGTTCCAATCAGCTGTGGCCAAAGAGGATTAGGGTTTATCTGTTAAGTGCATGGTTGGATGGTTGTTGTTGTTATGTGCTGTGGAGTCGGACCTGACTCATAGCGACTCCTCTTTGGGTTTCGACTCCTCTTTGGGTTTCCGAGGCAGTATCACTACGGATGTAGATTGCCCCATCTTCCGAGGACTGGCTGGTGGGTTTGAACCACCAGCCTTCTGGTTAGCAGTCAAGTACTTTAGGCACTATGCTACCAGAGCTCCTTGGTTGGGTGGTAGGAGCGGTTAAAGCATTTGACTGCTAACCAAAAGACTGGAGGTTTGAGTACACCCAGAGTCACTCAGAAAAAAAGGCCTAGCAGTCTACTTCAGAAAAAACAGCCATTGAAAACCCTGTGGGGCAAGTAGGGTTTGACACATCTGGGGTCACCATGAGTCAGAAGTGACTCGATGGCAACGGTTTTTTTTTTTTTTTTAGTAGGGATGGGTACTGGGAGTGGGTTGCCTATATTCAGGTTCCATGAAGGTTCAGCTGCTGATAGTTTCAGCAGTAATCTTTTCCCCTTAATTGTGTATTTTTTATAATTACATATTTTTATTTTAGTTCATTAAAGATTTTAAATGGTATTTTTTTTGGGGAACTCTGGTGACATACTGCCTAAAACATTTGACTGCTAACCAGAAGGCTGGTGGTTCAAACCCACCAGCCACTCCTCGGAAAGAAGATTGGGTAATCCACTTCTGTAGAGATACTGCCTCGGAAACCCAAGGAGGGGTTGCTATGAGTTGGGTTTAACTCGACGGCAGTATGCATTGCATGCATTCAAAGTATTTTTATTCTAATTTACTAAATAAAGATTTTATTAAGATATAATGACCTCCCTTTTCTATGCCTAACTCTTTAATAAAAATATTTGAATATATTCTGGACAAATTATTTCTGAAAAGGCCAGGAATTTGCTAAGACTCTAAAGATATGAGCATTTTTTTCCTTTTATATTTTAATTAATTATTTTTTCTAAGACTGCGAGTTTTTTATTATTTTTTAATTTTTGCAGTCTTCCCTCCTACCCCTGGTAACCAACAAAGAAAGTTTCCTTCCATATATAAACCTTTCCTGTACTTTTTACAATAGTGAACTAATACAGTATTTGTCCTTCTGTGATTAACTTAGTTCACTTAGGATAATTTCCTCCAAGTTCATCGGTGTTATACGGTATCTCACAGATGGTCCATTATTCTTTAGTGTTGCATAATATTCCATTATGTGTATTTACCATAGTTTTGCTTATCCATTCTTCTGTTGATGGGCACCTAGATTGTTTCCATCTTTTTGCTATTTTAAATAATGCTGTGATGAACATGAGTGTGTATGTATCTGTTCTTGTCCTGGCTTTCAGTTCTTTAGGATATATACCTAGTAATGGGATGGCTGAATCAAATGATATTTCTCATTCCAACTTTTTAAGGAATCGCCACACTGCTTTCCACGTTGCTTGTTGTACCATTTTACAGTCCCACCAGCAGTGTATGAGAGTCCCAATCTCTTCACATTCTCACCAGCATTTGTTATTTTCTGTCATGTTGAACTTTGCTGTAAGTGCTGGGGCCAGATGGTATCTTGTTGTTTTGATTTACATCTCTCTAATGGCTAATGATCTTCATATGTTTGTTGGCTGCCTGAATATCCTCTTTGTTGAAGTGTCTGTTCATGTCTACTGCCCATTTTTTAATTGGATTGTCTTTTTGTTATTGAGGTGTTGGAGTTTTCTTTAAGTTTTAGAGATAAGTTTCTTGTCAGATAATATTGTTGGCAAATATTTTTTTCCCCAATCTCTAGGTTCTCTTAATTCTTTTGGAGAGGGTCTTTGGAAGCACATAAAAATACAATTTTTAGATGGTCCTATTCATCTAGTTTTTCTTCTGCTGTTTGTGCATTTTGGGTTATGCTTGATAGTCTATTTATGCCATATGTTAGGACCCCTAAATTTGCCCCTAGTTTTTCCTTGAGAAACTCTATAGTTTTAGGTTTCACATTTAAATCTTTGATCCATCTGGAGTTGGTTTTTGTGTATGGTGTGAGGTGTAGATCTTGTTTCATTTTTCTGCAAATGGATATCTAGTTTTGCCAGCACCATTTATTTAACAAGCATTCTCTTCCCCATTTAATGAATTTTGGGCCTTTGTCAAAGATCAGCTGAGCATAGGTTGATGGATCTATTTCTGGGTTCTTAATTCTATTCCATTGGTCTATGTATCTGTCATTATACCAATACCAGGCAGTTTTCACTACTGTGGCTATATAGTAGATTTTGAGATCTGGCAGTATGAGACCTCTTACTTTGTTCTTCTTCTTCAGTAGTGCTTTACTTATCTGAGGTCTCTTTCCTTTCCATGTAAAGTTAGTGATTGGTTTTTCCGTATTGCTAAAGAATGATGATGGGATCTGGATTGGAATTGCATTGAATGTATAGATTGCTTTGGGTGGTATTGACATTTTCAAATGTTTAATCTTCCTATCCATGAGCATGAGATGTTCTTCCATTTATGTAAATCTCATGGTTACTTGTAGTAGTGTTTTGTAGTTTTGTTTGTTGCAAGTCTTTTGTGTCCTTAATGAGATTTATTCCCAAGTATTTTGTTTTTTTGGTATCTATTGCAAATGGTAAGGAGCTTTGGTGGTATAGTGCCTAAGACATTTGATTGATAACCAGAAGATTGATGGTTCAAACCGACCAGCCCTCTGCAGAAGGAAGATTTACCACCTCAGAAACCTGATGGAGGTCACTATGTGTCAGTCAACTCGATGGCAGTGAGTTTGGTTTTGGTTATTATAAATGGCATTGATTTCCTTAATTCCTTTTCAGCAATCTTTTTGTTGATGTATAGGAATCCAACTGATTTTGTATGGTGATCTTGTGCCCTATGCTGAATCTCTCAATTAGTTCCAATAGTTTTTTTGCTGAGTCTCTTGGGTTTTCAGTGTATAGGATTATATCATCAGCAGATAGGGATAGTTTTGATAGGGATAGTTTTACTTCTTTCTTACCAATTTGGATGCTTTTGATTTCCCTTTCTTGCCTTATTGTCCTAGCTAGGACTTGCAATACAATGGTGATTAGAAGTGGTGATAGAGGGCATCATTATCTGGTTCCTGTTTACAAGGGGAGGGGTTTCAGTCTCTCTCCATAGAGAATAATGTTGGCTATTGGTTTTGCATATATGGCCTTTATTATGTTGAGGAATTTTCCTTCTATTCCCTTTTGCTGAGAGTTTCTGTCAGGAATAGGTGTTGGGTTTTATCAAATGCCTTTTCTGCATTGATTGATAACATCATGTGGTTCTTTTCTTTTTTTTAGTTTATGTGATGGATGATGTTGAATTTTTCTAATGTTGAACTATCTTTGCATATCTGGTATGAACCCCACTTGATCATAATTTTTTTTTTTTTTTTTTATTGGATATGGTGTTGGAGTCTATTGGCTAGGATTTTGTTGAATAGTTTTGCATCTGTATTCATCAGGGATATTTGGTCTGTAGTTTTCCTTTTTAGTGATGTCTTTGCCTGGTTTTGGTATCAAGGTTATTCTTGCTTCATAGAATGAATTTTGGAGGAGGATTCTATCCTTTTCTATATTCTGGAATAGTTTGAGTAGGATTGGTGTCAGTTCTTTTCTGAACATTTGGTATAATTCTGTAGTGAGACCGTCTGAGCCAGTCCTTTTTTTTTTTTTGGTGATTTTTTGATGACCTGTTCCATTTCTTCTTTTGTTATTAATCTGTTCAAATTTTCCACCTCAGTCTATGTTAGTTTTGGTAAGTGGTGTGTTTCTAGAAATCTGTCCATTTCTTCCAGATTTTCAAATTTGTTGGAATAGAGTCCTAAATAGTATCCTGATATTATCCTTTTAATTTTTTTTGGTTCTGTTGTGACATCACTCAATTTGCTTCTTATTTATATTGTCTCCCTCTTTCCCTTTGTTAAGTTTGTGGTTTGTCAATTTTATTAATCTTCAAAAAACCAACTTCTAGTCTTGAATTTTTCTGTTGTCTTTCTGTTTTCTGTTTCATTTATTTCTGCTTGAATCTGTATTATTTCTTTTCGTCTGTTGACTGTAGGCTTTATTTGCTGCACCTATGAAGACAGTTTTATAAGTACCAGAGTCAGTGAGGCAGGGAGAGGCATTTTACATTATATAGAAAGATCAGCTTGGATATGGCATTTGAGGGGATGGTTGGGCTTTTGGCTGCTAGAATGGTAGTGAAAGTGACAGAGACACATTGCATCTAATTAAAAATCATCTCTGGTGCAGTTCCCTCCTTTCTTTGTCCCTGTACTTCCCAGGATCAGATTGGCAAACATTATTCTCTTGGGAAGTGGCCCTACGAGGAAGGAACACTCTATTGTCTATGGTTGTTCTTAGAGAAACAGTAGGCATAGTTATAGTAATATCTCTGTTGTCATAGCAGTAGAAGTAGTAGAAGTCATAGTTGTATTGATAGTAATAAAATGATGGTAAGATAGCTGAGATTTTTTATAGTCCTTCTATGTGCCATACCTCGGAAGGAAGGTTGGACAATCCTACTTCCGTAGTGATACTGCCTCGGAAACCCAAGGAGGGGTCGCTATGAGTCGGGTTTGACTCGACGGCACATAACACAGCAACAACATGTGCCATTGTTGTTGTTGTTGTTGTTATGTGCTGTCAAGTCGGCCCCTACTCATAGCGACCCCTCCTTGGGTTTCCGAGGCAGTATCACTACGGAAGTAGGATTGCTCAACCTTCCTTCCGAGGAGTGGCTGGTGGGTTTGAACCGCCAGCCTTCTGGTTAGCAGTCAAGTGCTTTAGCCACTATGCTACCAGAGCTCCTAACATGTGCCATACACCATCTAAATGCTTTATACATATTGAATCATTTAATTTTATAACAATCCTTTGAGGTAGGTGCTATTATATTTATTTTATGTATGAAGAAACTTGACAGTATAGTATGCTAGATCCCCTAAACAACCTGGAGTGACCCTGTGAACTAGCTGCAGTAAGTCCAGGAATTCTGTTTCCCAGAGGAATCAGAAATTGAACATCTTAATTCTTTAACTGCTTCAAACACAGAGTTTACTGTTTGACCCCTTTTGGGACCCTCTGTCTAATTCTCTTTCTGAACTTGAAAGAAGGTATAGGCAAACAGTATTTTTGCATTGGCTCATTTAAAAAATTATATATAATTTTAATGTAAAAAATAATAATAAGCCAAAACCAGTTGCTATTGAGTTAATTCCAGCTCAAGGTGACCTGTGTATGTCAGAATAGAAATGTACTCCACAGGATTTTTACTGGCTGATTTTTTTTGTGAGCAGAGCATCAGACCTTTGCCTCTAAGACACCTGTGTGTGGACCCCCAACCTTTTGGCTAGCACTTGAAGAAATTAACTATTTACACCACCCAGAAACTCCAAAAAGTAGTATTACTACATAGACTCTAAGGAGAAAAGGAAAAACATCACCTGAAACACTCTACCCAAGATAATTTTTTTAATACCCTTGTAGTTTACCTTTTATTCCTCTATGTATGTATTTCCCATAGTTAAGATCATACTTCATATATAATTTTGTATCTTGCTTATATCAAGTAAAAGTCTATATGTATGCACCTCATAACATTAAAATATCTTTCTAAAGGTTATGTCTGTTTAATATTCAGTTATTTGAATTTTCCACAATTTAATAATTATAAAGGATAATTTTTGGATACTCTTTATTACAAATAATGTTATAGTGAATTCCTAGATTGGTGAAGGAGTCTGTGATGGTGTTCCTTGACAGGCAGCCATCATCAGTTAGTTGAGTAACAGCTTGTTCTCCCTTCTGGAATGGGAAACTAATGTTCAGCAAACTCCCATTCTAGAAAATAGTATTTACAGTTCAGACCGAATTCATGAACACATTGGACTCTGCATCTAATTATTTTAAAAGATGAGACAAGTTGCTCTTTGTCTTTGGCTGAATGTCAAATGCTTGCAACTTAGTAACATTAATCAGATAAAGGAAGGAATGATGTTTCAGACTGAATGGCAAACTAGTACTATATATAGGTTATTCCTTCATGTTGCACCTGGTGACATTTGCTCTGTCCAAATTGTTTGTTTTCTTTGGGGATGTTGCCTTAGGAATAGTACTGAGATGGTTTTAATAAGAAAGAAACTCTATGGATACTATGCTAAAAGTTGCCATTAGTGATTCATATATATTTCTCTCTCTAAAATATATTGAGGTTTCATTAAAGAGTAATTTGGGTTAGGTTTAGGTAATAGTCTAGTTTTATAATACAGCTAGTTCAAAGGTGGTTCTCTATACTTACCACATTTTTATCGTATTAGCCTGGAATTGGTAATTGGTATATATGTAAAGTAAGCCAGGCACTTGAAAGTTTCAGCCTATTTTGACAGGCAATTCATTCTGAGCAGTTATTTTTGAGTCAAATTGTCTTGAACAATGTTTTATTTATTTATTTATTTTTGAACAATATTTAAATAATTTTATTTAATTATTATTAAATTGGAACAGTGGCGTTTTAGTGGTTAAGCACTCAGCTGCTTACCAAAAGGTCAGAGGTTTGAACCCACAAGCTGCTCCACAAGAGAAAGATGAGGCAGTCTGTTTCTATAATGATGTACAGCCTTGGAAACCCTATGAGGCAGTTCTACCCTGTCCTGTGTGTTGCTGTGAGTTGGAATTGACTTGATGGCATTGGTTTTTTTGTATTATGAAATTGCTTTGATACTTTATTTTACTCAGTGTGGGGGATAATATACATTGCAAAAAAAAAATAGTCTTTGGCTTCAATATTTCATTATTTTATCGAAGTCTTCATTTGACATTTAGGTTAGCATTTTGTACTTCTCTAATTTTCTTTCTCAATTTAGAGAGAGATGAAGCTTGTTTGGTCATATGCCACTTACTTTGGTTGTTCAAACATAGAAATATTGTTCCTTTATAAAGGTTATAGTATTTGTTGTTGTTGTTAAGTGTCGTCGAGTTGTTTCCGACTCATAGCGACCCCATGCACAGCAGAACAAAACACACTGCCCGATCCCGCGGCAGCTCCACAATCCCCGTTATACTTGAGCCCATCATCGCAGCCACCGTGTCAATCTATCTCGTTGAAGGCCTCCCTGTCTTTCGTCGACCCTCCACCCTACCAAGCATGACATCCTTCTCCAG
>NW_006921892.1:2846300-2848571 GCF_000298275.1 Orycteropus afer afer | reverse complement strand
ATACTGCAGACTGTATTCTTCAACCTTCATCAGTAGGTGCCTTAAGTCATCCTCACTTTCAGCAAGCAAAGTTGTATCGTCTGCATATCTCAGGTTGTTAGTGATTCTTCCTCCAATCCTGATACCACGTTTTTCTTCATATAGTCCAGCTATATATATGTAGTGTTTAGGGTATCTAATATTTATGAGGGAATGCCTATGATACTCTGGAGCTCTGGTAGCATAGTCCCTAAGGTATTTGACTGCTAACCAGAAGGCTGGTGGTTCAAACTCAGCAGCCACTCCTCAGAAGGAAGATTGGGCAATCTATTTCTATAGTGATACTGCCTAGGAAACCCCAGGAGGGGTAACTATGAATCGGATCCGACTTGATGGCAGTGAGTTTTTTTATGTGATATTCTCAGTGATAGCTTGCCTGCTCTTCCCTACTCCAAGCAAATTCAGTGATACAAATTTTATTTTTATGAGTTTTATTTAAAATCTATTAGAAATTTTAAGATTTTGAAACAGTGGCATTTGTACAAGTGAATGTGATTTGATGCCCTTCCTATTGTATATGTGGAATGCTGCCCTGAGGATAAAGCTACATTCTTATTTGGAATATAATTGGTTTGTTCTTGAAGCCACAGACAATATATAGTTACGTTTTTCTTAAAGTCTTATTTAAAATGGATCCAGTTTTCTTATATGATCAGAAAGATGGTGAGCCAAAATTAATTTAGGAATATGGTACTGCAGTACATGGGGTCAGAGGGAATATTTGCCATAGACACATTTAGAAACAGTATAAAGTGTGTGTGTTTTTCCCAGCCTATGAAGCAGTGCAGCCACTATATTGTGTGGGTTGTGTGCTACATAACTCTACCAACAAAACCAAACACACTGCCATCAACTCAGATGGAACTCATAGCGACCCCTCCTTGGGATTCTGAGGTGGTATCACTACAGAAGTAGATTGCCCAATCTTCCTTTTGAGAAGTGGTTGGTGGGTTTGAACTGCCAGCCTTCTGGTTAGCAGTCAAATGCCTTAGACACTATTACCTTACAAAGTTGCAGATTTAGAAATGGTTTTTCTTCACACAACTTTGGTTTTAGCTACATAAGGGGTTGGAAAATATTAATGATGTTTAAATATTAATAACCTGCCCTAAATCAATATATGTAAGGAGCCATAATAGAAATTGCTGGATACTTTTAAATTTGTCAGTTCTCAAATTGCACTATTCTGTAAATGCTGAAGCGTATCTTGTAGTCACAATATGATCACTTGGATTAATGTGTTATTTTTTGAACGCTGGCTTCTTTGAATGGCGGAATATTTTAATTTATGTATTAAAGTTAGGCTCAGACTGTGTTTTTAAACTTGCAGCTTGCTGTTTGGACTATTTGTAAGAAAGAAGATAGTTTCTGTAAGGTGTGTATTAACTCTTGGAAGTGGAGTCTTTTTTTACTAATTTGTCGATCATTTTTTATATACTTGCAAAAACATTATGCTAGATATTTAAGACATGAACTGTTGTTGCCATACAGGCAGGCTATTCTTTGAATTTATTTTGGTTACATTTCTGGAAAAAAAAAATCACTCCTATTGGAACAATGATCTTGATTTTCTCAATAAACACAATTTTATAATGTAAGTCTTAAGGGTTAGGACTTTTATTGGAAATGATCATATATATAGTATATTTAATCATTAGCAAACCAAACTCAGTGCTACTGAATTGATTCTGACTCATAGTGACCTTATAGGACAGAGTAGAATGGCCATGTGGGTTTCCAAGGCTGTAAATTTTTTTAATGCATTTTATTGAAATATAATAAATTATTTTGTATACAGTGAAATACACAAAACTAAATAACATGGGATTCCTTAAAAAGTTAGAATTAGAAATACCATTTGACTCAGCCATTCCATTAGTAGGTATATATCCTAAAGAAGTGAGAGCCATGACAAGAACAGACATATGCACACCCATGTTCATCACAGCACTAATTACAATAGCCAAAAGACGGAAACAACCTAAGTGTCCATCAACTGAGGAATGGATCACAAACTGTGGTACACACACACACAATGGAATACTATGCAACCCTAAACAATAACATAGAATCTGCAAAATACTGCATCACGTGGATGAACTTGGAGGACATTATGCTGAGTAAAATAAGTCAATCACAGAAGGACAAATAAGGTATTAGCCCGTTACTGTAAAAGTCAAGGAAAGTTATATATATGGAAGGAAATTTTCTTTGTTGGTTACCAGGGGTGGG
>NW_006921892.1:2844365-2845610 GCF_000298275.1 Orycteropus afer afer | reverse complement strand
AGAGAGAACAGTGTGGAACAAAACTCAAAATCATTTGGGGGAGAAAAGGGGGCGGGGACCAGGTTTGCTGATCTGATAGAGCCTGGTGGAACCACTGAGACTATGACCTCTAGCTGCCCTTCAGATCTGGAATTGAACCCACACTTGTGGCTTTCAGCCAAACAAAAGACAGGAATATGAGTTGAACATGTACTTGAGGTAGATAACACTCCTTGGAGAGAACAATCATAGGAGAAAGAAGGGCTGTTTATGCACAAGGAGACAGCTTAGGGGGCAGAAGTGCATGGAGGGATAGACGCAGGGAAGAGGTAAGTATTGGTAGGAAGTGGGAGGGTAGCTGTTGCATTGGGATAAATTGTAGTCAACGTCATGAGACAAAGTATATGTGAACTGCTGTATGGAAAGTGAATTTGCTCTGTAAATTTTCGCCCAAATCACAATTAAAAAAAAAAAAATTAAAAAAGAAAAACCAGGACTGACCATGGTTTGGTGTTTGTTATCATATAATATCATATTTCACAGAATGTATCGTGGCCATTAAGCTACACATTTGGCTGTACAGTTTTCTCACACATACTGTTTAATTAGACCTACTATCAATTACTTCTAATTGTCATTGTTTACTAGTCCTACTCTTATTTGTTTAAATAATAGCATTTATGTTTGTGTGCAAAAAGAAAAAAACTAAATGAGATGGGTCAATGCATTTCCCCCCCGCCCAGTGTTCCCTGCCTTCCCCTCCCAACCCTGGCAACCAACAAAGAAAGTTTCCCTCCATATATAAACCTTTCTTTGACTTTCCAAAACAATGAACTAATATCCTTCTTGGTGAAGTGTCTATTCATGTCTTCTGCCCATTTTTCAATTGGATTGTGCAAAAATGACAAGGAGGCCACATCTTCTGACCTCCTCTAACCCTACAAGAGGAAGACAGGATTACCACCAGTAACCCAAGGCCTATTCCTGCCAGGCCAGACATGCTGCCTTCCCCCTCCAGCCCTTGCTCCAACTGTTCCTCCCAAAGCACCCACCACCTCTCTCCTGGGTTCGATAATTCACTGCAATGGCCACACAGAGCTCACAGATCATGGGGTTTATTAGGGAAGCACCACAGGCTACAATTCAGGTTCAGGAAAAATGCTCAGGCTCTCTCCCAGCCCACCGTCCCTCAGCCAACAGCCTCTCACAGTCTCTTTCCCAGCAGTGCTGGTCCCTCGGTGTCTCACTCAGCAATGCGTGTCTCTT
>NW_006921892.1:2843088-2843770 GCF_000298275.1 Orycteropus afer afer | reverse complement strand
TTGTTTTGTTTATGAATCATGTTATCACTTCCTTCGTTGCTGTTGATTTAGTATTTGCTAAATATTTGTGCTGGTCCTCTTTTTCATTTTTATGAAAAAGGTTTATCATTTTTCTTTGAGGTTACCCTATAATTGATAGTTCTCTTCTCAAGTTTAGAACAGTCCATTCTATCTTGTATTTGTCTTGACATCCCTACCATCTAGAAGTTCTGTAACGACACAGTTTTTTCCCCTCTTTTTGGTTTGTAGTTGTCCTCATTTGTCAATTGATGTCTCTGGTTCCCTGTTTACAATCTTGTAGGCTTATTTACTTCCATAGCTGGGTTGGTTTCTGGGTTATATCATTTGTGTTAATGGTCAGTTGTTCTTGGCTGTTGTTTCTCAGTCCAATGGACTCCCTTTAGCATCTCTTGTAATGTTGGTCTGGTTGTAACATATTCCCTTAATTTCTGTTTATCTGGAAATGTTCTAATTTCACCATCATATTTGAGGGACACTTTTGCTGGGTACATAATTCTTGGTTGGAATTTTTTCTCTTTCAGGGTTTTATATATACCATTCCATTGTCTTCTTGCCTGCATGGTTTCTGCCAGGAAATTGGAACTTAGTCTTATTGGTTGCCCCTTATAGGTAACTTTTTGTTTTTCCTGTGCTGCTCTTATGATTTTTGTCTTTGGTTTTG
>NW_006921892.1:2839812-2841612 GCF_000298275.1 Orycteropus afer afer | reverse complement strand
TGTGTAAAACAATCAAAATGGCTGTTGTGTGTAAAACAATCAAAATGGCTGTGGCCTCCATACAGCAGAAAGTCAACAGCTTAGGTTGTCTCCCTCTTTGCTGTTTCCCTTCCTAGTCATAGGCCACCAGCGCAGTTGTACCTGCAGCCCTTGGTGGCCAGGGACAATCTTTAGGACAATTCTCAGGTTCCAACACCACTTGGAAATATTCAGGCTGTTGGTCCCGTCAGAGTAGCTGACAGTCTGCAGTTTCGACTGTCTCTGTACTCACAGTTTTTGTTCAGGTTTTTCCACTAGATGGTGCTTAATTCATGTCTGTATAGTTCCTTTCAAAGCTCAGGGTTCCAGGATTATCTTCTGTATCTCTGTCAATTGGTTTTTTCCTTTGTTGACGAGGTCTGTGGGCTTTTCTGCCTATTCCTCCATCTTCAAGGATGTCAATTTTTAAAGCAAAGCCCCAAGGCTGTAAACTTTTTTTTCTTTTTCTTTTTTTTTTAAATTGTAATTTGGGTGAAAATTTACAGAGCAAATTCACTTTCCATACAGCAGTTCACATACACTTTGTCTCATGATATTGACCACAGTTTGCCACAATGCAACAGCTTCTTTCCCACTTCCTCCCAACAGTTACCTCTCTCTTCCCAGTGTCCATCCCTCCATGCACTCCTGCCCCCTGAGCTGTCTCCCTGTGCATAAGCAGCCCTTTTTTCTCCTATGATTGTTCTCTCCAAGGAGCATATCTACCCCAGGCAAATGTTCAGCTCATACGCCTGTCATTTTGTTTGGCTGGAAGCCACAAGTGTGGTTTCAATTCCAGACCTGAGGACAGCTGGGGGCCATAGTCTTAAAGGTTCCACCAGTCTCTATCGGACCAGCAAACCTGGTCCCCCCCCTTTTTTTTTCTCCAAATGATTTTGAGTTTTGTTCTACATTGTTCTCCCTCTCTACCAAGGATCTCACATAGATCTCCTTCCAAGTGGATGACAGTGGTAGCCAGGCACCATCTGGTTCTTCTGGTCTCATAGTTGTATAGGCTGCAGATCAGGTGGTGTACCAGTTGCCTAGGACTAATTGTTTTCATGAATTTTTGGTTTTCTTCATTCATCTTTGCTCTGGACGAGGAGAGACCCATCGTTGCATTTAGATGGCTGCTTGCTGGCTTTCAAGATCCTAGTCGCTATTCACCGAAGTAGGAGGTGGAACAATGTTTTGTGTAGTGTGTTAGGCCAGTTGAGGTTGATGTCCCCTGTGACTATGGTCCAGAGCCCACAGGTTCAACTACTCAGTCCTTCTGGGTAGCTGGCTGTGACATAGCATTGACTACAACCTTGCCCCTTGTCAGCTCTACTATACACCTGGGAATTAAGATCATACACATAAACTTATAGGACCATTGTCTGCCAACCCTATACATGTTCTTGGGTATACTCCCTGCTTCATAGACATACATAATAGCTTGTCCACTCATCTGTCCACCTGTATACCCATGTTTGCCTTCACTGACAATGCAGTACTGTATGTGCAAAAGGGTTAATCTTTGTTGTCTGTACCTGTCTATGTCTTTCTTTTCCTCAATACACCATATTGATCACTCACATTTGGTAGATTGCTTGCCCTTCTCTTCACCCAAATCAATACTTATCTCTATCTATCTAACAGTGTTTCCTACCCTACCCTCCCATCCTGGTAATCAACAAAGAAAATTTCCTTCCATAGGTAAACCTTTCCTTGAGTTTTACAATAATGGACTCGTACATTATTTGTCCTTTTGTGATTGACTTATTTCACTCAGCATAATGT
>NW_006921892.1:2835888-2838736 GCF_000298275.1 Orycteropus afer afer | reverse complement strand
TCTGGTTAGCAGTCAAGTGCCTTAGGCACTATGCTACCATTAGGGCCCCTAAATTTGCCCCTAGATTTTCCTTGAGGAACTCTCTAGTTTTAGCTTTCATATTTAAGTTTTTGATCTATCCTGGAGTTCATTTCTGTGTATGGTGTGAGGTATAGATCTTGTTTCATTTTTCTGCAAATGGATATCCAATTTTGCCAGCACCATTTATTAAACAAACATTCTCTTCCTCATTTAATGGATTTTGTCCCTTTGTCAAAAATCAGCGTGAGACCTCCTACTTTGTTGTTCTTCTTCAATAGTGCTTTGCTTATCTGATGTCTCTTTCCTTTCCATATAGGTTGTAAATTTTTATGGAAGGAGACTGCCACATCTTTGTCCTGTGGAGCTGCTGGTGGGTTCTTTCAGTTAATAACTTAGTGCTTAACCACTGCACCACCAGGGCTGCTTTTTAATCATAAACATACAGGTTTTTTTTATTTTTTATTTTTTCGCTCTTGATAGTTTAAACTTTCTGTATTAATCTTTTCACTTCATATTGTGAGGTGGCTGGGATCAGGGTTATAGAGTTGAAGGAAAAGATTAGCTTTATGCCCAGGAACTTAAATGATGCCAAGAAAAGATTTGTAGTTAAGGATAGGAGCCAGAGGGATTGGGCACAAAAAACCTGTATGTAGTGGGTACAGGGTTCTGATGCATATTAGTTAGGATCTAACTTTATAGGTTATATCACTTAGTAGACTTAGCAGCCAACGTAAATATGCACTACAAATGCCTCAAGAAATTTTTGTCTGAAACTGGCAATGCATTGTCAGTGGGGACTGCTGTACACTGAAGTGACACCAAATTTGAGGATCGGTTCATGAGCCCCTTCCATATTTTTGGCTTATTCTATCTCATTCTAACAGACTTGTTCTAGTTCAAATTTTGAGGCATATTTCCATGCCTTTTCAAACATTAATTGAAACTTGTGTCGAGTCCTACCGTATAGCCTCTCTGTTAATTGCTAGAGTATGCAAAGGCAGTGAAGATAGTCTGCTTCCTGTTATCATGTGTTTTGGTTATCTAGTGCCACTCTGAGAAGAATATAACACAAATGGAATGGCCTTCACAAACTGGAGTTTATTATTAACAATTTCGAGGCTTTGAGTCCGAGTTCAAAGTGCCAGGCTCTAGAGGCTGGGTGAAAGCCCCTCAACCTTGGGGTCCAGCTCTGCCTCCTGCTCCCTGCCCACTGGAGCTAGAGGCATTTCTTTACTCAGACAGCTTCTGGCTGCTGAGGCTGAGAAGCCCCAAGGTTGACAAGTAAAAAGGCACTGTTCTGATGTTACCAAACCACACAGCAGGCCATTAACTTAAGTCCATTGTAAGTCCCAAGGTTGGCAGAGCATATCAGGCTGCTGAGCAATGATATGGCTACATGCAGGGTCCAAGCGTTCCATAGGCTAGAGACCATTCCCAAAGCTGCTTTTTATATACAGGAAGCAGACCTCATACCCAAAGCAGCTACTCATCTGCTTATGGTAGATCCCACCATGGAGTTGATTGCCAGTCTCATCATGGGGAGTAACTCCCACCAGCTGCCCAGCCACTCAACCAGGCCCAGCCAAGTTGACACACAACTGAACTACCACATCATGTAACTTCTTGTCTAGCTGGGGAGATGAGGTAGTCATTCATGAATCATGGAAAAATTACCTATGCATCTTAAGCAGGTAGGATAGTATAAATTGATCTAGCAAAGACTACACATAATGCAAGAATCCTTCAAAGATTTTTTAATGTATGTGAGAAGTAGTCAAGTGGGGCTCTGGAGGAGTTAAATTTTGTGTTGGGTTTATGACTCAGATTCTTGGAAAGTGGTGGGAAAGGAGATTCAGACATAGCAAAGGCCATCAGTGATGTCATAGAGATTGAGGGGGGGACATCCAACCATAACTAACAGCTCCAGTGGAATTACAGAAATGGGATCATTTAACTGGAATAGAAGTACATTTAAGTGAGTGAAATAGTTGAGAAAGCATTGGTGATGATGAGAAGGCATTAAGGAGAGGTTTCATTTACAAAGCTGTATAACTTGATTGGAAAGGCCAATACTATTTGGAAATTAGAACTCAAGTAACATTGGCAGGAGGTTGGGAGAAATGTACACATCATTTATTTGCACCATGTTGACTGTGTCCATTTACAGTTAGTGTTTCTCCTTCACTGATACCAAATATATCCACAATTTAAAAATTAAAATTGTGCTATGGTGCTCTTAATAATCACATTTTAAATTAGAGCTGGCAGCTATAATGAGGATAAGTGAGGAAACAAGACATTTAACTAATCAGTTCTGAGAGGCTGAAATGTGATTCACATGACAAACAATGAGCTACTTGAGTTTCAAAATCACAGTCCTACTTTCTGCTTGCCAGTGGACATGATAAGTGAATTGATTGCTCTGAAAGCTTGCTAGTTTTTTAGTGCACAGAAGGTGAAACAATGAAAGAGTGATTCTGTATTTACATAGTAGGGACTGAATGCATATTTAATATTCCATATTTCATAAAAAGAGTGGCAAGGATTAGGAAATCGTTTTGAAAGAGTACACATTTGTCAAAATCATATGATGCCTTATTGCAGATAGGGAATGGCATTTTAACCATAACTCACTGTCACAGTACCTTTTTTGGACATCACATGTATTCAGAAAGTATGCAGAAGAATGAGAAGCATGGAATTCTGTAAGTTGTAAGTTAAAGATTTGCCTTCAGGTGTTGGCAAAATCAGGAAATTGAGAACACAGACTAAGCATAGAAGAGAAAGAGTAATTATTGAAGAAGGAGTGGACAAAAAAAAAAAAAAA
>NW_006921892.1:2824981-2835175 GCF_000298275.1 Orycteropus afer afer | reverse complement strand
TCGATTTGAGCTTAATTATTATTAATAAGACCTTCAGTCCTGACCTCTGCCCTTAAGTGCTTACCTCCAGTTCTTTGTATGCCTGTACTTTTATCTTACTCATTCACCCTACACATATTATTGAGGGTCTCTATGTGTCTGCCTGGAATGTGGTACAGGGCTAAATACATGTGTCCTGAAAGCCAAAAGATAAAAAGTATTTTGAGAAAGAGGAGGAGTCAGTTGGTCCAGTGCTGTAGGGAGATTGAGAAAAGAGAACATGACCTTTGGATTTAGCAAAATGGAGGTCATGGGTGGCCTTGACAAAATAAGTCTCAGTGGAATGATGAAAGTGGTTGAAGAGACAGTAAGAACAGATAAACTGATGAAAGAGATGATAGATAAATTTTCAAGAAATTTTATTGTGACGAAGAACAGGGAAATGAGATGGTGACTAGAAGTTGTAGTGGGGTCAAGAGGGATTTTCTTTAAAATTTGGAGAAGCTAGAGCTTGTTTTCACCACCTGTCAGTTTTTTATAATGTGGTGGCTTACATGTTGCTATGATTCTGGAAGCTATGCAATCCATATTTTAAATATCATTAAGGTCACACATGGTGGACAGGTTTGAGGGGTGCTTCCAGACTAAGGAAGACTTGGGATCTACTTCTGAAAGTTAGCCAGTGAAAACCCTATGAATCCTGTGTTAGGCTGGGTTCTCTAGAGAAGCAAAACTAGTAAAGCTTAGAGAGAGAGAGAGAAAGAGAAATTTATCTTAGGAAAATGGCTCACACACTTACAGAAACCGGTGAGTCCCGAGTTCTTGGATCACACATTAAGCTGGAGACTTTTCTCGACTCACACAGCTGCAGGGGCTGATGAGCTCAAGGTTGGCAGGCAGTATACTGGCTATTGACTCCAACGAATGATGAATCCAAAATCTCTGGGCTAAATGGTGGATTGTGCGCTCACAAATAGTTGTAGGCAGCACAGCAGGATCCTGATCTACAGAAGAGTGGCTCTTTTTCCCAGGATATCCATAAATATCGGAAGCAGGCCACACACTTAGGGAAACTCCCTTTCAATGGATTGGCTGCTCAAAACATACACATCCCATCCCATCATGGGAATGACCCACATCACAACTGCTTAAACCACTCAGAATTGTGGTCCAGCCAAGTTGACACATATCTCCAACTATCACAAAGCCCAATAAAATATTGTCTATTAGAGTGCTGGAAGATGAGCTCTCTAGGTTGGAAGGTACTCAAAATACATACTGGCTGCCATAATGGTCAAGAGCATACCAATAGTTGTGAAGATGGCATGGGACCTGGCAACATTTTATTTTTTTTATACATCAGGTTGCTATGAATTAGAGCTCAGTGGCAACTTATAACAACAGAGCTTGTTTGTATGTTGGAGAAAATGATACAGCAAAGAGGCATAAATAGAAAATTCAGGAAAGAAGGGAGGTAGTTGTAGAAATGGAGAAGTAGATAAAACCTACAGGGTGAGAATTAGATTTTGAATAAGTGAAAACGTTTAACCATTTTTGTTTCTTATAGGCTTAAGATATAGGTATAGGTCTATAGATTTGAGAGTTCATTGATTGGTATTTAGTTTTGAAGGGAGGTGGTAGCGGTTGTTATGTGTCATTGAGTCAGATCCGACTCATAGCGACCCCTCCTTGGGTTTCCTAGGCAATATCACTATGGAAGTAGATTGCCCAACCTTCCTTCTGAGGAGTGGCTGGTGGGTTTGGGTTTGAACCACCAGCCTTCTGGTTAGTAGTCAAGTGCCTTAGGCATTAGGCTACCAGAGCTCCTTTGAAGGGAGGAGAAGTTGTGAAACAAAGGGAGTTGAGTGGACTTTGGATATTTGTGGTCCTGGATTTATGTTATTTTTCTAGCAGCCTTCAGCTGTTTAGATGCAGACATAGAGAATGAGAATAATTTGATTTTGCCAGGACTTGCACTTTGCAGTTGCATACAATTAAGGGAGGAGATGATGGAGTTAAGGGTGTTTTTGGAACAACCATACCTTCATGTGGGTTTTCTCCAGTGCCCTCAAACTCCAAGTAAAATATGTGGGGAATGGAACACACACCTACACGTCTGCTTGACCTTTTCCTGTCTCTAAAGTCTTTAATGAACTGCTTTTTCCTACTCCAGAAACTTCTCTGAGTTTCCATTCTGACCTCTCTTTTCTCCCCTGGCAACTGGTTATTCAGCAAATAGCACTTCTGTGTTAGAAATGACATTATCAAGTCAACTGCCTCTATCACCACTGCCACTGCCTTTGTCAGATGTCACCCGATCTGTTAAAATAGCTCTCCAAATGCCTTTAGTTCTTCTTCCATAGTGCTACCATAATTATTGTTTAAAAACACAGAATTTTGATGTTGATCATTGCATAATGAATTTAGATAGCATCAACAGTTAAAGCTGGTAAAATCCAAACACCTTAGTGAGACATACAGGACAGCTCAAACTATGTCTCCAGCCTATATTATTCCTTATATCCATCCTCTCCAGCTACATTAACTTGATCACTGTGGTTTCTGAGCATACCTTTGCCTGGACTGTTCTTGCTGTCACATTCATCTCTACCTCCATCTCATCACCTGTGAAAACATTTGCTCTATGTGTTTTATTCTCTGGGAAGTCTACCCTTGTATTCCTGTCAGGATTATTCCATATCCATACTAAAGTGGAATTTTCAAGGATATAGACTGTATTATTCATCTTTGTTTCCCAAGTGCCTCACACATGACAGGCATTTCATAAAGGTTTGTTGAATCATATTGGCTCAAGATTGTAGTTTTAACGTGCCCTTTTAAGAAAAAATCACTTTCAAAAAGTTTAATAATATTAGGACAACATATTCCCATTTAGAAATAAGTGTTTTCAATAAAGTGTGATTTATTTAATGTCAGGCTAATACAGAGGGGAAGAATCAGGGAAAAGAATGAGATTGCAAGGTAACAGAAGAAAGAGTCTGGAGGAAGCTCATGGGAAGGTGGTGGTATTAGTTGCTCTGTGTTGGTGTGCAGAAGAGAATAATGAGGCAAAGAGTGTCTGGTTTGACACTATTTTGCTTACGTTGTATTATTTTAGGATACATTTTGGTTGCATAGAACAATAACATAAACACAGGAGGAGCTAATTTCTCTCTCATGTAAAAGAACCCTGGAGTTAGATAGTCCAGAGTGGTATGGTGACTCCACAATATGAAACGTTTACTTGCTTCTAGTTTTTCTTCTCCACTTATGCTACCATATGGCTTCCATTTTCTGGGTTAGCTTGTGGTACAGGGTGGCTGCAAGCTCCAGCTCTCATGTCTGCATTAGTAAGGTATAAGAGCAAAAACTTTATCTTTCTCATTAGAGTCAGATTCCTTAAAGCAACGTGGCTATTTATATCTCATTGTCCAGAGTGTAGTTGTTTGGTCACTTCAAGCTACACAGGAACCTGGGACATGAAATCTTTTATTCTAGGATGCAGTGTGCTCAATAATGATAGTAATAATAATAAAAAAGAAATAACCTAAATACAAAGAGGAGCATGGATATTGGAGTAAGCAACCAATAGTCTCTGCTACACTTGCTGCTTATTCTTTGCTCACGTTCTGTTTAGTTTTGTTAATTATCTTTCTTTGCTAGATCAGTCTCCTCACTCCTCTGCTCATAGTCTTCATCAGCTTAGTCACACTCTTTCAGATCTTACATCATCTGTGATTCCTACATGTCCTAGTTAAGGCTGACTCAAGTCCTGTATTCCCATGTTGCACATAAGCAAAAATATATATTGAAAATTTTAAAGAAATTCTGGGAGAGTATTTTAAATATGGCAAATAAAATTGTGAAAATATATGAGCTTGGTTTGGCTAGAGTTGATGATACTGAAGAGAGTTTAGTTGATCTTAGTGTAAATATATCCTGTGTTAAATTTGAAATAAGGTAGATTTGTAAATTAAAGGAATAAGTTATGTAGATAGATAAAATGGGATCTTCTAAAATGTTTCCCCTTTGAGTATTAGTTGTACTTTCTGCTTCAGTGTAAAACATCTTCACCCCATTTAAATCATACTCTGGTATGATACCTGATGCACAGAGTAAAACTGTTCTCTAGAGACGGAGTTCAATTGCTGGATCAAGTTGGGAATTCGGTTGCTATAACTACAACTTCACAGATGTGCTGTACATATAAAATACGGGCTTCGTGATCTTTGGAATACTGGCATTTGTAGTGTCTTAACAAAGTAAGTAGCCTTAAAGAAAAGGAATCTGATTTTGTGTGTATGGTTGACTTGATACCACAGGTCATCTGATGGTTGAAGCCTTTATTCAAGGAATTTGTCATTTATTATCTTTGGTATAAATTAGTGTGTCGTAGCTCACCCTAGAAGTTGTTGTTTGCAGTGATGTTTGGATTTATGTTGCAGAAATAAATATTATTATGTTTCATAAAGGTTTTAAAAATGATGTGTGCATGGACGAAATGGAAGATCAATTTTTTTCTGTAAATGTTTGAATTATTTATCCATTGCTAAGTGCAGAGGAACTCATTATTATGTTTTTTTTTTGGGGGGGGCGGGAAGAATGTGTGAATTAATCTTCCACCTGCATGAATTCAAGATATGTCTTAAAATATGTAGCAACTAACTTTCTTTATGTTTACAGAAGCATACTCAGTATTGGCAACACTCACAGAAAATAACAAGAGTGAGAATATTGTTAAAAGAGATTGATATGTGAAGCACATTGTTTTCACTGAAATTAGATTGTATCAAAACAAGAGTGTTTCTATTAATCATAGTTGGAGGATCCTCTGTTTTGCGTTACCATAAATTAAATTATATGTTTTCAGCCAATAAAACTGTACATTGGAACGTTGAAGAAAATGACTTTATTCTCATTATGCACCACACTTTATGTTTTACATGTGTTGTTTAAGGAGCCCTGGTAGCATAATTGTTAAAGCACTTGGCTACTAACCTAAAGGTCAGTGTGGTGGTTCAAACCCACCAGCCGAGCTGCTCAGTGGAAAAGAGATGGGGCAGTGGTCTTCTGTAAAGATTACAGCTTCAGAAATCTTTTGGTGCATTTCTACTCTGCCTGTAGGGTTTCTGTGAGTTGTAATTGACTGAATGGCAACAGGTTTGACTTTTTGGTTACATTGTTTAAAAGTTCTTCAGGAATGCTTTATAGTTGAAAGTGAAGTAATAGCTTAGAAGTATATACAGTTATTTTTTTTCCCCTTAGAATTTATATAAATATAAGGTCTCACTTAAGTGTTCTATCATTTCCCTTGGCATAGCTCCCTTAATGTAGTTTTAGTGTATGGGTCATGTACATCCTCCGTTAGATTTATCCCTACATATTATTTATTTATATATATAACATTTTGATGATAAGTAATGGGTTTTTACAATGTGAATTTACAAGGGAATATCTGAAGCCAAGGTTGAGCAGTGTTGCCAGCATTACTTATTGGTAGAATTAAAAAAAAAACAATCTTGTATCTACATGACAAGATAAATGTGGCTCATTTGAAATGTCTACTTGTCATTAAGATGAGTTAAATAAATCAATATTTTATTTCTTGATATCTTTTTAAGAAATTACATGTATGTATGGATTGATACTTTCCTTTCTTAGAAATGTGTGTGTGTGTGTGTGTGTGTGTGTATCTTTTTAAACTTCCAAGAACTATGAATCCAGCATTAGTCAAGTGACCTGAATTTCTGTTTGTTGTTATGTGCCGTCAAGTCAGACCCAATTCATAGTGACCCCTCCTTGGGTTTCCAAGGCAGTATCACTACAGAAGTAGATTGCCCCATCTTTCTTCCAAGGAGCGGCTGGTGGGTTTGAACCGCCAGCCTTCTGGTTAGCAGTCAAGTGCCTTAGGCACTATGCTACCAGAGATCATATCTTATAAAAACATGCCTGCTGTTTCATTGCTTTTAAGGTACATGCCAGAGTTTTAGGAGGCTGGTAGCTAGGTTTTGGTGTCATTCACATAAACTTTCTTTCTTTTTTTTTCAATACAGCTGTTTGGTTATCCTTCTTGAAGTCTTTTTGATTCTTGATCAGTTTAGATTCTTACTGGTTTAGGGCCCATCTGAACCATACATTAATTCAGCTGCCATTTATCTCACTTTTAAATGTTGAACTATGTAGATCTGTTTGGTTTTTCTTAATAATGTAACTGTTTATTTGACCTCTATAATGAATTTCATAAAAGTTAGATCATTTACTATATAAATTGTCAGAGCTAACCTTCCTTGTTTGTTCAGTGCATACATGGGCAGCTTTGCACCGTGTCCTGGTGAACATTTAACAGTTATTTTGGATGCGACATGTGTGTACATGCAAAAGGGAAATGCTGTTATGGACCATAACTTTTACACAAACTGATCAGCTGCCATCTGTATACAAAGCACTGTGATCAGCAGAGACCTGTTTGTGTCACCGTGTAGATAGATAGCAGCAGATCAATTTAGCTGAGCTGTTTCCTAGCATTTTGGTCACGAGGACATAAGCACTACTAAAGTGTAGTCATCACACCACTGTCCTTTGCTGGTTTAGATTGTGGCAAGTGAGAAAAACTGCTTGCTCTCTTCACCCCGAAACAATTGAGGTAAGAGCCACCTTTTTTCTCTTGAGGGGAAGAATAAAAGCAAAAGCAGTTTCTTTCAACTCTTCCCATGCTGTTTTGATATAAATATATGCTAGTCTTTTCCACAATAATCCCTCACTCAGGCCAGGTATATGATTCAGCATCCCTTTTGTGGAGGGTACCTTGTGTTTAATACAGTTTGGTTAAATTTGTATAGCAAAATTGCATTGCTCAGCACATCTAAATATTTGACCTTGAAGTCTCATAGGCGAGCAGACATTGCAGATTTCCCTACTTGCCCTTGACTTACAAGGGAGTAGATAATGAATTAATAGAAATTGATAAAGAGCATCTGTCAGGCAGTTGCTGAGGTCATGCAGCTGGTATGCGGAAACAGTGCCCATACAACATGCGTAACACATAACTGCAGCCGGAGAGGTGGGTGGGTCACCCAAGCAGGAAATTAGCCTACAGAAGGAATGTTGGCTCTCCTACAAACTACAAGCTTCATGGACTCACTGAGAGAAAACACACGGGGAGATGGAGAGTGCTCAGTGCTGCAGAGAAAAGAGCTCATATAGAAGGTGGCAGCACTATTGGTATTACTGGTGCTTCAAAAATATTGAAGACAGTGCAGGTTAGATTTTTTTTTTTTTTAAGGAATTAAAATGTAAATAGTGTAAATATCAAGTGTTTAGTACTTCTCCTGTGAGTTTCTACTGTAATGAAGTAGAAAAGTAATGAGTAGAGGGGAAAAACACAGCTATGAGGCCTTCATTTATAATTTCTTTTCCTTGTCTATTTTTATAAGCAAAGTTTATATGTTAAGATTCAGTGTGCAGAGAAGCAAACCTCTGTTAATTGTGCTGGGTGATGATTGTTAGAATATTTCTAAATGAACTTCAAAGGAAATTTAGAAATTGTTAAATTGATGTTGTTTTTGTATACTTAATTTTGAAATATGAGCCTGTTAAAGTCCTTGCTTTAGAATAAGTTATTAAATGTGTAAATAGACACAATTCATATGTGTACTTTGAGAATGAATGTTTGTTTCAAATGGCTGTTACTTTTTTGTTGTTGTTAAACTAATGAGTATGTGGAGGCCAAAAGATTAAAAGTATTTTTATGGTGTTTCATTCCACTTGCTTTTCATACTGTTATTTAAACTTAATTCTTCCGCATTCGACTAAATTTTGAGAGTGGAATTCATAGCATTGAGAGTTACTCATTAGATTTTATATGTACATATTTTATCTTATATATTTATTTTATAAATATTTTATCTTAAAGTTAGTTGCTACTGGGCTGTCAAAAGACAGTGGCATGTGAATGGGTAGATCATAAATAAATGAATTGATTTTGATTTAGAAGCATCTATCATTTACTTAGATTTTGAAAGGAACAAAATAAAATTTAATAATTGCTTATACTTTATTAGAAATGAAGGTGTGAAAAATTGATATCTCATATTTGTAAAATAGGGTTGTCTGGTAACATAATCTTATCCTAACTGCTGTGTGTTTCCTAACTGGGTAGCTTGACATGAGTAAGTTTACATTCAAATACACAGAAATTGCATTCCATTGAGTATTTCTGATGTTCATCAAGAATATGGAGGCACATATAAAGGTCAAGATTAGGCACACTGATAGAAGAGGTTTCTGTACTCAGCAGCTGCCTTTCCTGGAAAAGTCACATGGGTAGAGAACACTCTTGACTCATCTGGATGGGAGAATGTGCTCACAGAAACACAGCAGGCTCCTTATTCATTGTCCAGCTTTCACATCCATATGAAGCTATTGAAAATACCTTGGCTTGGGTCAAGCACACCTTAGTCTTCAAAGAGACATCTTTTCTCTTCAGCAATTTAAAGAGGTCTTTTGTAGCAGATTTGCTCAGTGTAATACGTCATCTGATTTCTTAACTGCTGCTTCTGTTGGTGTTGATTGTGGAACCAATCAGTATGAAATCTTTAACAACTTCAGTCTTTTCTCCATTTATCATGTTGCTGTTATTGCCTTAGAGCCTGTAGCACCCTGTGCCATGTCTCATGACCTATGGGTATTAATGAAAACTAGGTAAGGCTTTGTATTCTCAGATATTTCTGCTTTCTTGTGAGTTTTGAACTTGAAGGAAAGTTTAATAGACTATTAAAATTTTCTTTATTTTACATTAAGAAGAAGATTACTTCTACTAATTTTTTATGTAAAAAATGTTACTATAAAGCTATGCTATATGGTACTTGGAAAAATATTGAACTTAATTTATTTCAATTTTAGGGATAATTTAGAATTCTTAATTTGTTCTCTATAAAAAGTATAGCAAAAAATGCAATGGGAAAAAAAAACCTGGATTGTTACACTGGTTTTGGAGCAATCATACATTTAGTTGGTTATACTGAAGAGTACTAGCCCCTGAGATAAAGCATTTAGGAATAATCTGCTTGCTATACTCTAAGTGGTCTTGTCATTAATCATTTACTGGTGAGTTTACTTAATTAATTAAATTTTTTTTTTGGAAATATGGCAGACATCCAATAAATTGACCCAAAGTGAACCTATGGCTTTGAAACTTTGGTAGCTTAATGTAAGGGCATTCTGAAATTACATTTAGATTGTATGTGGTATTATGAGTGTCATTTCAGAGAAGCAAATGTTCTATTAGTTGAAGTTCTGGTAGCAGTTGCCTGAAGTGACAGAACTTGATTTTTATAGATTTGACATTCAAAGCTTTGACTATCAAGGGTAACCAAAAAGCTCTGGATGGTCATTTGTATTTTTTGCTAAACTTCAGTTGCCTTTTGAATTCTTGAAAAGCTGATGTGTTCTTTTCTCTTAATTATCCAGTGAGTGAGCCTAGTCAACCCCTGAGAATCTGTTGTTGTTGTTAGGTGCCGTCCAGTCATTTCCGACTCGCTGCGACCCTATGCAGACGGAGCGAAACGCTACCCAGTTCTGTGCTAGCCTCACAATCCTTGCTATACCTGAGCTCATTGTTGCAGCCACTGTGTCAATCCATCTTATTGAGGGGCTTGCACTCTTTTGGTGACCTTCCACTTTACCAAGCATGATATCCTTCTCCAGGGAATGGTCCATTCTGACAACATGACCATAGTAGGTGAGATGAAGTCTGGCCATTCTCACTTCCAAGGAGCATTCTAGCTGCACTTCGTCCAGGACTGTTTTGTTCATTCTTCTGGTATCCATGGTACTTTCAGTATACTTCACCAACACCACAACTCAAAAGCATCAACTTTTCTTTGGTTTTCCTTATTTATTGTCCAGCTTTTGCATCCATATGAGGCTATTGAAAATACCATGGCTTGGGTCAGGCACACCTTAGTCTTCAAAGAGACATCTTTTCTTTTTAGCAGTTTAAAGAGGTCTTTTGCAGTAGATTTGCTCAGTGTAATACGTCATCTGATTTCTTTTTTTTTATTAGGATTTGGGTGAAGATTTAGAGAGTAAATTCACTTTTCATACAGCAGTTCACAAATACTTTGTCTCATGTCATTGACCAAAATTTACAATGCAGCAGCTCCCCTCCCACTTCCTCCCCATAGTTACCTCCTCCCAGTGTCTATCCCTTCATAC
>NW_006921892.1:2793130-2815946 GCF_000298275.1 Orycteropus afer afer | reverse complement strand
GGATTTTCATTTTCTTTGTGTTGAGGTGTAATCCATACTACAGACTATAGCGTTTAATCTTCATGAGTAAGTGCTTCAAGCCATTTTCACATTTAGCAAGCAAGGTTGTGTCATTTGCATGTTGCACGTTGTTAATGAATCTCACTCCAATCCTGATGCTGCCACACTCTTCTTCATATAGTTCAGCTTCTTGGATTATTGGCTCAGCTTACAGATTGAATAATTATGGTGAAAGGATACAACCCTGGTGCTCATGCTTCCTGAATTTAAGCCGTGCAGTATCCCCTTGTTCTGTTTGAACAACAGCCTTCTGGTCTATGTACAGCTTCCTCATGAGCACAATTAAGTGTCCCGGAATTCCCATTCTTCTCAATGTTAATCTATAATTGGTTATGGTCCACACAATCAAATTCTTTTTCATAGTCAATAAAACACAAGTAAACATCCTTCTGGTATTCTCTGCTTTCAGCTAAAATCCATCTGACATCAGCAATGATATTCCTCATTCCACATCCTTTTCTGAATCCAGTTTACATTTCTGGAAGTTCCTCATCAATACTTCTGCAACTGATTTTGAATGATCTTTAGCAAGATTTTACTTGTCTGTGATATTAATGATACCAAAAACATTGATTCTGACTCATGGTGACCAAAAACAAAAACCAAACTCACTGCCATCGAGTGGGATCTGACTCATAGTGACCCCTCCTTGGGTTTCTGAAGTGGTATCACTATGGAAGTAGATTGCCCAACCTTCCTTCATAGGAGTGGCTGGAGGGTTTGAACTGCCAGCCTTCTGGTTAGCAGTCAAATGCCTTAGGCACTATGCCACCAGACCTCCTGATATTAATGACAACGTCCGATAATTTCCACATTCTATGGGATTACCTTTCTTTTGAATGGGTGCAAATATGGATCTCTTCCAGTCAGTTCGCTAAGTAGCTGTCTTCTAGATTTCTTGACTTAGATGAATAAATGCCCCTAGTACAGCATACGTTTGTTGAGACATCTCAGTTGGTATTCCATCTATTCCTGTTTTTCACCAATTCCTTCAGTGCAACTTCAACTTCTTCGTTCAGTACCATTGCCACCTCCTGAAAAGGATGAGTATTGACCAGTTCTTTTTGGTACAGTGACTCTGTGTATTCCTTCCATCTTCTTTTGATGCTTTCTGTATCATTCAATATTTTGCCCATAGAATCTTTCAGTATTGTAACTCGAAGCTTGAGTCTTTCTTCAGTTCTTTCAGCTTAAGAAATGCTGAACATGTTCTTCCCTTTTGCTTTTCTAACTGCTGGTCTTTGTACATTTCATCATAATAATTGCCTTTGTCTTCTCGAGCTGCTCTTTGAAATCTTTGGTTCAGCTCTTTTATCCTGTCAATTCTTCCATTTGCTTTAGCTACTCTCCACTCAAGAGCAAGTTTTGGTCTCTTCTGACATCCATTTTGGTATTTTCTTCCTTTCCTTTTTAATGACCTTTCGCTTTCTTCATGGATGATGTTCTTGATGTCATCCCACAATTCCTTTAGTTTTCAGTCATTGGTGTTCAGTGCATCAAATCTATTCTTTAGACGTTCTTTAAATCCAGGAGGGATATTATCAAGGTCATATTTTCGCTCTCATGGACTTGTTTTAATCATCTTAAACTTCATCTTGACCTTGCATATGAGCAGTTGCTGGTCTGTTCCAGTCATCTCCTGGCCTTGTTTTGGTGGAAGGTATTGAGCTCCTCCATCGCCTCTTGCCTCATATGTAGTCAGTCTGATTCTTGTGTACTCCAACTAGAGAAGTCCACGTGTATAGCCGCCATTTGTTTTGTTGAAAAAAGGTATTTGCAATGAATAAGTCGTTGGTCTTGCAAAATTCTGTCACACACTCCCCAGCATTATTTCTATCACCAAGGCCATATTTTCCAGCTACTGGTTATTCTTCTTTGTTTCCAATTTTTGCATTCCAGTCACCAGTGATAATCATTACATGGTGACTGCATGTTAATGCTGAATGAGAGAAAAAATATAGGTATAATTGACTCTTTAGCATTTCAGAATTCTTATTTAAAGTATTTTTGTTAAATGTTTTCACCTTCTCTTCATCTTTTCCTGGCTTGCTTTTCACACACAGCATCTATCACTTCATTGCTAAGTTAATGTAGAAAGGAAATTTATTTCAAGTTTATCAGTGGTATAATTCAGTTATCAAACTTAACTCTTTTCTTTGTCCTTAAGGTTTGTTGTTGTTTGTTGAAAGTAGTGTTAATAAGATTTAACAACAGAAGAATGCTGTATTTCATAGGCCTAATTGTTCATTTCTGACAGTGGCACCAAAGAACATTTGGAGCAGAATATAGTTGTATTGCTTTGGGATAATCTGTAACTATTTAAAACTTCAAAAAAAAGACAAAGAAAAGAAAAAACCCCTCAAGGATTATAGGTGTACTTGTACATTACCCAGTAGATCACTGGGTGGTGCAAATGGCTACTGCTTGACTGCTAACTTCATTATTGGCAATTTGAACCCACCCAGTGGCCCTGTGGAAGAAAGGTCTGGTGATCTGTTTCTGTGTTTTCTGAAATCATTATTTTAGAAATTTAAATGATATGCTGAGCTGCTGTTAAGATTGAATAAAATGTTATTTTCATTTATGTCTCTTATAGAAGACTTTGGATCCTCTTAATATTTCTAGGTAGTATTTGTTGGAAATGCTTCAGTTTTGTTTTTTTCTGCCTAAAAATGTTTCTATGGAAGTATTCTGTTGTTGTTGTATATATAGCAGTTGATTTACATGGCTTTTTTTTTTCCGTAAGATTTTGTAGAATGGTTTTTTTTATTCCTTCTTACTATTTATTGTCCATCATTTTGAGAGTTGCATTTTCATTTGTTGTTTATTGTGTTAGCAGCTTCTTGTGCTAATGCCTTTAAAGACTTCGAGGTTTCATTTGTAAGTTTTAACTAAAAGATTATTGTTGTTGTTAGCTGCCGTTGAATTAACCCCTAACACATGTCAACCCCATGCAAACTGGAGCTAATTGGTCAGACTGTTCTAATCTATAGGGATTTTATTGGCTGATTTATTTAGTAGATTGCCAGACCTACCAGGGCAGTAGTGGCTCAGTGGTAGAATACTTATTTTCCATGTGGGAGGACTGGTTTCCATTTCTGGACAGTGTGCACCTCATGTACAACTACCACGTGTTTTTATGATGCTGAACAGGTTTCAGTAGAGCTTCCAGACTAACACTAGACAGAAAGCCTTGACAATCTACTTCTGACAATCAGCCAGCTAAAAGATTAGAACTCTTTGTTGTTTACTGTACTAGTAAATACTATATGTGTTTGGTCACTTTTAATGTACAACGGTTCATTATGCACATTGGATTCTAATAAATGATTTTCTGTACTCATAAAACTTCATAAATTGTTCTTATAGTTTATTCTTACTGGCTTTGTTTTGCATTGTATTATCTAAAGCGTACAAATGTCATTTGCAGACTTGGGAATTTCTCTTCATTTCTGTCCACTAAAATACTTAAAAGAATTGATCATACCATTGAGGAGGAGGGGGTTTATCTCTTGTACTTCTCCATGTGTTTGCCTTTTTAAAATCTCTGTATTTATTTTTTAAATAATTCAAAGTAATTTTTCCTCATATTTTTCTTACATAGGACTGATCAAAGATTTTTAAAAGCTTAGTTGTTAATGGTATTTACCTTAATTTGTTTATATGTTTATTGTTTCAAAGGATCAGATAGTAGAAGTAAAAATATTTTGTGGTCTAATGGATTTATTACTCTTAACAGCTTCTGGTTTTGAAGCTAAAAGTAAGTCATTTCTTTGAATGAACTCAGAGGCCTTGTTGTTACTAATCAGGCCTACCATGTGCATTCCTGTTCTACACTTTGGCTGTTTGTTTCTGGGCTCTTGGTCATGTTTGCAAAAAAATACATTTTTGGATGAAGGAGGCAGTTTATTCTTGTGTTTGTTCTTTGTGCATTTACTTTCCCCCCCACCAATGTATTCAAGAAATTAACCTGATGGAGAGTTTGCCATTTTTCTACTGTTCACATTTTTCTCACAGTCAGTGGTGCTTGACTCTTGTCAGAGAGGTTACAAAGAGAATTTCTTCACATTCTAGTGCAGCTCACTTCCCAAAAGACTCTGGTGGAGATACTTTTAATAGCACATTGTAGGAAATGCACACTTTCCATCTCCAAAGTAATAGTTTCAGTGCAATTTCAGTGTGAGCATTTTCATAGCCATAAAGTCCTATTGAACTAATGGATAATTGGTAAAGGATTTAAGCCATAATTCTGAAATAGAGAGTCATTGGTACAAGAATTAGGCATAAAATAAATGATGACCATATAGTTTATTGTGTAGCCTTTACCCAGTTTGATGATAAAATTTGTAAACAACTGAATTCTAATTCAATATATTCAATATATAAACATTGTAGGTATTGTAAATGTTTATGCTTTTGACTATATTACATTTATAAAAAGAAAATATTGATCATTCTATTCATAAAACCTGTCTGGGTCTATAATTTAATAAAGTAGAATAAAGCTAGAGTCTCATAATCATGATTTTCTTTAGCTTTTTAATATATCTTTTTCTTTAGTTATATGCCTTAAACATACAATGTATATTTTTATCTAGCTATCTAATAGGGTTAAATGAGTGGTCATGTTATGAGATCTGTCACATATGTTACTAACACATTAAGATTAAATTTTGTAGTGTATTGTTACATTAGAAACTTAATTGCAAAAATTTAAATTCCAACTGGGTAGATGGCAGGAACGAGAAACAAAGTTTAGTGTGTTTTGAACAATTTATGTAATTTTTGTGGTATTTAATTGTTAACTAAAAAGAATACAGGTGTGTGTTGCTTAACGTCCACAATATGTTCTGTGAAATAGAACATTATGTGATTTGGATGTTGTGTGAACATCCAAATGTTGTGTCCTCAGGTTGCAGGGCTCCCAGGAGCACTGGCCTGGGGGCTGCTGTGCAGTGAGCTGCCTGGCCACTCCACTCCCTCTGGGGATGCTGCAGGTGAGTGCTGAGCCTGGTCCCATCTGGTTCTCACTGCCCTCTCTACTATGCCAGCTACAGGAAATGCCAGCTTGTCTGTGAGAACCTGCCCAAGGAGAGGACAATACAGGCCAAGGAGCTGAAGGCTCACTCCCTAGCCAAGGCTAAGGCACCCAGGGCATATACCTTTCCTTTGGCCCTCTATGGGACCTCACTGAGCAAAACACAGGGACTAGACTTGCTGACTAGTGGGACCTGAGGGGGACTAGGATTGGAAGATTGGGTCTTGTCCTTCTCGTTGTAGACTTGGTGGCTTCTGGGCCACATGCAGCAGCTGGGGGGAAGTGGGGCTCTGATCTCAAGATGAAGATATAGCATCCTGGCACTAAGACACTGGGTGTCCTGGTCCACAGATGTATATGTGGTTGGATATTGCTTGAGTGGACATTAAGCAATGTATACTTGTATTTAACAATTCAAGTCATTTTAATTGCATGAGTAGTAACATGAAAAGGAAGTTATATTTATTATACTTTTCTTGGCAAAACTTTTTACTTAAAAAAAACCCTGCATGTTTGTATGCATATGCATACATAAATGTATGAATTGCATATGAATAATTTGAAAGTAATTTTTCAGATATGTTAAGAATGATTCTGCTTTTGATTTTCATAGGAGCATGCAGTTTGGGAGCAAGAAAGGACTTAGGTTAAACTGATAACTTTACAGATAAGGAAAATTTAGAGTATAAGAGTAGTCAAGTTGGTTTGCTTGTCCTCAGTATATGCAATGTAGTGTACCAACTTGACCATAGAGGGCTTTATCAAGAATAAGAATTCTATTGAATGGAATAAGTTTTCTTATATATTTTTTAAAGATCAAAACAAAACAAAACAAAAAAACCTCAGTGACATCGGGTTGATTTAACTCATGGTGACTCGTCTGTAGGTTTCAGAAGCAGTATCCCTACGGAAGTAGATTGCCCAGTCTTCCTTCCGAGGAGTGGCTGGTGGGTTTGAACAGCCAGCCTTCTGGTTAGCAGTCATATGCATTAGGCACTATGCCACCAGAGCTGCCTTAACTAAAGTTAGGATTATTAAAAATGGTTACTAATAATAATGACTGGAGGAAATGGAGGATTTTTGGTGTGGTGAAGAAAGGGATCAGCTGTACATTATTAGAGTAAGTCAGAAAAAAACTTACTTCTATAAATAAAATCTCTCTGACATTAAAATGGGAGTCCATCATAGATAGATAGCATAGGGGTGCTTGTGTGAGTTCACTAATACAAACTTTAGGAGGAATGGTGTTTTTGTGTACACATCCCTTAAATTACTTTATAGTTAAGAATAAGCAGTCTGAAGTTGAGTATCTTCTTGAAAAGTTTCTTTGAAAGATGAGAAGTACAAATATACTTTTAAGGTGAGATAAATATTTAATCCAATTAAAATAAGATATAAAAAAAATTATGTATTTTATACTTTGTTTGGATATTTTTATGGTTTACCATTGATAAAATTCCCATCCCTATTTGAAATATTACAAAACTTCATTTAACGGGGAATGATTTAGAACACCCTAACACAAAACACATTCATACTGATTCTCCTTTACTTACATTATTAATTTGAAAGCACTGTGTTGTGATTTTCCTGAAAATATGACTGACATTTAAGAGTTTGAATTCTTCCTTGTTGTTCTGTGCAAGTAATGATTAAAGGTAATTTCTCCTTCTTTATTGTGGACTTTTTATAGTTGTTTCTGTCTTTCATTTATCTAGAGGGTTGGCTTAAATTTACAAGTTAGATTTCTTAAATATCCAGAGTTGTCTTCATTGAATTTTATTTTTCTTTCTAGTTTTGGCAAGCGTTCTGCAGGAAGCTTTAGGCGTGGCTGTGAATGCATTGTTTTAGAGCCTTCTGAAATGATTGTGGTAAGAATAATTTTGTGAAGAATACCCATCCCCCCAAAATTTATGAAATAAAAGCACTTTAATAATGTACTTATGATAGTGTAGTATATGTATTACAATATTAGATATACTTATTTTAGCTTTCCCTTATGAATTTAAAATCATAATACTGTAATTATTTGTACAATTTAATAAAATTAAAGGAGCTCGGGTAGCATAGTGCCTAAGGCACTTGACTGCTCACCTGAAGGCTGGCGGTTCAAACCCACCAGCCACTCCTCGGAAGGAAGGTTGGGCAATCCTACTTCCGTAGTGATACTGCCTCGGAAACCCAAGGAGGGGTCGCTATGAGTCGGGGCCGACTCGACGGCAAACAACAACAACAACAACAATAAAATTAAGAAGACATTTAAAAATAGGCAAGTGCTTAAGTATTCTGGACTTAAACTTTGTAACTCAATGTGTAATAATACCATTTAACTGAAATTTGTGGGAGAATTTTTGAATTGTAGGATCTTAACTCTCCAAATGTTGATTAAAATGAGTGAGTAATGTCAAAGGAATTACAGTACTATCTGTTCAGAGTACAATTAACATAATTCAGTTCATTTAAATAAATTAAAGGGCTAGTGTACTGGTTGACATCTTTATTTCTCTTTTTAACTAAATTTTTGTAATTAAAAAATAAATAAGACTATATCCAAATTCAATAATGATAAAAGATATTAGCAACATAATTACTTTTATTGAAACTTTTAAAAACTTGTCATAGTTTTTATTGTATAAAAATAATTTTAAATATAGGATAATATCCACCCCTTTCAAAAAATCAGAAACAAAAAATAAAATGAGGTGGGAAAGATGAGTTACTGTCCAAGATATTCAGTTGATATTGATACTCTTATTATCTTTCTACCCCATCTTGGAAGGTCTTGTAAAATTTAAAAAAAATGGCCTACTATAGGTGGTGATGAAAAGTTTTTATTCACATTTATTGAAGTCTTTGGTAAATGAATCTGGGTCTATTTTTGGAGATTTCTGGTTCTTCCCTAGAGGAAGAGGAAATTCCACCAGAGAGTTGGAGAGGAAATTCAGCCAGAGGAGAGAACTTCCTCATCAGAGCTAGAGAAAACTCTTAGTAGAATTTCACAAAATTTACTCTTAAGAAAGTGGAGTGGAGGTGAGTAAAGATTTAGGAATGATCAAAACACAAATGCATAGGACTTTGCAACAGCAGGCCATGTAAACATTCTAGATCTTTGCTGGAGATTTTGACCTGTGTTAGTGCTATTTTTAGATTTCTTGGAAGAATTATTGATCTTTGAAATTCTATGAGTATTTCACACTATCCGATAATTACAAAAACTACAAGAATTGCCAGTGTCAGAACAGTCTTCAAATCAGAGGATCCAATGTATATGTATAACAAGGATTAACCTAATGTGACTTTTGCTCTCTATTGTTAATCTATTCATCAGAGTTTCTAAAATGTTCAAAATGAGGAATTATTTTTACAATAGCACTATTTATTAAAAAAAGAAAGAAAGAAAGTAAAGCCAGAGAATGAAAGTGGGAAGAGAAACCTTTAGATAATCTACCAAAGCCAATCTAACAGTTTTGAGTCATTTGGGATTTGGGTCCTGACCCCCTACCCCATATTTACTCATATACATCAAATACTTATGCTTAGTTAAGACAATGTAGCAGTTCCTTTCACATGAATTTGTGTCCTTTGAGCTCTTCTGTGAATAAATCAGCACAAAGACTACTGAAACTGTCCCTTTTGAAACTACAGGAAACTCAGAATTTCCCATATTGTTCTAAGTGGAACTGAAAATGCCTCTTCATAAAAGAAGTTACTGAAAAATACTTAGTTCCAGAGAAGTCAAACAAACTTAAAGTCTGTCTAGATATTTTGTCTACAAATGTCTTTGCAAAATGAATGAATATGGTCTACTTGTAAGTTTTTTTCTGACCTAATACTGATATAGGATGCTGTGTTTGGAGAAATGAAGTTTTTTTTGGGTCCTATTTCAGGTGGACTATATGGATGAAAATGAAGAATATTTTCAACGTCAGGCTTCTCATCGACAGTCTCGAAGGAGATTTAGAAAAATCAACCAAAAAGGTGAAAGGCAAACAATTATTGACACTGTGGATCCTTATCCTGTGGGTAAACCACCTTTGCCTAGAGGCTATCATACGGTAAGTTTTGTTGTTGTTGTTATTATGTGTATTTTATGTGTCTTTAGTTTTTTGGGGGAGTTTTGTAGAAAGACATTTAAATTTTACATTTTTTGATGAATCATCATTAAAAGTGCTGATTATCTAGAAAATATAAGATATGAATAGCTTTTAAAAAGCATTGAAATAAAATGTTAAAAGATACTGTTTTACCATTTTCATTTCTTAAAATGCTCTTTGAGGACCAGTTTTGTGATTAGCATATAAAATTGTAATTGAGATCTCTTAAGTTTTTATCTTAATATGAAATTTGATCTTCCCAAAATGACTGGTATCATACTTGTTTTTTATTCAAAAAAGAGATATGTAACAATTACATATTTTTATAGATTATCATATAATTGTGAGAATATTGTCTGAGAATTCTTTTTTAATTTGTTTTTAATATAATGAAGTGTGATAAGAATAATTTGAAAGGGTGCTTTTTAAAATCCCAGTGTACAAATCCTCTGAAATATTTCTAAAAGGCTTTAAGATCCTCTTTAATGCTGTAACTCACTAGGTTGTCATTTATTTCATTGATAAATAAACTGATGTTTATTTTTAAGGAAACTAGATACAGATATTGCGTGATTTGCCCAAGATGTCAATTAAGTGTGTTCTAGAGCCTTATTATCTTTCTGCTTAGATGTACTATGCAACTCTCTGCTTATGGCTAATTCAAACTACAGGCAGTCCCCAGATTACTAACGAGTTCCGTTTTTAAGTCTGTCTTTAAATCACATTTGTACGTAAGTTGGAACAGTTTGGTGCGGTTCATGTCTAACATCAGTCAGATGTTTATCATAGTATATAGTGTACCTTTCTATGCATAAAAAACATTAAAGAAACACTTCCAGATACACTGAAACATCTTTACATAATAAGGCAGTAATAATAATAAAGTTTTGATGTGTGTCGCAAAGTACCACCATTTGTTACTATGAACCATTGTATGTTCTTCAGATTTTTAACATACTAGGTTTTAAAGGGGTTGGTTCATGACTACAGGTTGTATGTAAGTCAGACATTTGTAACCTGGAGACTGCCTGTAGTTATAAATATATCTGAGGATCTATTTCTGTTTTCACAAGAAAGTAGCTTGAATTTATAGATATGTCGTATAAGGAGAAAAATGGTTATATTATATACATAGAGTACCATAAAGTGAGTGTATGTGTATGTATGTATGTATGTATGTGTGTGTGTGTGTGTATACACACACACATGTACACACACACACATACTATGTATATATGTTGTTATGTGCCATCGAGTCGGACCTGACTCTTAGCGACCCCTCCTTGGGTTTCTGAGGCAGTATCACTACAGAAGTAGATTGCCCAGTATTCCTTCATGTGAAATTAATTTTCAAATACACATATAATAATAATAATAGGTAATTGACAACTATTTTACATTCTTAATTCTTCTTTTTCTTATCTGTCCTTTTCTTCCTGCAAAAAAGTATAAATGCAAAATGCATGGGAAAATGTATGTAGAATTAAAATTACTCAACTTGGTATTTAGTAACTTCAAGAGATATGCCATAGTACTATTTTATACCTATACTTCATATATTCTATTTCTAAGAGATTGCTTTCTATTTGAGTATTTTATGTGATTTTGACCACCAGCTCCCTGCCTACTCCTCTCACTACCCATGCACTATTTTAATTTAACATGAATTTCATAGTTCAGTCATTCCATTGAGATCATTTGGAAAGGGCTGCTTATTACTCATCACAAAGACAGCTTTGTCTGTCTGTTGGGGAGACTTGATATTTAAAAACAAAGAAAACTATGAAAGGTTTTTTTTGTTAACATAGTCTATAAAAGAAGGTAATATTTTTAGTATTGATGCTGCATAATGAAAGACAGAAATATATATTAAAAATAGTCGTATATATTAATAGTACAATATAATATTTTAGCCTAATATTGATAATGTTAATATTCTGTCTGCTTTGGAATTGTTTTCCTTATCAGTTTGCATATTAAGATTATCAAAGGGAGTAACGATTCCTTAAAATTTTGTGTTAATATTGATTAGTTTAATTTTATGCTTATATTTGTCACATGTAAGTGGAGGTGATCATTTCATAATTATTTCTCCTCCCACCACTCTTTTTCTCCCTGTAAGGAAGGCACACTCACTATCCCTGTGAGTGTTCTTTCTTGCTCTGAGTTTTCAAAATGTGTAATTTTTTTTTTTTTTTAATCAATACTATAAGATTTTTTTGAGTTGTTTTTAAAATATCTTGCCTAGTCAATTGGTACTTTTTAAGGGAAAAGTCCGTACTAGGATAAACATTTAAACTTGATTACTAATGGATCATGTACTAGTTTACTAATATGTGACATGTTGGTATTAATTTTACTAAGTAAGTTAACATTGACAACAACATGGTCGTAATTAAATGGATTAGATCCTTTTCTTTTTGTGCAAATTGTATTTTAATTGTATATTATTTGATTATTATTTTATTCAAGTACATGAGTTTAATGTAAGATAAGAACAAGACTTTCTTTTATATATGTGGTACCACATGCTAAAAATAACTAAATGAAAATTATTAGTCTCCATAAGCTTGAAGTCTTATTTATTTATTCTTAACAGAAATATTTCTCTTTGAATAAAATTGACTAGCAGAGTGAGACTGAGTGTGAAAAGTTGAAAGGAAATTTCATAATCTTGCTTCAGAGGTGATTTAAAAATGATTACAAGTACATTTAAAATGCATGACTAAAGAACATAGAAAACATTATGCATATAGCCAATTCTGTATGGTCATTCTTAACCTGATTATAACATTATCTTCATTTTGGCAGATGTACTATATAGCATGTCTGATAATGTTCATCTTTTCCTTTCCTCCTTTATGGCACTCATTTCATTTTGGCTCAAAGGAATGCACTAAATCTCAGGTATTGTAATTTGTGTGTGGTCTCCTAACCCTAATGTAAGATTATTTGTCAGTTCGCATTGTAACTAATGGGTTTATAATATTAATGTGTTTTGCTTGTTCTTGTCCTTTAGCGTTTTGCCCTGATTTAGTAAAATCTTTTGAACATTGCAGCTGTCAGTGGTTAAGGCTAGAAAGGCTAGGTGATGGCAGAGGCTGCTTTATTTGTGCAGATTGAGAGAGGGATTGCCCACCTTTGAAGAAAGAATGAAAGTGCAGCCTACTTACTTTTAAGAATGAGTAGAGCACTACTCTTTACTAATCTACACTTCAAATAAAGAAATGAAAAGGGAAAGGCAGAAGTATGGTGGGATTTTATTGCTTTTTCTGTGGAAGCTTATGGGAAATCCATTAGAAACTTACATTTTAAATGCTGTTAGTGAAAACTTCAAAGTTCACTAATCCCAATGTGAGAGCATTTTGGGAGGCTACTGGTAAAATTTTAGTCAGAAGAGAATTATGGTCAAAAAGAAAATAAGAATTTAAAACCTCTTATATTTTCTTTTTAATGCTTTATTTTTAACCAAATATCATGCTTTTATTTCATCCTACATTTTAATCTTGAGGCCAATAACAAATATTCTTGCTCATTTCTTTCATGACAGATTTATGGTTTTAGTATTACTCTTTTTGAAATAATGGGAATTTAGAGTTGAGGAAGAAAAATTGATCTATCCCTGGAAACTAACTGGTTAAGGAACTAGTAAAATTTTATGGTTGTTTTATCTTACTGTGTAGGCAAAAGATAATGAATAATTTAATTCACATTAGAGGAAGTCTGTCCAAAATATAATATTATAGTAACCTTGTCTAAAAGCATAAACTATCTGTAAAATTTTTCAAAGTATAAAGAGGCAATTGCTTTATGTTCTATACAAGAGAGTATATATTAAATTGTCACCAGTAGCATGATTGCTATATTGTCTTTTAGAAGCATTGCTAATTTTTAAATGATACCAATCTAAAAATATTTTAAAAGAAATTTTTTCCTGGAAAGGATACTCTTTAAAATTGTGTAACTTCATATTTTAAAAGGTGCAGCAATATGTAATTAATCCTTCCCTTTTTTAGCATGAAAAAAATGCCAGTCTAATTCCCATGTACAACTTAAAAAAACAAAACAAAACATTGCTGTTGAGTGGGCTCTGACTCATAGCAACCCCTCCTTGGGTTTCCGAGGCAGTATCACTACAGAAGTAGATTGCTCAGCCTTCCTTCTGAGGAGCAGCTGGTGGGTTTGAACTAGCAGCCTTCTGGTTAGCAGTCAAATGCCTTAGGCACTGTGCCACCAGAGCTCCCCACGTAGAACCAGGAATTGAATTTAAAATATGTATACTTTTTGAAATTAGACATATTGCAGTAATTTGAAACTGATTGTAATGATTTTCTTCAGAAACATGAATACTCATAATCTATGGAAAGTGTTTTGTGGACTTTTATTTTTCCCCCTCCAAAGCAAGTATGTGAAATTTGTAGAGAACAAGCATTTTAAAATGCAGTGAGAAGGGAACATTGGAGATGGCTTTCATTAGCATTTTCTTACATTTTGATGAGTTGAAGTTGAGGATGTATTTTAAGTGCTAGAAAATAGAATGTGGCATGAATTTTCAGTCTTCCAGCAGATGAAACATATAGGCATGTAGCTGATGGAGGTCCCTAGCAGAGACTGGAAGATTTGGAGTCAATCTCTTTAGACTTGGGACTTTATGCAAGTAATATACAGATTACCTTATCTTGAGGTCCAGTATAGGGCAGGGGATGAAAAGCTCTGTTTAATTTATTTGTACTTACAGGCCATTTCTATATCCATGTGTAATTTATTCTAGAATTTGTGTGAGTTGGGAATTCTGCTTCCATAATAATGGTAGAGAGGAGAGAAATTAGGAAGACTTCAGGGAAGGAAGGTCATAACAGGTTTGAAGGCTTACATTCTTTAACTTTTACATTATTAGAGTCATATGGGAAGATGCTGCATACCTGCTTTTAATTTTCTAATCCTCTTCCTTTTTTGCTCTCCTACCCCAGCTCTACTCTGTTCCCAGTTTGGAGAGAACAAGAACTATACAGACAGATAATTAGACTGAAGATCAGAGATAACTTACTTTGCTAAACTGTAGGTTTTATGTGTCCCTAACTGGCATTTCAAAAACTTTCAGCCTTCCTAGGCTGGTGGCAAAATTATAATTCTCTTATACTTTGAGTTCTGATTGACTTCCCACCCTCACCCCCCACTCAACCAAAAAAGTATGGTGGCATGGTGCCTAAGGCACTTGACTGCTAACCAGAAGGCTGGCGGTTCAAACCCACCAGCCACTCCTTGGAAGGAAGGTTGGGCAATCTACTTCTATAGTGATACTGCCTTGGAAACCCAAGGAGGGGTCGCTATGAGTTGGATCTGACTCAACGGCAGTGAGTTTGGTGTTTTTGGTTTATACTTTATATAAGTTTGAATTTGGTGGATTTGAATATAGTCTAACAAAATATACAAAATTTCAGTTGCTGTAAAATTTTTTAAATAATACAAGCCCTCAGTCATATAAAAAGACATTTCCCATATTTCCTAATCAAACTAAAAAAACTCACTGTCCTCAAGTCAGATCTGACTCATAGTGACCCCTCCTTGGGTTTTCGAGGTGGTATCACTATGGAAATAGATTGTCCAGCCTTTCTTCTGAGGAGTGGCTGGTGGGTTTGAAACACCAGCCTTCTGTTAGCCATCAAATGCCTTAGGCACTGCGCCACCAGAGCTCCCAACATGTGCTTAATAGTAGTCCTTTTTTACAATGTAATTGTACACTTCAGAGCACCTTTTCATAAACATATTGGACTTTTTCAGTAGATTAAGTTTAGTTTAAAGTTCTTGATACAGGTGTATGCAAATAGTAGACGATATTACACTGCCATCAAGTTGATCCCAACTCATAGTGACTCTGTAGTACAGAGTAGAACTTCTTAGGTTGTAATTCTTAATGGAACCAAACTGTCTCATCTTTCTCCCATGAAGTAACTGGTGGGTTTGACCTGCTAGCCTTTTGGTTACAGGCCATTCCTTTTGCCACAGGTCCACTAACAAAGAAAAAGCAAACCCATTGCCATCGAGTCAATTCTAACTCATAGGGACCCCAATGGGTTTTTGAGGTGATAAATCTTTACAAAAGTAGATTGCCCATTCTTCCTTCCGCAGAGTGGCTGGTGGATTTGAACCACCAACTGTATGGTTAGCAGTCACATGCCTTAGGCACCATGTCACCAGAGCTCCTCTAGAGCTCTTTAAAATCAAGTTAAAAGAATATAAATTGAATATGGTGTATATTATGGAAATAGTTTTACTAGGATCAATGATAATATCTATAAAATGTGGCATAAATTTAATAACTGATTTGTATATCAAATTTGTGAGAAATTAGTCCTATTTTTTATAAGATTATTCTTTATAATAGTATCAGGCAAAACTTATCCCTTATAATTTTTATGTAAGTTACAACTTTCCCCAAGTTATATCTTACATATCTCTGAAATAGGTTTTTTTTAAAAGATAGATTTGGTTTAAGTTAGTTTCTGAAGGACTTCTTAGTGTAGGTTTGGTAAGTTTAAAACATTGTTTAATTGTTTAAAGAGATAAAAAAAAAATATATGGCAATAACATTTTGTTGTTTGGTGCCATCGAGTTGACTCTGACTCATAGTAACCCCATGTACAACAGATCCTCATAGTCCTTCCTATACTTGAGCCCATCACTACAGCCACCATGTCAGTTCACCTTGTTGAGGGTCTTCTCCTTTTTTAGCTGACCCTCTACTTTACCAGTCATGACATCCTTGTCCAGAGAATGGTCCCTTCTAACCACATGACCAAAGTAGGTAAGATGAAGTCTGACCATTCTCTCTTCCAAGGAGTATTCTGGTTGTACTTCTTCCAGGACAGATTTGTTCATTCTTCTGGCAGTCCATGTTATTACTAAGTAATTAATGTGATAATACACATTTGACATTAGACTTTATAACTTGAGATACTGTCCTTAAATTAGAAATAACCAATATTTTCACTAAGGTTGTGACTTTGCTTTGTCAATTATTATTTTTTTATTTTGATGGAAGAGGGCTTACCCAGGATTTTAATTTACAAAGTCACTTCATATCATATCACATCTGACTATAACTTACTTATATGATATTTAAAAATCTATTTACATGCATTATAGAAATTATAGAATTTTTTAAAATAGAAATAATCCAGGTATGGGGAAATTTCTTGGTTATTTTAATATTTAAAATTTAAATACATGAAGCATTTGGTTGTTTAATTGAACCTAAAATCTTAGTTCTTAATATTGTCACCAGTGCCTCTCTATGAATAGTAATTGAATATGAATTCATAAAATTGTGTATTATGTTTCTTGTACCATAGGGAAAAAAGCTATTAATATTTCATTAGTGTTTTCCTTTATATGTTGTTATTCATTTATAGATATTTATTGTCTACCATGTTTCAGGTCTGTGCCAGATTCTGTTGTTGTTGTTGTTATGTGCTGTCGAGTCCAATCTGACTCATAGCAACCCCTCCTTGGATTTCTGAGGCAATATCACTATGGAAGTACATTGCCCAACCTTCCTTCTAAGGAGTGGCTGGTGGGTTTGAACTGCCAGCCTTCTCGTTAGCAGTCAAGTGCCTTAGGCACTATGCCAGATTCCAGACATAAAAAATTCTGTAAGACAGGCAAGATCTTGCCTTCATTGAACTTACAGTCTCAGGGGCTACAAATAGATGGAAAACTAAAATATCAGGAAGTACTTCAGAGGCACACAGGCAGGGCACGTTGAGGAATCAGGGATGGTTTCTGAACAACATTAATGCCTTGGCTGTAAGGAACATATTCTGTACAGAAGAAACCCAGTTTGTTCAAAGATGTAGAAGCTGAATGATAAGATGGTTTTTGGTAGCCGCATTGAAAAAGTTGAGCTTTTGCATAAGGGCTCTATGGAGCACCAAAGAGTCTGAAGCAAAGTGTGTGATATACTGATATTACTTTGAGAAAAACTACTCTGACTCAAAGATGAAATGGATTTGGAGAGTGGGAGTGGCAAGATGGGGGCTTCATGATTTGTTTAAAGAAATGAAATGGAATAGTGGCCAGAATTTGGTTAATGGCATTAAGAATTATAGAAAGGAGGATTTAAGTGATATTCAAGGAGAAGAAAGTATAAATAATTATATTTCAAAATAAAACTATAAATAGGTCTAATTGATTAATTTCTGATTATTATTTCTGTGAGGAAAGATTTCTGTTCTAGTAGTGTTTAATGACTTTACTGTATATGAATACAAATACTTGAGCAATCATTTCAGGCAGGTTATTGAGTAATAATAGAAAAGAAGGAGTGTGGAGAGCATATTAGAGAAGTGTGATATGTACAATAAAAGCATATTTTGCTAGATACTGATTATTCATTTGCATATCTGGTTGTTTATGTTTGCATCAGTCTTTTAAAGAGAGGTGTCCAAAGAGAGTATCTTTTGCTTTTCATGCTCATTAGCAGCAGGTTTACTGGTTCCTTTTCACCTAGATCATGTTGCATTTTGAAATCCTTTTGGAAGCTCCCAGTGGAAAGGTCTCTGAACAATAGATGGACGTAACAATACTGTGCCATATGTGCTGCGATTTCTTGTAAAATACAGCATGTTAAAGCTGCTGCAGTGGTCTCAATCGCTTTGCTTTAAGGGTCCTATTTCTTTTCCTTGCAGTTACAATCAGGTATTTATGTTGATTTAATTAATGTGGATTGGGAAATTATACTATAGAGCATGCATAGAAATTGAAATGTGAATCAGGAAATAATTTAAAACATAAAATGATCTTTCTCGCGCTATTAACAGCATGCATTGCAAATTCATACAAGGCAGTTGAGAATAGTATGCAGTGTGCTGTTTACCCAAGTTTCAGCTTCTGTTGGAGGATGTCTATTTTTATATATTACATCATCTCTGCTGCAGAACTCCAGTGTCCACTGGGATTTACTGTTCTTTCATTCCATTTGGAAAGAAGGCTTGTATTGATGTCATAATTGGATCCATCTTTTGGTTGCACTTGGAAATTGAAAGTAATAAGGGTGTTGTGTAGCAAGTCATGCAATATTTCAAGCAATTTACTTGTCAGAAAGATCACTGCCACTTTGTCCTGCCTCTAATGTGAACACTGGTGGTCTTTGTGCCTGTATATGTTTTAAATATACTTGGCTAAATTTTAGCTTTTAATCACAGTAACAAAAATCCTTTCTACCTTAGATTGTTTTATTTCTTATGTGGGTGTGGTTTTTTTTTTTTTTTTTTGTATTAAAGTCATGAGATATTTTAGTGTTACATGCTGATTTGAAATATGTCTCTTTGGAAAATCTACTTTGGTATTCAGATCTATTTCTTACAGTGCTGATTTAATCATTTTATGATTGAGTTATCAGTTGTAAGTTACCTGTTTTCACTCTCTGATATATCAGGTGATTAGAATTGTTTTCTTTTGCATTTGAATCAAATGCTAAGACATTTTTAACTTAAAATTTCTATTAGCTTTAAAACTTTGCTGACCTATGGAATAAACTAGCATTTTATGCAGTGCATAGATGTTAGGTTCTAATCATATGTGGCAGAAAATATTTTACGTATTTATATCAAATGATTTAAAAATACCTACTAAATTCAGTATGTGTATATATGTTTTCTCCAAAAAAACTTAATCATTATCCATGATATTTCAGTATTAAGCTTTTGACTGATTTGAATATATCCATTTCACAGATATGCCTAATGTTCTTTGTGATTATTGTAACCATACTTATACTGAACAATTAGTAAAGACTTTATTTGAAAATTGCTGAATCTGTTGCGGCTAAAAAAAAAAAAAACTTTGCTGAATAATTGTTTGTATTAGTAGACTTTCTTAGGGCTTCCTATGAGATCTGGTAGCCTGCCTTCTTCTTCTTTTTTTTTTTTTTTCCCCTCTCTTTCGAGTGAAAGACAGGTGGTAGTTGTATATAATATGGTATTTGGAATTGCTGTCCTGTAGGAGAAGTGATATGACAGAAAAATAGGGCAAATCTGAAATATAGGTTAGCAAATGCTTTAGGTAAATGGTAGAGTAATTCAGAAGGGGAAGACTTGAAAAAGGAAAAATACTCAAGTTGTGTTGATTTTTACTCAGATGTGTAAGTGGACGATAATGATGATCAGTCCCTTGTGATTTGTCTGTGATTCAGAAGGTGCTTGTTGTTACATTGTTGTAAGGTGCTAACACATTGGTTCCAATTCCTAGTGACCCTTTGTACATCAGAACCAAACAATAACCACTCCTGCACCATCCTCACAATTGCTGCTTTCTTTGTGCTGTGTATCGCAGGCACTGTGTTAATCCATCTACTTGAGTGTTTTCCTATTTATCATTTATCTTCTGCTTTACCAAGGATGATGTTCTTCTGCAGGGATTGATTCTTCCTGATAACTTGTCCAAAGTATGTGAGGGAAAATCTCACCATTCTCACTTCTGGCATTCTGGTTGTACTTCTTGCAAGACAGATTGCGTTCTTCTGGCAGTCCACAGTATATTCAATATTCTTCACCAATACCACAATTCAAATGAATCGATTGTTTTGCAGTCTTTGTTATTCATTGTCCTGCTTTTGAATGCATAAGAGACCATGAAAATATCATGGCTTGGGGCAGATACTCCTTAGTTTTCCAAATGACATCTTTTCTTTTTAACACTTGCAGATATTTGCAGCACATTTGCCCAGTACAATACATTATTTGATTTTTTGACTACTGCTTCTGTGGGTGTTGATTGTGGATCCAAGTAAAATGAAACCCTTGATAACTTCAGTATTTTCTGCGCTTATCACAATGTTCCTTGTTCTGGTCCAGTTGTGAGAATTTTTGTGAGGATTTTTGTTTCCTCTGTGTTGAGGTGTAATCCATACTGAAGGTTGATCTCCATACTGTAATCTTTGATCTTCATCAGTAAGTACTTCAAGTCCTCTTCACATTCAGCAAGTAGAGTTGTATCATCTGCATATTACAGGTGATTAGTGAGTCTTCCTCCAGTCCTGATGCCCCATTCCTCTTCATATAGTCCAGCTTCTTAGATTATTTGCTCAAAATACAGATTAAATATGTACGTTGAAAGGATACAACCTTAACACACACCTCTTCTAATTTTAAACCATGCAGAATCCTCTTGTTCTGTTTGAACTGTTTCTTGGTCTGTGTACAAGTTCCACATGAGCACAATTAAGTGTTCTAGAGTTCTTCTCAGTGTTACTATAATTTGTCATGATCCATACAGTCAAAAATGCCTTTGCATGATCAATAAAACACAGGTAAACATCTTTCCAGGAGCTCTGATGGCATAGTGCCTAAGGTATTTGACTGCTAACCAGAAGGCTGGTGGTTCAAACCCACCAGCCACTCCTTGGAAGGAAGGTTGGGCAGTCTGCTTCCGTAGTAATTCTGCCTCAGAAACCAAAAGGGTGATCACTATGAGTCAGACCTGACTTGATGGGAGTAAGTTTGTTTTTTTTAAAACATCTTTCTGGTGTTCTCTGCTTTCAGCCAAGATCCATCTAACATAGAAATCATATTCCTTTCGTCCATGCCCTCTTCTGAATCTGAGTTGAATTTCTGGCAGTTCTCTGTTGATTTCATTGCTACAACCATTTTAGAATTGCCATTAGTGAAATTTTACTTGTGTGTGGTATTGATCATATATACATATATACACACACACACACATATATATATTTTTTTCTTTTTAATTTTGATTTGGGTGAAAGTTTACAGAGCAAATTCACTTTCCATACAGCATCTCACATACACTTTGTCTCATGATACTGACTACAGTTTACCACAATGCACCAGTTTCCGTCCCACTTCCTCCCCATAGTTAGCTCTTCCTGTGTCCTTCCTTCACTCCATGTACTCCTGCCCCCTGAGCTGTCTCCCTGTGCATACACAGCCCTTCTATTCTCCCATAATTGTTCTCTCCAAGGAGTGTATCTACCTAATGTAAATGTTCACCTCATATGCCTGTCTCTTGTTTGGCTGGAAGCCACAGGAGTGAGTTCAATTCCAGACCTGAAGGGCGAGTAGGAGCCATAGGCTCAGTGGTTCCATCTGGCTCTATCAGACCAGCAAACCTGCCCACCCCTACACCACCACCCCCTTTTTTTTTAATTTTGAGTTTTGTTCCACACTGATTACTCATATTGTTTGATAATTTTTGTATTCCATTGCATCATTTCTTCCATCATTTCCATTCTTTGGAATGGGCACAAAAAATCTTTTCCAGTAGGTTGGCCAGGTAGCTATCTTCCAAATTTCTTGGCACAAATGAGTGAGCACTTTAGCATTGCATCCATTTATTGAAACATCTCAATTGGTATTCTGTCAATTCCTGGACCTTGTTTTTTGCCAGTGCCTTCAGTGCAGTTTGTGTTTATTCCTTCAGTACCATTGTTTCTTGATCATATGCTACCTCCTGAAATGGTTGGATGTCAACCAATTCTTTTTTGGTACAGTGACTCTGTGTTTTCCTTCCATATTCTTTTGATGCTTCCTGAGTCATTTAATTATTTGCCCATAGAATCCTTCAGTATTACAACTCAAGGTTTGAATTTTTTCTTCAGTTCTTTCATCTTGAGAAATGCCAAGTGTGCTCTTCATTTTTGTTTTTCTAGCTCCAAGTTCTTCCACATTTCATTATAATGCTTTACTTTGTCTTCTTGAGCCACCCTTTGAAATCTTTGGCTTAGTGTTTTTACTTTATCATTTCTTCCATTCACTTTAGTGACGCTTTGTTCAAGACCAAGTTTCATAGTCTCTTCTGACATCCATTTTGGTCTTTACTTTCTTCCTTGTCATTTTAATGACCTTTTGATTTCTTCATGTATGATGTCCTCCCACAACTCATCTGGTCTTTGGTCATTAGCGTTCAATACGCCAAAACCGTTCCTCAGGTTGTCTCTAAATACAGGTGGGATATTCTCAGTGTCATATTTTGGCTCTTGTGGGCTTGTTTTAATTTCTTAAGCTTCAACTTACAAGGATCTCTGGTAGCATAATGGCTAAGACACTTGCCTGCTAACCAGACGGCTGGCGGTTCAAGCCCACCAGCCACTCCTCGGAAGGAAGGTTGGGCATTCCTACTTCCGTAGTGATACTGCCTTGGAAACCCAAGTAGGGGTCGCTATGAGTCAGGGCCGACTCGATGGTAGCAATTGCATTCCTGATACCAAGTCCATTGATTAAGCCTCCATTTATAAGTACTGTTATTTTCTTTCAGAATGAAGACTATTAAACCACTGTGAAAATATATACAGTTTGATACTTATTTGAGAGACATAAGATTTTTAAAAAATGGAATATAAGATGTGTTAAAAATTAAATTCCTAAAGAATCAATGGAGTCTGAAAGCAGATTGTGTTGTGAATATCACTATATACTCTTTGCTCAACAGATGATAGGTGCTTAGTAATTCCTTGGTCACATAGTCATATCTTTGGAGTTAACTCTCAGAATTAGCAGTAGTTAGTATTTGTAGAGGAGCTCTGGTAGCATAGTGCCTAAGGCACTTGACTGCTAACCAGAAGGCTGGCGGTTCAAACCCACCAGCCACTTCTCAGAAGGAAGGTTGGGCA
>NW_006921892.1:2774167-2793030 GCF_000298275.1 Orycteropus afer afer | reverse complement strand
TTTTTTTTTTTTTTTTTTTTCGGTTAACAGTCCTCACAAGGAGCTCTGGTATCACAGTGCCTAAGGTATCTGACTGCTCATCAGAAGGTTGCCGCTTCAAACCCGCAAGCCACGTGTAGGAAGAAAGACTGGGCAATCTATTTCCATGAAGATTTACTACCTCAGAAACCCAAAGGGGGTCGCTATAAGTTGGAATCAACTCTATGGCAGTGGGTTTGGTTTGGTTTTTTAACAGTCCTCACACTGATAGTTCTAAAGTTGTTTTGGTAGTCTGAATCATGTTCTTTAGTAAATTCCTTAAGAAAAACTTAGGGTAACAGTGTTCTTTGAGCTCTTGCATGTTGATCAATTTGTCAGTACCCTCTATACTTTCAGGTAACTTTTGCTAGATTTAAAATCTTTAGCTCACATTTTCTTTCCTTGGGCACCTTAAATACATTACTATTCCATTTTTTTCAGGCATAAAGCATTGCTATCAAGAAATCTGATAAACTAATTCATTTCCCTTATAAATAACAGGGTCTGAGATACCCAAAGAATATTTTTATTTTTCTCTGAAGTCTAGTAATTTTATGAATACATGTTTATTCCCTGGCACATTATATGTTCTTTCAATACATAGTTTCAAATCTTTTTATTTGCAATTTAAGAAAGTTTTCTTGAGACATGGTGTTTAGTGTTCATTCAGTTTCCTTATTTGGTTTTCTTCAGGACTCCCATTATCTTTTTGTTGCTTCTTGCTGCTTATCCTAAATATTTATTACCTTCACTCTAATCTTTTTTATCTTTCTTCATTACTTTTGATTCTTAAAATGTTCTGCCGTTTTACCCTCTATTCTGTTAATGTGTGGTTTATTGTGTTTATTTGTTTTTGTATTCTTTTTAGTTTGATGCTTAATTTGATTGTCTTCTATGTCTACTCACTTCTTGAGTTTTTGTCATTTCTGGGTCTATCCAATTCTGATTTATGTTGCTCAATTTCTTAATATCTTGTTTTTTTTAATCATTATTTTACTGTGGTGAAAATATACATGCCAGGACACTTGCCAACCCAATAACTTCCACATTTACAATTCAATTACATTGATTACGTTTTTCATCTTGTGACACCATTATTACTATTTTTTTACAAAATATTCCAGCTTTATTAACAAAAATTCAATGCTTCCCTCACCCTGAACAAAAATTTCCCCTTTCCCCCTCTCTCCCATCCTTGGTAATAATCTCTGGTTAATGATTTTGTTAGGAGCATTGGTAGCATAGTGCCTAAGGCACTTGACTGCTAACCAGAAGGCTGGCGGTTCAAACCCACCAGCCACTTCTCAGAAGGAAGGTTGGGCATTCCTACTTCCGTAGTGATACTGCCTTGGAAACCCAAGTAGGGGTCGCTATGAGTCAGGGCCGACTCGATGGCAAATAACAACAACAACAACAGTATTTGTAGGAGTGGCATTATGGATCCACCTTCATTAACAATTCTAGAAAAGGATATCTGTATAAGAATATTAGTGCAACCGTCTGGTCACCTTTAATTAATGGATTTGCCAAACCTTGAATACAACTAACTTTGTAGAATATTGTGGCAATAATAAAATTGACCATTATTAAGTACTTATGATATACCAACCTGCTAGATGTTTTCTCATATGCTTTGTCGATGAAACTTCACCAAACTTCTTAAAGCTAGATGCTATAATTTTCATTGTTAGGGATGAGGAAATCAAGGCCAAACAGACTAAGGTTATGTCCTCAATGGTTATTATAACTCTGGTAGCAAATGTTAAAGTCAAATGTAGACATAAGTATTTTCCACTTAAATTCCGTGAAATTATTTATTTTTTAAAATGAATTTAACATATATTACCCTTTAAAAAAAAATTGATCTAAAAAAGATATGTATAGAACAAATAGTTCCAGCATCATAAATACCTACTTTTTAAGTACCCTTTAAAGAAAACAGACTGGAACAGAGAATGTCTAGTGCGAGGAAATGATTACTGAGGGTTTTTTTTGCAATGATAGACTTTGGTTGATTCATCAGTTTTTGTGTTGTAATCAAGTGGTTTCCCTTTTCAGACCATGTATCTGAATCAATAAAAAACAAGGTGTTTTTTTTTTTTTTTTTTGCCTTAAAAAAAAAAAGCCTTTCTAGTTATATTACAATACAGAAATGGCTTTCTTAGTAGTGTAGGACTGTGCAATTAATTAGGTCCACTAATATCATAAGTAGGAGTTCTGGTAGCATAGTGCCTAAGGCACTTGACTGCTAACCAGAAAGCTGGCGGTTCAAACCCACCAGCCACTCCTCAGAAGGAAGGTTGGGCAATCCTACTTCTATAGTGATAATTGCCTTGGAAACCCAAGGAGGGGTCGCTATGAGTCAAGTCCGACTCAGTGGCACATAACAACAACAGCAACATTATCATAAGTAAAGGGAAGCCAAAATCTTTCTGAAGGGTCATATATAGGTATGAGTCAATGTTGTTGTTGTTGTTATGTGCCATCAAGTTGGACCCAACTCACAATGACTCCTCCTTGGATTTCCAAGGCGGTATCACTATAGAAGTAGATTGCCCAACCTTCTGAGGAGTGGCTGGTGAGTTTGAACCGCCAGCCTTCTGGTTAGCAGTCAAGTGCCTTAGGCATTATGCTACCATGAGGCAGAATAATTAGCAGCTGTCTAATTATTCGGTAGTTGTTAGATAAGAAAAATACCACTCATAAAATTACTTGCTTGTATACCCTATCTTCTACAAAAAGTTTGGAAATGTTTTTGTAATTTTTAAGAATATATAAAAAAGTCATTAGGTAACATGACCCAAAACCAAACCAGACCTACTGCCATTGAGTTGATTTCAACTCATCGTGACCCTATAAGACAAACTAGAACTGCCCCATAGAGTGTAGACTGCCTCAGCTTTCTCTGTAGAAGCAGAGTGGCTGGTGGTTTCAAACCATTGACCTTTTGTAGCCCAATGCTGTAACCACAGTGCCACAGAGCTCTTTAAGAATATTAAACCAAACCAAACTAAACTCACTGCTGTCGAGTCAAGTCCAACTCATAGTGACCCCAATTGGATTTCCAAGGCTGTAAATTTTTATGGACACAGACTGCCTCATCTTTTCTTTTGCCAAGCAGCTGGTGGGTTCTAACCAGTGACCTTTTTGGTTAGCAGCCAAATGCCTTAACCACTAGACCACCAACGTTCCTTTAAGTGATATTAACGTGTTTAAAATTCTATAAAACTATCTGTTTATATACAGTTTTTAACAATTCATGTTGTTATTTTTACATTATGAATATCACCTTTCACTTACCTTTTCACTTTTGTTCTATGTGATTTTTAGAGTTCTATTTTTTTTTACTTGTAGAAGATAAAAATGAATGAATTAATCAGTACACTCATATAAATTTGACAGTTTTTAATTTTGTCAAGTAAGGGTGTTAAAAAAAGAACCTTAGAACTACTGTCTAATGATCATTACCATTACAAAAAGTAAGGATATTTTAATATCTACCCATATCTTGGTTAAAGTAGAATAACAAAACTTCAGAATAAAGGATAGTAACTATCAGGAAATCAGATCCCAAAATACATTTATTCCCATTCATATGGTTTCTCTTTTTCTGTCGTTCTATATCAAATCACTCCTTCCAGCTGAAATTTGATAACACCTATGTTAGATAACACAACCTTAAGAACTTGAAAGGATTTCAGGACTTTGCCAATCGAATCACTTAATGCAATTAAAAAAAATATACATATAATCCTTGACTTTCAGCCTCTGCTTTTAAGATTTTTAATTCAGTTGGGGACTGATATTTTTGAAGAGTTCATTTAAATAATATATGTGCAAAGTAGAGGCTTAGCAAATCATTGTTGTGTACCATTGAGTCGATCCTGACTCATAGCAACCCTACAGCAAACATCAAATCCACTGCCTTAGAGTCGATTCCAACTCATAGCGACCCCCACTGGGTTTCCAAGGCTGTAAATCTCTATGGAAATAGATTGCCTCATCTTCCTCCCACAGAGCAGCTGGTGGTTGAACCACTGACCTTTCGGTTAGCAATCAAATACCTTATCCTCTATCGCACTAGAGCACCTTAGCAACCCAATAGGACAGAGTAAAACTGCCCCGTAGGGTTTTTTGTAGGCTGTATGTAATCTTTATGGGAGCAGATTGTGAAGTCTTTTTTCCCTGTGCAAAGTGGCTGGTGGATTCAGACTGCCAACCTTTTGGTTAGCAGCCTAGAGCCTAGCACTTAACCATTGTGATACCAGGCTCCTTTAGTAAGTTATAGCAGATACTACTTTTTGTAGGAAAGTATTCATTATTAAGAAGCTTTTGTATGTGTTTCGTTTCTGAAATCTGCTTCTCTATGATTTTAGTTCATGGTTCTAGATTGCTTCTAAAGTAGCACAAATAAATATTCATATTCCATTTTTGTGATCTTCAGATATTTAAAGAGAAACTAACACTCTAAGTCTCTTCTCTGGGTTACACATTCTCAACTATGGAAAGTCTTGTGCTTTTTTTTTTTTTTTTTCCATTATTTTTATCATCGTTACTCATTGTCTTTCCTAAATTGTGATGTCTAGAATTGCCTGCTACAATGCAGATTAAGGCAAAACTTTCTGTCTTTCTTGTTCTGGACAGCATAACTCTAGTAATATAACTAGAAATTATATTAGGTTTTTAAGTCGGACTGGTACACTGGCTCATACTGAGATTTTTGTCTAACTCAGTCTTATAGATAACCTCTCCATCACCTGCTCTCTTATGAATTATTCCTCTGGCCTGATCTTCCCTATCTTGTATAAGTGACACTTTGAATAGTACACATGTGGCTATTTACATTTACCACTGTTAAATTTAAATTTATTTGTTTTAGCCTACTCTTCTAACCTGTCAAGCTATTTAAAACCCTTAATATTGTTAGTGGAGTCCCTGGGTTGTGCAAACAGTTAATGTGTTTAACTGCTAACCATAAAGTTGTAGGTTCTAATCCATCCCAAGGCATCTTGTAAGAAAAGACTGGTGACCCACTTCTGAAAAATTAGCCAGTGAAAACCATGTGGAGCGCAGTTCTACTCTGACACACATGGAGTTGTCATGAGTTGGAATTGACTTTAAGGCAGCTGGTTTTGAAATTTTGCCAGTAAGCAAATTAGACATCTTTTACAGTTACACACTGTTTTCTGTTTCCTCTTCTTAAGACCTGTGTAATAATACTTCCTAGGTTGGTTGAAATTTAAGTGAAATCATATATATATTCATTCTCTGAGTAATTACTGTGTATTTGGTGCTAGAGTTAAAGCATAATTCACTGCTGACAATACCAGATTAAAAAATGTTGTACGGTTCCTGCCTTCAGCTAACTTATACTTTAGTTTATGATGCAAGATTTTCTGTTTTTGTTAAATAATAATAAAGGAATAATGAACATATTAGTCACAAGGGGAATACATTAAATGGCAAATTACTAATAAAGATAATACTTTCTATTTACATCTTCAGGGTTGTTTTGTGCATTAGAGGAGTAGGGAACAGTGTTTGAAGCTCTAGCCCCTAGAAACAGCAATGAAATCATTTGTCTTTTAATTAGTGTTTGAAGACTATACCTCTGAAACTTCGAACATGAAGAGATGAAGTCTGGCCTTTTCTTTAAATAGGTTCTAGGAAATGAAGTGAGTTTTGTTAAATTTGCTGTTAAAGTTGGCTCATTTTAAAAAAACATTCGTAATGTTGGGATTTCTCAGTGACTTACAGGCTTCTTTATTTTATTTGCTTTCTGTATGTCTTCATCATATATCATTTCTTAAATTCTCTTCTCACATGTCCCATACAAATACTGAGTACATTTAATATGTGTAGGTGGCTACATGCAATTTTCTGATTACAAATCAGATGTGACAAACCATTTGTTGTCAGAAACATTTTTAATTAAAGAAAGAAATAGCCTAAAGATGTCTTTAGAACATACCTGTGGAGTATATCTGAATTCTCTTCTTGAGACACTCAATTACACATTTCTGATACTAAGAGTTAACTGGAGCTCTGGTAGCATAGTGCCTAAGGCACTTGACTGCTAACCAGGAGGCTGGCGGTTCAAACCCACCAGCCACTCCTCGGCAGGAAGATGGGGCAATCTACTTCCAAAGTGATACTGCCTTGGAAACCCAAGGAGGGGTTGCTATGAGTCAGGTCCGACTCAACGGCATGTAACAACAACAACAAGAGTTAACTAAGAGTTATAGATTCCCAGTATTTCTAAAGCCAGTATTTAAATTCAATTCAGATATTTATTTAACATTTACTGTGCCTGACAAGGCATTATGTTGTCCTCTTTCATATTTTATTTCATAATTAAATCATTTAAAATAATGAACCTGAAGCATCATTTCATTTGGTGAAAATGGAAAAAATAAATTTCTAATCCACATTTCCTCTATGACAGATTTGGGAAGGTTAGAATTATGTGAAAATGAAGAGTTGAGTTATTTAAGGTATAAAGAGTTTGTCAGATAACCAACTTTTCTTTTTGAAAGAAATTGTAGTACTGAGAGGGAATGTACTGGGTTAGGAAAGAGAAGTAAAATTACTGATTATATTTCATACAGTAACTTTGTTGGGCATTGTGTTTACCCTTAATTGCTTTGGGGTATTCATATAGAAGAAAGTATTTTTAAAATGTCATTTTTTTGGTGAAGAAAAAGACATTAGAAATCAAATTTGTAAAATTTTTTAGTTTTCAAGTATCAAAGAATGACTTCTTTCTGTCTTAACCACAGAGTTTTTCCCAGTCTCTCTTGTTTCTTTCCTGGGTGTGGGAAGAGGGAAAAAAATTGATCTTTTAAGTAAATTAATGGCATTAGAAACCTAGGAGTCTATTTTATATTCTTCCAAACTGCTAATTCTATAGTCATACATACTTTTCTTTCCTTTTTTAAATGGGAGTTGAATACATTATTTTCTTCCTTCCCTTGGGATTGACAAAGCTTAATTAAATGTTTGTAAAGCACTCTGAGATCTATGGATAAAACACTATATAGGTACTAAATATGATTAATAATTACTGAGAAGAATGGACCATTTTTTCTCAGTTTTTTAGTAATTAAGTGAATACTTTATGTGGAATAAATGCAAATGAATATAGTGGTATTAAATTTATCAAGAAAAGTGTTTACATGAAGTAATTTCCTCATATGTGTATAGAATCTCTAATTCTTAGATCATTGTTAATGATAATTTAGAAGTCATTGGATATACTTGACATAGAGCAGAAGTTTGTTCCTTGGTCCTCTTTCCTAGCTGGATCTATTTAATGTGATGTGCTACATCTGGAGGATTAGGGAATACAATTAAACCAAATTAAGACTACTTCAAGGTAAATGTGATTTATTCTTACTTGTAGAAAATCTGTAATATGTGATTCCTCCTAAACCTTAAATTTATATTTTATTTCTTAACAGTGCATGGCATAGTATTTATACCTGACGTAACTGTATTTCAATAGTCAGCATAGTGTGTATAGTAAAATTTTGGTTTTACAATATCGAGTTTTACGACCTTTAGGTTGTAGGCATTGAGCCAGCTTGTGAGAGAAATGGCACCAAGTCTCAACTCAGGAAAGCATCAGTGCCTGAGGAGGTGTGATTTTTCTAACTTTATCTGTCAGGTTACTTGATTAGGCTAGTTTCCTTCTTGAGAGAATTGACACTTTTTTTCTAGAGAGAAACTAGCAATGGGGAACATTCATATATTAAAAGCAGACACTATCAGCATGGGGTTAATTTGACTTAAATTTGGTGAAGAGGTTTTGGCAGATGGAATGTGTAGGACAAGGGATAGGTGGATGAAAGATGTAGGATTTGATTATTTAGTCCTTGAGTTGGTGACTAAAGTCATTTACTTTTAAATTACTCATTGTGTTTATTATAGAGAAGTAGTTAGAATTTTGAAAGAACTGGTCTAGAAGATTAAATACAGTCTTGGCCAAAGTCCATTCTCATTTCATTTATTCAGCAGCAGTCTGAGTGTCTACCATGTGCCTGGTACCGTGTTTGGTGCTGCAAGTATAATGGTACACGAAAACAGCAATTCTGGAAGTTAGAGTGTAATAGAAAAAGCACACTCTAACTGATTAAGTAATCTTATGATTAAATACATAGTACTGGAGGACTATAAAAAGGGCATTTCACAAATTTTTTGTGGGGTGGGAGAAGGGGAATCAATTAGGAAAGAGAGAGAGAATTTCTTGCACAGGGAATAGCATGGGCAAAGCCTTTTTTGCCCATTCAGGGAAGCAAAAGCAGTCAGTTGATGCAGAGTGTAGAGGGTGAGCAGGAGTGTAGTATATGTCTGGAAAGTGTACAATTGCTGTAGATTATAGTAAGGATTTTGGATTTTATGCCAAAAGCAATGGAAAGCCATAGAAGTGTTTCACATCATAGAAGGGGCTCTAAAGATGATGTTGAAGTGCTGAGATTTTACTTTTTAAAAGGCATTTGGTAAATGGTTTGGGTGGATGGGGTTTGAGTTCAATGAAAACAATACAATATTAGACTTTTTACAGTTTTCAAGATGAGAAAAATGATGGTTTGGAGGAAGATGGTAGCAGGGTTATAGAACACCTAGTGAAATTGAGAAAATTTAGAGAATTTAACAATATTGTGATAGATTGGATATGGAGAAGGGTGTTAAGGATAGCTGCTAGATGTGTGTTTTGTGTAACAAGACCACAATAGCCCTTCATTGAAGAGTGCATGGGTATGGGGAAGTAGTGAAAGAAAGCAAGTAATTCTTAAGACATTTGATTGTGAAGAGGGAAGGATATTATACTGAAGCCATAGGAGTATGTAGGGTCTAGGAAAGGTATTGTTTTTGGAAAATGGGGAGAGAAGAGCAGATTTAAAAGGTGTTGGAAAGGACCTCTGGTTTGAGGGAGAGATTGACTGGAGAGAGGAGGAAAGGGCTAATTGATAATATGAGAAGTCTGAAAAAGAGGAGGTGTTGGAGTGAAAGAAGGTCCAAAATAATGGTGTGGAGGGCATGGTTATCTTTAGATATGAGGTGAAAAAATAGGATGGCAGACACAGGTAGGTAGATAAGAAATCTAAAACAAAGTAACAATTGCTGTTGAGTCAACTGACTTACGGCAACCCTAGATGTGTCAGAATAGAACTGTGCTTGTAGGATTTTCAGTGGTTTATTTTTCACAAATTGATCACCAGGCCTTTCCCTCCAAGGCACCTCTTGGTAGACTCAAACATCCAACTTTCAGTTACCAGCTGTTTACATTAACCATTTGCCACCACTGAAGGACTTCAAACAAGAAACACAAGTTTCAATTCCAAAGTCAGTTATTAAGGAGGCTGGATTATCCACATCTATTTTGTATTATGTTTACCATTTACAGATAGATCTGATTATGAAAAACTGAACAGTCTTTCAGAGTTAATATCTCCTTTATTCCTTTTAAAAAAAAAAAAAAAACTCATTGCTGTCGTGTTGGTTCCGACTCATAGCAATACCTCCTTGTGTTTCCAAGGAGGTATCTCTATGGAAGTAGATTGCCTGGTCTTCCTTCCGAGGAGTGACTGGTGGGTTTGAACCAGCAGCCTTCTGGTTAGCAATCAAATGCCTTAGACACTATGCCACCGAGCTCCTTTATTCCTAGTCAATTTTAATGCAGTCTTTCAAATAAGCTACTTACCTAGGTAAAATAAGAATTAATGATAACATAACATTAAAGTATTTTAACTCTGTATCTCTGGAAGAACTTTTTTTTTAGAAAAACCTGAGTGGATTTATTTTGATATTATTTGCAAAGGTGTGTGCATGTGCGTGTATTAGAAAAACATTTCTTCCAAATTTATAGAAGGCTTGTCAAATGTGTATTTTATAAAATTTTATAGCTATTTGTTTACTACAGATAGCAATACTTGAAGGTAGGGAAGAAGTAACAGGAAAGGTGTTATCACATCCATTCCTTCATCTTCACCTTGGTGAAAAATCATATTTTAGTTCAAAGCTGTTCAAGTCCTTGCTCCGTTTTCCCACTCGGTCTTCAGTGATATTATTTGGAGTCAGCAATCAATGGATTCCATCCCTCTGAGACTTGCTTAACCTACAGCCGCTGATATAATACAGGCAAGAGCTTGTTACTTTATCTGAATTGTCCATCGCTACCTTAATGAGTGAAATGGTTAAGTAGAGAAGGGGGCGAGCCTTAAGGAATGTGTGTACCATTTCAGCTGAATATTTCAGTGTATATAGGGAGAGGGAGGGTTAGAGAGAAATCCACTTACATCACTAGAACTGCATTGAGTGTGAGCCTTGCAGGTTAAGAGACAGACTACAGTGTCTTGCTTTCTGCAGGAAGCAGCAATGCCGTTTGTTTCCTAAGAGGAATTTTTTATTTAGAAAAGGAAGCTTTCTCTCTACCCAGGAAATGGCTTTCCTTGTGCGTTGCTATGCCAACTGCCTGCAGCCATGGTCCTCCAAAGTAAGCACAATAATGTAATTATATTGGTGTATTGCATTCAGACTCATGATTCTCGAGATTGTGTGTGTGCATGTGCTGTGTTTCTGTTAGTGAATCTTGTGCTAGCAGTCATACTTGTGCTAAGTGTGAGGGACAGACATCATTAAATTAAATGTCCATCAGTGTCATGCTGCTAAGATTAATTGTGCAAACTTGGTTAGTGGAGTGGGACAGAGATCACTGGTCACCACTCTGTCAGCATCATTAGCAGCTAGGGAGGAGGTCCCGATTCACACGCTCTGCCCTAAATTTTTCTTTCTTTCTTTTTTTGTGGTTGGAGGGATCTGTCCTGTGTGTGTGATTACAAATGAAACAAGAGTATTAACAATGCTTGGCTGAATGCTAGAGACCGGTTCTTATACCACCCTGACTAATATAATTCTGTATTAAGCCTTTTTGAGGAGAGTCTGTGTGCAGTCAGCCATTTTAGCTTTTTTTTTTTTTTTTCCCTGCCCTCTCCTTTTCTTTTGCCTCTTGTTCTTCAGTCTCAGAAATGATCTTGTTCTCTTGGAAGACTGAGAACTGTATAAGGTTTCCCCAATCTTGTCATAGCCTAAGATGGTTAGAGTTTCAGTGTTATAAAAATGGACACGAACACCCTTGTTCGGATTCCTTTTCTGGTCTACAAGTGTGAGGGTGTTTTTTTTTGTTTTTTTAAGCTTACCAGTAGTGACACTTTAAGCTGCAGCTTGGTTTTCCCTCCTCCTCTTTTTTTATTTTTCTTTATTTTAATTTAATGCTGTAGAGAGTGACTTGCCATCCGTGAGAGATTGGTACATGATGTGTAAATTCAGTTCAGCATATGTTTCTTCATTATGAAACCACTAGCAATCCCAGCTAACCATGGAGTTATGGGCCAGCAGGAGAAACATTCAGTAAGTATCGCAAATGCTGCTTGTGCTTCGGTAGCACATCATAGTGAACTACTTTAAAATGGGAATTATTGCTCTTTCTCTTCAGGGAAAACAGTCTCTTTAAAGGGTTTAATAGTTTGCTTGCAAGAGGGAGGGTAAGTTACAACTGGCTTGTACTTCCAATTTTGTTGTAATTTTAAAAATATTTAAATAAGACCATTCAGTAAAAAAAAAAAAAAAATTAAAAGAAAAATGAACGCTGAGAAATACTGGACAGCTGATTTTATAATCAGAAATTTAAGAAAAAAAATCAGCTTTAATTAATACTAGTTTAAAAAAAATGTTTTTGTAGTTGAATATAATGACAAATCATGAAAAAGGTTATTGAGAATGAGCATCTGGAATGAGGAATTCACATGTAGGTTTGAGTGAGAGAAAAGAGAGCTTTGGTTATTGATTTGGTAATAAAATAATGAGTAGGACTCATTTCAGTTTGCAACATGTATTAATAGTTGATGAAAACACAGAACTATTATTATTTTTAAAGCCACAAGTATTGCTTCTTTATAATTGATCCCACGAGGCAGCCATCTGTTTGTCATACTGAAATCCCATAGGCAGCGACTGCTGTTCGTGAGGAACACTTCTATGCCTAGCACCAAATCTGAGCCTTCGGTATCAGGAATGTGAGTTCTCACAGAGCTACTTTTATATCACCATGTTGGAAGTTTCCTTGCATCACTCTAGTGCATATGCTGTGTGTGTGTGTGTGTGTGTGTATAAAATTTTATTTTTTTAAATTCTTAAAATGAAAATGCATGAATTTAGGCAGTTTATATAGTAGCTTGGGCATTCCTACTTCCGTAGTGATACTGCCTCGGAAACCAAAGGAGGGGTCGCTATGAGTCGGGGCCGACTCGATGGCAAACAACAACAACAACAACATATAGTAGCTTAAGTGTTTTTTGAAATGTCTGCCTTTCCACCCTTGTCTTGCAGTTACTACATTAGGGTGTAGAATTATTTATATATATATATTCTAAAAAGGATGAGATGTCAAACTTTGAAAACAAGATAAGTCACTAAAGTTTTGGAAATACTTAGGCAGTAGTGAATTTGGGATGTTCATATGCTCAAGTTAATGATTATAATTTGGCTTTTGTTCTTCATTACAAAGAAAATCCAAGGAAATTTCTTAGACAGTCTAAGTGACTCTTAAGGCATTATCTCACATTACCAATGAGCCACATGGTGTTCGTAAGACAGTGGTTGTGTTGGAAGCGTGCAATGTTGCACTTAGAGCCCAGCCCCCTCATAATGAGGTACTTGTAGTACTTCACTAATTGAATATCTTTAGATCAAATCCAAAAAAAAAAAAGACCAACTTTATACTTAATTTCACCAATAGGAAAGATTTTTATAGAGAAGTTCCATTGTAGTTGGATTTTATTAACAGGGCCTTTGAAATTAAGCTCCTCTGTAGTCATAATTTTTCCAGGTAAAAATGCGAGTCATTAGTTAAACTATACTAAAACCAGAGGCTCTTTATCTACATTTTTCGTTTCATTCTTTCTCAAAATGGAGGAAGGTAGATAATTATGTTAATAATAATATTTTATGAGCAAGTAAAATTCTTTAAACCATATTTACTGGTAGAGGGAAGAAAAAAATACTACTAGATTTGTAAATCTGAGAGTGGTTGGGAAAGGTAATACCCAATAGTGTATAAGCTAGAATCCTAGGCAACAGAAATGGTTAAGTGCTTGACAACTAACCAGAAGGTTCAAACTCATCCAGAAATGCCTGGAAGACAGACCTGGCACTTTGCTTCCAAAAGATCACAGCCTTTGAAAACCCTATAGAGTAGTCCTACTCTGAACTCATGGAGTGGCCACGAATCAATTGACTTGATGGCAACTAACAACAACAGTGCGTAAACTAGTGTATTTTGTTCTGTAAGTGTATTCATTTTCTGACAGTGCTTTATATTTCACTAAAATTTAGGCTAATGGTATGACAAAAGTAACGCTAGTCATAAAATACTGAATCTAGAATTTCTGGAAAATGTGAATGGTATTTCAAATGATACTTTTATTAGAATTTGAAATACTCAAGGTTAATAACTCAGCATCATATATGCAGCAGCACTGGCAGTTTGTGATGTCAAAATTTTGCTGTGCAGCTTATGATGTCAAAATTTTGCTATGTACTTGTTGACTAGTCCTTTGGTTATCTAGATTTTGCTATTTAATGATCAGGCCTTTAAACTTTTAATTATATGTTATTGTTGTTATGTACCATCGAGTCAGACCTGACTCATAGTGACCCCTCCTTGGGTTTCCAAGGCAGCATGACTACGGAAGTAGATTGCTCAACCTTCCTTCCGAGGAGTGGCTGGTGGGTTTGAACCGCCAGTCTTCTGGTTAGCAGTCAAGTGCCTTAGGCACTATGCTACCAGAGTCCTTTTAATTATATAGGAATAGTTAAGTAGTATAATCATTTCTCTGGATTTCATGTAATAGTGACTCAGTAAATAATTGTTGAGCAACAATGAGTGAGAAAGACTTTCTATCTTTGAAAGTTTATGAGAAAAATACCAGCGCAAATTTTAAATTTGCTCCCTCAAAAAGTTAACGGCTTTTTAACTAACTTTTGATTCTTTGATTTATGGAATGGAGTAAGGTGCTAAAAAAAAACAAATACTTTATATTGAGGATATTTTTCTAGATATATTTGGACAAAGTAGTAAACTCAGTATTCACTTTGTGAGACTCTTTCAGACCTTATGAGCTTTCTTTCTTTATTCTTTTTGTATCTCCCTCCTTATGTATCTCAGTTGCTGGTACATACTAGTTACACCGTAAATTCTGTTGAGTTTCTCCTTTAATTAAATTTTTGCATTAATAAAAACTCACTTAACATTTTTAAATATAGTAAATTTTTATATATTTTATCACACCATCTCCCCTTCTCATTCTTAATAATCATTTCATAATAGTAGGCAGATTACCTGTCCCTCACTGGAATGCTTCCTAAGTTGGGCTATATTCTTACAGTCATGTGTTGCTCTTTAGTTGATCGTCAGAAGAATCTTATGATTGTGTGAATTTTGAAGATAAAAGGAGATTATTAACATTTAATAATATAGTGTAACATTGCATTTCCAAAACACAGTTGTGGAACACTAGTTATACAGGTTGTTAATAGATGTTACATGAGAAAAGTGTCATAGGCTCAAAAATTGGGGAAAATTTTAAAATAACATGAGAGATTTCTTTATACTGTATATTATGTGTTTTGTTTTTCACCATGGTATGTTCCCTCTCTCCCTTTTCTCCACCTTAGATTATTTAATAGAAATAATGTTTCTTAAGCATGCCCTTGAAAATTCTGCAATTTAATATAACTTTAAAACTGTAAATTTTAAAAGTAAATCAGTTAAAGTAAAATGATTCAGTATTCTCAGAGTGATAATTGATTTTCCAGTTGTACATTTTTATATAATTTTTTTCTTATAGTAGTGTTGTCCTTATAGTAAATGATACTTCAATTCATGATTAAATATCTTTAAAAAGATAATATACCTAAGAAAATTCCTTAAACATGAGGTATCAGTAGCAGTAGTTGTAATTTCCTGATGGTAGGTACGATATTATGTGTTATTTGACTTAATTCTTACAAATAAGGAAAGATGTGTTATCTTTTTAGAAATTAGGATATTAAGAATTTGGAAGATTAAAATTTTTTTTTTCCTCCAGGGCATATATTACTAGTAAGTCATGGAGCCTTTATCAGGACCCAGGTAATCCTGGTTTCATAGCCTTTGTTTTTAACTCCAAATCTACATTACTTTGCTATGTTGTCAAATTTAGTCTAAATCAGGTGTGCAGAATGTGTGTATCAGCATGAGGGCTGACATTGACTAGTGGAGTACATAACTTGAAAAAACTTACTTGTTTTTTCCTACTGCTTTTTGTTGCCCAGCATGTGTAATCTTCCACATACTGTTAATATAAAATAACAATATTATGATGGAAACTGTTTTTATAAAACATTCAGTTGCTTAGCTCAATCAATAATGCCTCTGTTTTCTTTGGAATTATCCTGAGTCTTGAATTGGAATGATCAAGAATAGATATCATTTAGCTCGATTTCTTCTTCCTCTGCTTTTCTAAATTTGGCCGTATTGTGTATTCTCCTTTTAGCTTTGTAATTCTTTAGACATAAACCTGATGACTTAACTTCCTCTCCTATTCTTTTTGTAACCTCTCTCAGTTTACTCCATTGAAATCATTGGGTCTTGCTGTGTTAACGCCCTATTTTATGTCCTAGAGGAGCTCTGGTAGCATAGTACCTAAGGCACTTGACTGCTAACCAGAAGGCTGGCGGTTCAAACCCACCAGCCACCCTTCGGAAGGAAGATGGGGCAATCTACTTCCGTAGTGATACTGCTTTGGAAACCCAAGGAGGCGTTGCTATGAGTTGGGTCCGACTCGACGGCACATAAGAACAACAACAACAACAGTGAAGACTGCATATATCATGGAGCCCAACTTCAATTCATGATCACTTCTCTAAAAGTTCACAGTAGGCGTGACTCATTTATAAACATAAATAACAATTTTATCATCTCATAAGCCTCTTCACCAAAAAAGATGGCATATAACTTACCCATATTAAGTCTATATTTGCATTAGTCACTTAAGCACCTCTGTGATTTACATTCCCACAGGCTTTTTTTTTTTGAGGGGGGGGGTGCTTAAAGAACAGGCTGGTAATTTAAAAATACTTAGGTTCTTTTTTCTTTTCCCGTTTCTTAGCTTGCAGTACTCTTCACTTGCTCCTAGTCATCTCATATTCCTCTCTTGTTTTTTCTGAATATGGCCCTCCTTGGGTGGCACAAATGGTTTCGTTGTTGGCCACAAGGTTGACTGTTTGAATCCACGCAGAGGTACCTTGGGAGAAAATCCTGGCAGTCTACTGAAAGGTCATAGCCATCAAAAACCTTACTTTCAGAGTAGAAATAATTCTACTCTGAAACACATAGAGTCGCCATGAGTTTTAATTAACTAGACAGCAGCTAGTTCTCTGAATGTTGATTCATTGCCACTTCAACAATACTTAATATAGTTAACTAATAATTTTTCTAAATAGTACTTGTAAATTGTTTGGACATTACAGTTAGATAAAAGATTATATTTTAAATGAATTCTCCCTCTTCCTGATACTATGAGTTAAAGATATGGTTGGAATTCAAAATAGTTTCTCTCTCATCTGTTAAGAAGCTAGGGAAGGAATGCAACCCCTCTTAAACCTTTTAACTAGACTAGATTTGAGAAACTCTTTTTTAAAAATTGCTTTTATCCTATCATGGCAATTTGATCTTATCTTTGAAGATTGGATAGAGTGTCTCTTTAATGTAATTTGATTGATTTTCTTTAGCAGTGTAGAAAAATAACACCAACACTAATTATAGATGTTAGGTTATACCTCTTGGGTTAAGACTCCACCTTTTCTTTATCTAATCTTTTTGTCTGTTATGACCAATATATTTCCTGAGATGATGAAATAAACTTACCTCTCAGGGAGGTTTTCCACAGTGCTTGCTAGCAGAGAGGCCTGAAAGAAAGTAGTATCTTATTGTTTTGTATTTATCATTCTCCTTTTCACTAATCTTAATTGATTTTATTTAGAGAAAAAAAACAAAACAAAACCTCACTGCTGTCAAGTTGGCTCCAACTCACAGCGATCCCTCTTTGGGTTTCCAAGGCAGTATCACTACGGAAGTAGATTGCCCAATCTTCCTGCTGAGGAGTGTCTGGTGAGTTTGAACCGCCAGCCTTCTGGTTAGCAGTCACATGTCTTAGGCACTATGCCACTAGTCTATTTTTCAATGAATCATTGCTAACAATATCTAAAAGGAACTATCTGAAGTATGCTTCTTTCAACTAAAAGCAAAGATATTACTTTAATATGTCCTATGATCAGGTGGAGTTTGTTTTTTTTTTAAATCACATGTATACATATAAGCAGTGTATGCAATACATTGTCAAGGTTTAAAATACATTTGTTCACTTCTTCATGGTTAAAAGATCTATTATTTGTTGCCAGGGTTTGTTGGCCCAAATCCAAGGCAAGATGACCTTCTCATTGAATAAAACAATAAGATACTACTTCCTTTCAGGAAGTAGATTGCCCAGCCTTCCTTCCGGGGAGTGGCTGGTGGGTTTGAACCGCCTTAGTTTAGCTATTTATATTTATGTGGCATCCCTTAGGGGCACAAGGTTAAGCCCTTGACTATCAGCTGAAAGGTTGCTGGTTCAAACCCTTCCAAGACAGACCTGGTGATCTGCTTCCAAAAGGTCACAGCCGTGAAAACCCTATAGAGAGAGCAGTTCTGCACTGCACACAGAGGGTCACATGGAATCACCATGAGCCAGAATCAACTTGCTGGCAACTAACAACAACATGTATAAATATGCAAGTGAGTGTGTATAAATTTAAATGAAATTTTGTAAATGTGTCCTCAAGTTCTCTATTTCCTTTTTCTAAGATTTTTTTCTTTCTCTGACCTCTGATTTCTCTTCTTTATTAAGTAGTCTTTACTTTTGGAGGTGTGACAAATGCTTGTGATTATTTTCATTTATAGTATTAAAATACTACTGCTGTTAGTACTATCATAGGTATTATATGGAATGAGTTGAATAGACACAATGTCTATTGTTTTGGATATTAGATTTAAGTATAAAAACATATATATGTATATATATATAACACCAAACCCACTGCCATTGAGTTGATTCTGATTTATAGCAACTCTTAAGGATTTCCAAGGCTATAAATCTTTATGGAAGTAGATTGCCTCATCTTCCTCCCATTGGAGCAACTGGTGGGTTTGAACTACTGAACTTCTGGTTAGTAGTCAAATGTCTTACCCACTGTGCCACCAGAACCCCTTATAAAAACATATTGTTGTTGTTGTTGTTGTATTGCCATCGAGTCGGCCCCGACTCATATTAGAGATTATAAATATACATTGCTATTCAAGAGCACACTCACAAAAGCAACATTTCCCTGTACATGTTTCATCAGACAGGCAGCCCTCTTAGCATCTTGGTCCCTGCTATTGTTTGAACTGTTGCTACAGAAAAACCTTTACCTCATTGAACTAGTCAGTTATCAATCTGTGCTTTTTATTCTTATTAATTGAGCTTCCTAGCATAGGCCTTGAATCTATTTCTTCTCCCCTTTACTTCTCTATCCTCCCCTTTTCCCTCCTCCCTTATTTAATTACACGGCCTATGATATATGGCATCAGTCACTCATTATTCCATTTTATTTGTACTTTGGGTCACTGTATAAAATACTTTCTATTCTTTCTACATGCTCCAAATCTCTTCATTCTACATCAGTGAGCGAGTTCCTCTTATACCTTGCAAACAGTTTATTGATTGATA
>NW_006921892.1:2650948-2773689 GCF_000298275.1 Orycteropus afer afer | reverse complement strand
GTAGTGATACTGCCTCAGAAACCCAAGGAGGGGTCACTATGAGTCGGGGTCAACTCGACGGCATGTAACATAGGGCTTTAAAAGCTGTAAAACTTTATGGAAAGAGACTGCCACATGTTTCTCCCATGGAATGGTTGGTGAGTTTAAATTGTCAACCTTTCTGTTAGCATTTGGGCATTTAACCATTGTGCTGCTCAAACCAAAACCAAACTCACTGCTGTGGAGTCGGATCCTACTTAGCAACCCCTCCTTGGGTTTCTTAGGCAGTATCATTACAGAAGTAGATTGCCCAACATGTGAGAATGTAGACTAATTATATTTATACAGATACACATGTACATGAAGTGCATGTATTTATCTTGTGATAAATATTTTTATTTTATTACTGCTGTATATTAGAGATCTCAAAAGATATAAATATAGTTGGAGCACCTTATTACAGGGTATTTTTAATAGGTCAACATTTCACTAATTTTATGAACAGTGCCAGAACCTAATCTTTCATAATAACAACACTTAGGCATAACTGTAAGAGAACCTGTGGAATTGTAATCTTTTGATCATATCTGTTCTCCTAAGAAAAGTAACATGTACAACCAGACATTTTTACTCCTTGAAGTTTTTTTTTTTTTTTTTTTTAATTTGGATGAAAGTTTACAGAGCAAATTCATTTTCCATACAACAGTTCATAGACATTTTGTTTCATGACATTGACTCTAATCCCCATAATCTAACAGCTCTGTTCTCACTTCCTCCCTGTGGTTACCTTTTCTCTGTTTCCTTCTTTCCTGTGCATTCCTGCCCTATGAGGTAGCTCCCTGTTCCTTGAAGTATTTTAGTAAATGAAAGCACACTTGATTTTTCTCATTAATCAGGAATTTAAGTTAAGTGGGAAAGTTGTGGCATATTGTTTTCCAGGTTTTTTGGAGCTGAGAATTTTATAGTATCTTTAATAATAGTGGAAAGAAGGCTGCTTAGAGTTTCTTGTCAATATGGATTTAGAAGGATTTTATATTCCCAGGCTGGGTTGGTGGTAGGGGATTGGGAGAAGTTGAGTGATGAGTACAGTTTATACCCCAGGCAGTCAACGTGTGGGAAGTGAGGAAGTGGGGAAGGCAGGTGAAAGAACCCAGTGTGATGAATAAGAAGGTGGACAGAGTCAGGGAACCCAACATAAGAAGTTAAGAAGTGGGAAGATTTAGGCATGGGACAGTGAGGAGGAATGAGAGAATAGGAGGTTTCATTGGGTTTCCAGTGATTGAGAATGTGAAGGATAAAATTAGGTTTTCCTTTATGGCTAACTAATCTTGTTTTATTTAAAGTACGCTTTTTGAAAATTTTAAACAGCAATTAAAAATAAGATTGTATTTTATAAAATGAATACATAAATCTCCATATTTCTTGTTGGAAATACCTTGTGTGAAAATAATCAAATCTCAAAATCATACTACTTTATGGATAACGTGTATATTTAAAAAAAAAAAAAAAACAAACTCACTGCCATCAAGTTGATTCTGACTCATAACAACCCCCTTTGGGTTTCTGAGGTGGTAAATCTTTATGGAAGTAGATTGCCCAGTCTTCCTTTGGCAGAGTGGCAAAAGGAATGAGTTAAAGCACTGAATCGAAAGTATTCATGTGCTATCAAGGAGCAGTGAGTTGGCTGAGGTGGAGAGCCTTAGAAGAAAAGCCAGGTTGATGAATGAGGAGTTGGATTATAGAAAATTTTGAATGCCCAAGGAGTTTTGGCCTAATCTTATGAACACATAATGATTGACAAGCTATTGACAGTAGAATATAAGGAAATAAAATGTGTGGTTTGCAAGGTCACCACCTTGACAGTATAATGCTGTATGTGTGGGCTTCGTTTTAGGTCTTCATTTAGGTTTACTAGTAAAGTCAACCATCTCTATTCATCTGACATAGTTGACTAGATCATATCTCATTTCTAACTATATTCCTTGGAAGCGAGAATAGCCAGACTTCGACTCACCTACTTTGATCATGTTGTGCAGAAGAACCATTTCCTGGAGAAGGATATCATGCTTGGTAAAGTGGAGGGTCAATGAAGGAGGGGAAGGTCCTCAACGAGATGGATTGACACAGTGGCTGCAACGATGGGCTAAAGTATAACAAAGATCGTGAGGCTGGCACAGGACTGGGCAGTGTTTCGTTCTGCTGTGTACAGGGTCACTATTAGTTGGAGACGACTCTATGGCACCTAACAACAACAGCAACAACTATATTATTATGTGAGTAGATAGGGAAGATCACGAATTCCCTGTGGTTAGTTTCCTTTCAAAATTGATTATATTTAAATAAAAATACCATTTTTTATTGAATCTAAGACAGTAGTGATTGATGCATCTTGTTTTCTGTACCACTAAGTAAGAAAGTGTTACTATTTAATTAACATGATTTTTTTTTTCCATTGATTGTAAGATGAATTCTAATTTCAGCAATGTTAAAATTTTTTTTTAAAGGGCATCTTTCAATCAATTAAATGTGATGTTAGTAATTTAATGACATTTATACAATTGCAATAAAAGCAGTGTGGAGATACTTACAGAATCAGATATACTATTTATCTGTACAGTTTCCTTTTCACAAATTCACTTGTTTAAGGAAATTGTATTCTGTGTTTGTTCTTGGTTATTTAGATGCAAATAAGACTTGGGCTCTATCTTTGAGTTGCACCCAGACTAAGTAGTTGGAGAGATAACTACTGATGTGTGCATAAGTATTATGAATGTTGTTGTTGTTGTTGTTGTTATGTGCTGTCGAGTCAAATGGGAGCCAGTAAAAGAATGTGCAGGATATATATAGCTGGGACCCACCAGATGGATCTGGGTAGACATGGGGGATACTGGCATTTGAGGCAGATGGATTTTGGAGGTTTAGAACAGCACATCAGAGTTATCCAGGAGAGATTGAAGAGGCCAAAGACGGAATTAGGTTGAAAATATTCTGCTCCCATATTAGTTTAAATACCGTGTTCTTATAATCTATATGATGCTGAGCACTGGTGGTGCAGTGGTTAAGTGCTCGATTGCTAACCAGAAGGTCAGCAGTTTGAATCTACCAGCTGCTACACTCGAGAAAGATGTGGCAGTCTTCTTCCATAAAGATTTATATCCTTGGGCAGTTCTACTTTGTCCTGTAGTATCACAATGAGTCAGAATTCACTCAATGGTGGTGTTTGTTTGTTTGATTTTAAATTATTCCTACTCCAAAGAGACCTAAATACTGAAATATATTGAAATAACATCTTGGGGGATTCTACAGAGGCTCTCAAAAGTGTAGCACTATATGGGAGAGAGAATCTAAGTTAGAAAAGTGATACTTCTAGCTCTGGTGGTGTAGTGCCTAAGGCATTTGACTGCTAACCAGAAGGCTGGCGGTTCACACTCACCAGCCACTCCTTGGAAGGGAGGTTGGACAATCTATTTCCATAGAGATATCACCTTGGAATCCCAAGGGGTCGCTATGAGTCAAATCAACCAGATGGCAGTGAATTTGGTTTGATTTTTTGGTATCTTTAAACATAACCCAGTTTAGGAAATAGTTTGTACATGTGATCATGAAAACTGTAATCTGACCAGTTGTGACCTTTCTGAAGAAAGTTAGGGGAGCGGAGAGGGATTTGTAAGAGCTATAGTGTAGTGGTTGGAGAAAGGCTCCTGAGCCAAACTACCTAGATTTGTATTCTTGTTTTACCACTGAGCCGCTGTGTGACCCTGGTTAAGTTGTTGAACTTCCTTGCACATTTATAAAATGCAGTTAATAGGATTGCTTGAAGATTAAATGAGGTAAAACCTATAAAGTGCTTCGAGTAATTCATGACCCATAGTATAAGTCCAGTTTTTATGCTTTTTTAGGTATTTTTATCCTCCATTATCCAAGGGTAAGGAAAATTAAATCTGTCACACAAGTGGGTCAGAGATAGTGCATTTGGTGTTCCCTTAACTTAGGTAAACTGTCCTTAAATTGATTGGCCTTTTCCCCCTACAATCCAGATTTATTAAGCCACCTTCTGTTTATTAATTAATTCATTCTTAGAGTGGAAAAGAGTTGTCTTGACAATAATAATGTCATTAGCTAAAATTGAAGTGTTCCTGTGTTCTAGGGACTGTTCTAAACTCTTTTCATAATGCTACCTCCTTTAATCATGACAGCAGAAGTCTGTGGTAAATAATTTAGTCCCCTTTCTATACATAAGAGAAACAAGACATAGGGAGATAAAGTAACTTTCCCAATGCCACACAGCTAATCCATGTTTGAGCCAGTGACAGTCTTTTCTATACATAGAAGCATAAGTCTGTGGATACACACACACACACATACACATCCACACACACGTTCATGGAGATCTGTTTTTGGAAGCTGGATGATGTGCCTAGAAATGTTGTTCCTAGTGCAGTCATTTCATAGATTGCTAGTACTTTTGGTTTTCTCTACATCCTGTGGATTATGATTCTCAGAAAATTTGAGGACGGTTACTCTTCCACCTACTTTCAGAGTTGATTTTCTTTAGTACAAGGTTCAAAGTGATTTCATATATGTGACATAGTAACTGCTACCATTCCCACTGTAAAATGTGCAGTAATTTTACTTTGATCTTGAAGGAAATAACAGCAGTTTATTTTATTCCCTTTTAAGTTGTACTTAATTGGAAGAATGTAATTTTGTTTGGAAGAATTACTCTTTAACTATTTGTATGAAAATACTTTCTTACTAATCTAACCTTTTATTAAAAGGCACCATATTTACCCAAGATTTCCATCTGTATGGTTAAAACCCACCACGCACTCCTCAGAAGGAAGATTGGGCAATCTACTTCTGTAGTGATACTGCCTTGGAAACCCAAGGAGGGGTCCCTATGAGTCAGGGCCGACTCTATGGCACATAACAACAACAACAACAACAGTTCTCCACAAGTCTTTCAAATTAACCCATTTTTCCAATTCAGAAAAGAACCTTGTCTTTGATTTATTGTTTGGGTGATATGATTGGTCTCTTTATTAGTTTCTAGTTAGGTAAGAAATTAATAAGGGGCTAAATTTAGTGTGTAGCAAGATCAAGGAGTATTCTCAGCAAGACAGACACTTAGAAACATTTGGTAGCATTTAGAATACAGATAAATGAATAATAATTACGTTCATCTTCATTTAGTTTTGATATTTCTTTAACCCCCATCAACTATGATACATGTTATCAGGACTATGGAATATAACTGTACCTTTTAGAAAGCTGTATTAAATATATTTTAACCCAATTACAGCAGAGTCACTTGAAATCCAATGATATGATCCTTCTTGTGTTGTTGTTGTTGTTGTTGTTGTTGTTGTTATATGCCATCGGGTCGGACCTGACTCATAGTGACCCCTCTTTGGGTTTCTGAGGCAGTATCACTGCAGAAGTAGATTGTCCCATCTTCCTTCCGAGGAATGGCTGGTGGGTGTGAACCGCCAGCCTTCTGGTTAGCAGTCAGGTGCCTTAGGCACTACGCTACCAGAGCTCCTCCTTCTTGCATTAAGAATAGCCTTTTCTTGGTGGCACTAATGGCCCAAGGTTCAGGGTCTTTCTTTGGAGAATGTAAGCAGGATGATGGGCAAAAAGTTGGAGTTGGGGCAGTATTAGAGCAGATCCTTCAAAGAGCAAGTATCAAGTACTGATTCTGTATCCAATTGTATACTTATCTCTATATTGTTCTCTCCTATAAGTGTCATCCAGAGCTGTTGTAGAAAAAGCTGTCTTCTTTTACTCGGTTTCTCAGAAATTTAATAAGTGTTTTGAAGTGTTACCCTAAGCCTGAGAGCAAATGGGAAGTAATGAAACCTTGTAAAGTAACATAAACAAACTCTGCTCTGTAAACTTGCACCTAAAGCACAATTTAAAAATTAAAAAAAAACCCAAAACTTATTAACAGTGCTCATTGCCTATTGTCTTCAAACATGATGATATTTAAAAGAAAATCTTGTGATTTTCAACCATGACCTTTCCATGCAGTAATATGAAGTAATGAGTCCAACTAGATCTTTTTTTTTTTTTTTTTTTTTTTTCTTTTTTTCAGGTAGTAAAACTATAAAATGCTGTGTTAGAGTCCTTGTTCTGATACGTTGAGTAATTGTTGGGAAAGGCATTTAAAACTTTTGTAGTTTTGTTTCCTCGCTTCAAAATGGAGATCATGATTATAATACCTGTCTACTTTACAACATTGTTTTGAAGATGATTAATACATATAATAATAGTTATAATTGTTTTATTAAGTACATTACATATATTAAGGAGCTCTGGTGGTGTAGTGAATAAGTTATTTGGCTGCTAACCAAAAAGTTGGTGGTTCAAGCCCAGCAGCTCCTCTGTGGAAGGAAGATGAGGCAATCTACTTCTGTAAAGATTTACAGACTTGGAAGCTTAGTGGGGGTTGCTAAATCAACTCAGTGGTGGTGGTGGTGGGTTTAGTTGGGTTTTAAAAACAAAAAATATTGCTTTCTTTCATATAAGAAAAATAGTAGGAGCAAAGTGGAATCCACACACTTTACAGATAAAAATTTGAGTTTTAAACAAGGAAAATATAAAAAGCTTTTGGAATCTTTTTGCAAACCATAAAGCCTGTGTGAATGCATTGTGAGAATATAATGCTTTAGAGTCCTTCACTCTAGAGCACTGGGTTAGAATCCCAGTTTTTCTTTGTAGCTGTGTGATGTTATGCATATTACTTAAATGTTCTGAACCATTTCTCTTGGCCTGTGAAGTTCTGTTGATGCAGAGCTCACAGTTAGTTTGTACAGATTACATAATGGCACAAGGTCTGACCTACTGTTGTTAGGTGCTGTCAAGTTGGTTGTAACTCATAGCGACCCTATGTACAACAGAAGGAAATAGTACGCAGTCCTGTGCCGTAGTCATTGCTGAGTTTGATCCCGTCATTGCAGCCGCTGTTTCATTCATGTTCAGGGTCTTCCTGTTTTTTGCTGACCCTCTACCACCCATGCCCAAAATACATGTGATGAAGTCTCTCCATTCTTGCTTCGGAGGATCATTTTGGCTTTACTTTTTCCAAGACAGATTTGTTAATTCTTCTAGCAATCCATGATATATCCAGTATTCTTTGCTAACACCATAATTCAAATGCCTCAGCTCTTCTTTGATCTTTCCTATTTGTTGTCCAAATTTTACATGCATATGAGTAAGCCAGTCTTGGGACCAGCAGAAGGCAGGAGTTGGTGTGTGTGGATTGAGCACCAGGGGGGCAGGCTGCAGTAAGCCAGCCCTGGGACCAGCAGAAGGCAGAAGTTGGTGTGCGTGGAGCAAACGCGGGGGGGCAGGCCAAAGTAAGCCAGTCTTGAACCAGCAGAAGGCTGAAGTTTGCACCCCAGGGGCAGGCCGGGTAAACAAGCAGCATGAGGGAAACCAGGAAATGGACAGAACAGTTTGGAACAGCTAAGGAAGACAAACTTGTCTGTCACTTTGTTGTACTGTGGTGACTTGAGTGTTGCTGTGAGGCTGGAGGCTATGCCACCAGTGTTTGAAATGCTAGCAGGGTTACCTATGGTGGACAGGTTTCAGCAGAGCTTCCAGACTAAGACAGGCTCAGAGGGAGGAGGCCATCCACTCTCAAAGAATTAGCCAGTGAAAACCTTATGAATAGCAGTGAAACACTGTTGGATATATTACTGGAGAACTTAATGAATAGCCCTGAAACATTGTGTGATATAGTGCCAGAAGATAAGCCCCTCAGGTCAGAAGACACTCAAAATACGACTGGAGAAGAGCTACCTCCTCAGAATAGAGCCAACTTTAATGATGTGGATAGAGTAAATCTTTTGGGACCTCCATTTGCTGATGTGGCACATCTCAAGATGGGAAGACACAGCTGCAAACATCCATTAATAATCAGAACATGGAATGTACAAAGTATGAATCTAGGAAAGTTGGAAGTTGTCAAAAGTGAAATGGAATGCATAAAGATCAATATCCTAGACATTAGTGAGCTGAAATGGGCTGGTTCTGGCCATTTTGAATCAGAAGATCATATGATATACTATGTTGGGAATGACAAATTGAAGAAGAATGGCATAGCACTCGTCATCACAAAGAATGTATCAAGATCTATCCAGAAGTACAATACTGTCAGTGGTAGGATAATATCTGTATGCCTATGAGAAAAAACAATTAATACTACTATAACTTAAATATATGCACCAACTACCAAAGCCAAAAATGAGGAAAGTGAAGATTTTTACCAACTTCTGCAGTTTGAAATTGACTGAACACGCAATCAAGATGTGTTAATTATGTGGTGATTGGAATGCAAAAGTTGGAAACAAAGAAGAATCACCTGTAGTTGGAAAATATGGCCTTGCTGATAGAAATGATGCTGGAGATTGCATGATAGAATTTTGCAAGACCGATGATTTACTCATCACAAATACTTTTTTTCAACAGCTCAAACAGTGGCTATCCACGTGGACTTTACCAGATGGAGTACACAGAAATCAGATTGACTACATCTGTGGCAAGAGGCAGTGGAAAAACTCAATCTCTTCAGCCAAAACAAGGCCAGGAGCTGATTGTGGAACAGACCATCAACTGCTCATATGCAAGTTCAAGTTGAAGTGGAAGACAATTGGAGGAAGTCCATGAGAGCCAAAATATGACCTTGATCATATCCCTCCTGAATTTAGAGACCATTTAAAGAATAGATTTGATGTATTGAATACCAGTGACTGAAAACCAGAGGAATTGTGAGATGACATCAAGAACATCATCCATGTAGAAAGCAAAAGGTCATTAAAAAGACAGGAAAAAAAGAAAAGACCAAAACAGATGTCAGAAGAGACTCTGAAACTTGCCCTTAAACAGAGAGAAAATGGAATAATCGACAGGATAAAAGAGCTGAACATATGATTTCAAAGAGCAGCTCGAGAAGACAAAGTCAGTTATTATAATGAAATGTACAAAGATGTGGAGTTAGAAAACCAAAAGGGAAGAAGATGCTCAGCATTTCTCAAGCTGAAAGACCTGAGGAAAAAAAACATAAGCCTCAAATTGCAATATTGAAGTTTCATGGCCAATATGTTAAATGATGCAGGAGACATCAAAAGAAGATGGATGGAATACACAGAATCACTATACCAAAAAGAATTGGTATATGATCATCCATTTCAGGAAGTGGCATGTGATCAATGACCAGTGGTACTGAAGGAAGAAGTTGAAGCTGCACTGAAGGAATTGGCAAAAAAAAAAGAAAAAAAGGCTCCAGGAAATGATGGAATATCCATTGAGATGTTTCAACAAAAGTGCCGCACTGGAGGCACTCACTCAGCAATGCCAAGAGATTTGGAAGACAGCTACCTGGCCAACTGTCTGGAAGAGATCCATATTTATACCCATTCCAAAGAAAGGTAATCCCACAGAATGTGGAAATCATCAAACAATGGAATTGATATCACGCAAGTAAAATCTTACTGAAGATAATTCAAAAATAGTTGCAGCAGTGTATTGACAGAGAACTTCCAGAAATGCAAGCTGAATTCAAAAGGGGACATGGAGCAATGGCTGTTGTAGCTGATGTCCGATGGATCTTGGCTGAAAGCAAAGAATACCAGAAAGCTGTTTACTTGTGTTTTATTGACTATGCAAAGGCATTCATTTGTGTGGATCATAACAAATTATGGATAACATTGAGAAGAATGAGAATTCCAGAACACTTAATTGTACTCATGAGGAACCTGTACGTAGACCAGGAGGCTGTTGTTCAAACAGAGCAAGGGGACACTGCATGGTTTAAAACCGAGAAGGAAGTGCATCATGGTTGTATCCTTTAACCATACTTTATTCAATCTGTATGTTGAACAAATAGTCTGAGAAGCTGGACTGTCTAAAGAAGAACATGGCATCAGGTTTGGATGAAGGCTCATTAACAACCTGAGATACGCAGATGACACAACTTTGTTTGCTGAAAGTGAAGATGACTTGGAGCACTTACTGATGAAGATTAAAATCTGCAGTATGGATTACACCTCAATATTAAGAAAACAAAAGTCCTCACAACTGGACCCATAAGCAGCATCATGATAAATGGATAAAGATTGAAGTTGTCAAAGACTTCATATTTCTTGGTTCTGCAATCAACAATGGAAGCAGCAGTCAAGACGTCAAAAGATACATTGGGCAAATCTGTTGAAAAAGACCTCTTTCAAGGGCTGAAGGGGAAAGATGTCTCCCTGAAGAGAAAAATGTGCCTAACCCAAGCCATGGTATTTTCAGTCACCTCATATGCATGTGATTTCTGGACAGTGAATAAGGAAGACTAAAGAAGAGTTGATGCTTTTGAGTTGTGGTGTTGGCAAAGAATACTCAGAGTACCATGGACTTCTAAAAGAGCTAACAAATCTGTCCTGGAGGAAGTGGAGCCAAAGAATGCTCCTTGGAAGTGAGAATGGCTGGAGTTCATGTCACCTACTTTGGTCATGTTGTGAGAAGGGACCGTTCTCTGGAGAAGGATGTGATGCTTGGTAAACTGGAGGGTCAATGACAGAGGGAAAGCTCTCAACAAGATGGACTGACAGAGTGGCCGCAGCGATGGACTCAGTGATAGTAGGGATTGTGAGGCTGGCACAAACCAATCAGGGTATCGTTCTGTTGTACATACAGTCGCTATCAGACGGAGATGACTCAGTGGCACATATCAACAACAACAACATAATAAAATGATTGAAAATACCATGCTTGGGTCAGGCTCACCTGAGTCCTCAGGGACATTTTCAGTTTTTAATACTTTAAAGAGGTCTTTTGCAGCAGGTTTGCCCAATGCAGTATGCCACTTGATTTCTTGACTGCTGTTTCCAGGGGCATTGATTGTGGATCCATGTGAAATGAAACTCTTGAAAAATTCAGTATTTTCTCCATTCATTGTGATGTTGCTTATTTCCAGTTGTAAGGATTTTGTTTTCTTTATGCTAAGGTGTAATCCATACTTGACCCATGGTGGGCATCAGTAAATTCAGTTCCCACTTTTCCAACTAGATAAATGTACTCTTCCTAGTTTTTAAATGGGAGCTCTGGTAGCATAGTGCCTAAGGCACTTGACTACTAACCAGAAGGTTGGCAGTTCAAACCAACCAGCCACTCCTTGGAAGGAAGGTTGGGCAATCTGCTTCTGTAATGATACTGCCTCAGAAACCCAAGGAGGGGTCACTGTGAGTTGGGTCCAACTCAACAGCACATAACAACAACAACAACAATAGTTTTTAAATAGGAGCTCTGGTAGCATAGTGCCTAAGGCATTTGACTGCTAACCAGAAGGCTGGCGGTTCAAATCCGCCAGCCCCTCCTTAGAAGGAAGATGGGGCAATCTACTTCTGTAGTGACACCACCTTGGAAACCCAAGGAGGGGTTGCTGTGAGTCTAATCCAACTTGACAGCAGTGAATTTTTAAATAAGGAGCTTGGTGGTATAATGGGTAAGGCGTTTAGCTGCTGTCCAGAAGGTCAGTGGTTCAAACCCACCACCAGCTTCTCTGTGGGAGGAAGATGAGGCAATCTACTTCCATAAAGATTTATGGCTTTGGAAACCCATTGGGGGTCGCTGTGAGTCGGAATTGACTCTATCGCAGTGGATTTGGTTTTTCTGGTTTGGTTTTTAAGTGGAAGATTGATGGTGATTTGGAGATTTATTTTTCTTTATCTCATTTTAAGTTCATAGAGCATAGTTTTCTGTTGGACATCTTAGAACAATTGTGATTTGCTTTAAGATCTTCTATTACCTGCTTCTTAGAAATTGGTATCAGTTTGTAAGATAGCACATAAAAGATCACAGTTGAAAAATTTCTGTTAATTTCTTCTCTAAGTACTTTGAAATATCCCCCATTTATTAAGTGATTTTGTGCAAGTAGAGCTGCTTAGTAAGACCTGTCTTTGTAGTCATTTCATGTGTGTGTGTTTGCAAGGAGGTATTTTTAGATAGTTTAGCTGAACAGCAATCTGACGTCTTTAGAGGAGACATCAGTTCATTATGTGGATACAAATTCTATGCTTTCAGCTTTTATACACCAAGTCTTAATTTAAATCTGTTCTTCTTGCCTTTTCTAACGAAAGAGACTATATCATGGTATGTATTCGGTTTCTTTCTAAGGCTGGGCTTTCTCATTAACCTTTGCTAACAGAAATGATCAAGGTAGAAATGCCTTTATGTGTTCACAACTTAAAATAGATTATAGAAGCATGGAATTTTAGGTCATATTTAAATATGCCATTATATATTATGCTATACATTGTTTTTTTTTTTATTCCTATGTGATTCAGGGGATTTAAAACAGTCATCATGGAGCTCATAAATGCTTCTTTCTTTTAAGAATAGCAATTGAGAAGCCCAGGATGTGGGAGTTCTGTACCTCTTAACTGTACATATTGCTTTATCTGTCAAAAAAAAAAGAAGAAAAAATTCCCTTTGCTTTGTGAAAGATAATTTAATGCTGAGTGTGTAAGAGGGGCATGGTTATTTGCTTTCTTGTTGCTCTAAACATAGTGTTTATATGAAGTTACAATAATATCTTCTTTTATCAGATTCTTTTCATCCCTTTCAAAATACTGGGGAAAGAAGCTCTTATGGCTTAAATAAATTGATGTTAGTGCTTCTGGTTAATAAAAAAGATAGAACTTATGTATTTGTTTTTCTAATTTTATTACAGCTAATTTTGGAGAATTCTTAGAGAAGTTCAGAAGTTGTGGGGTTTTTTGTTTTGTTTTGTTTTCAGTTTCCTAACATTTATTTTCTTTATTCATTTTCCAAAATTTAAAAGTTATATATACTTTATGTCATATGTCAAAGCTTGAGTGAAAACTTTTGTTATTCATTCAAATGTGTTGTCTTGTGGTATCACAGACTTATCAGTTGAGAAGGGTCTAGGATTTAAAGCATGGTTTTTGATTTTTCACTCAGTTGTTTGATAATCTGTAGGCCCACTGAAATGTTATCTATGTTTTAATTATTGCAGTGAAATTTCTCATATTTTACCCTATATTGCAAACATGAAGTGTTATCATAGAAAGATGAATTGCTTAACGCCAAAGAAAGAGATAATCTTAGATAATCAGGTTAATAATGAGCATCTGTCTGAAGGTGGGGAGATTGTTCTATCTGTGGGAAAATAAGCAAATAAGTAGCATGTATATGCAAGGATGGGATACGACATTTTTGTGGTATAGAAAGCAGAAAAAGGAAATCTGAAAGCATTTTTTAAAAATCCTTTCTTGTTCTTAAAAATTAGTGCTGTTATGTAACCATTTAAGAATTTAGCTGAAGCCTGATATTAAGTGACTCAGATTCCTAGCTTCTTAATGATGCTTCTTCACAGTGAATTCAAGCAGTTGCCAGATTCTTAAACCATGAGTTCATTCTCCCCTCCCCCCCCAATTACATGCAACAAAAACTGAGAATGTGTTGCCAAAAGAGGTGTTAGCACTGAAATTCTTATATGCTAAGTGCAACATATTTGATGTTAGACTGCTTTACAGTGAAATCATCTATGTTTCAATTTAAGAAAAGTGAGTAACTTCAGGTTAAAGTTTACTGAAAAGTAGCATAAAAGCTACTAAATCTGACTTCATTGGCTCCTCCTTTTACTTCCCATAGCACCTCCACCAGAATAGCAATTCTTCTTTCAGAGTTGTTTTCCCCAAAATCAACTAACTGAGAAAGACACCTGGCTTTTTCTCACATAGTGACAGGGTAATGTACTAACCATATCAACTAAATATGCTCTCACATAGGCCAAGTAATTTTCCTGCATCAACATTGACTCAGAGAGAGAAGCTTATTTAAGTTACTTCTTGCACACATAACTCTGAGGACCCCTTTGGGAATTCTGAGACGGAACATGTCAAGAATTTCTTCTAAAGGACTCAGTGATTCTAGTCATTATAGGGAGCATTCAAGGTGGAAAAGATTTTGAGGGCATAGTTAGTAACACACACATCATCATCATCATCGTCTACACAGAGATAAGGGAAATCATACACTGGTGGGGGAGGTATATAGTGTTTGACTTTTCAGATGTTCATTCCAATAAACACCCTTTCCCCCTTTACCTGCATTAAACATGATAACATTTTTAGGTTTTGTTCTGTTCACTTCAAAATGTCTCACAGATTTGAATCATCATTAACTGGAATATATAGAATTCCTGACAATTGTATGTATAATTTATCACCTTTTGCTTCATTCACCATCTGTCATCTGTCAGTTATTCACCTTGCAATTAATTTACTGTGTTTGCATTGATTAGGGATTGTTTTCCAACTACAAACCAAAAAAAAAAAAAACAACCCAACCCACTGCCATCGAGTTAATTCCAACTCATAGAGACCCCCATTGGGTTTCCAAGGAGATAAATTTTACAGAAGTAGATTGGCCATAGTCCTTCCCCAAAGTGGCTGGTGGGTTTGAACCACCAACCTTCTAATTAGCAGTCAAATGCCTTAGGCCCTGTAACAACAGAACTCCTTTTTCCAACTCCATTACTTTTCATTTCTTATTTTCCAAATGTATTTCTGAGTCCCTCAATTACTTGGTATGCATTACAATAAGGCTTGTTCAGTCATGTATGAAGATAGTGCTGTTCTAGTTTATATGCCTCAGAGCATCATAGATGCCAGAACCTGGCCTTCACATGAAGAAGACACAGAACTCAAAGGTTTGTGTTTGATGTACTTGGTGTGTTTTGGTTTTGAAGTTTCTTTTTATTCTAATTTTTAAGTGCGTTCTATGTATTGAGGTATGTTCTGGTTACCTACTACCACTCTGACAGGAGTATACCACGGATGGGATGGCCTTTAACAAAAAGGAGTTTATTCTCTTACATTTCAGGAGGCTAGAAGTCTGAGTTCAAAGTGCTAGGCTCTAGGGGCAGTGTGAAAGCCCCTTGACCTTGGTCTTCAGCTCTGCCTCTTGCTCCTGGCCCACTGAAGCTAGAGGCATCTCTTCATTCAGGCAGCTACTGGCTGCTGAGGCTAACAAGCCCAAGGTCAACAAAAGAAAAGGCATAGTCCCGATGTTACCAAACCACATGGCAGGCCATTAATTCAAGTCCATTGTAAGTCCCAAGGTCGGCAGAGCATGGCAGGCTGCTAAGCGACACAGCTACATGCAGGGTCCAAGTGTGCTATAAGCTAGAGACCATTCCCAAAGCTGCTGCTTACATATGGGAAGCAGACCACATAACCAAAGCAGCTACTCAGCTGCTTGTGGTAGATCCCACCATGGAGTCGATTGCCAGTCTCATCATGGGGAATAACTGCCACCAGCCACCAGCCACCAGCCCCTCAACCAGGCCCAGCCAAGTTGACACACAAACGTAACCACCACAGGATATAAGAAGGAAGGATTTCTGTTTCAGGAAGTTTGTTAATCTTCTTGATAGAATTGAAACCATTGAAGAACAGAATTCATTTACACACATTAGTTCAAGTAATAAACATGTAGCTAAGTTCCTATCTCACCTGAAGATTTATTATGTTTATCTACTTGGAGGAGGCAGTGAATGTTTCTCAAGTTCTTTATAAGAGTCTTTGAGCATAATTCTAGATGTTTAGCAAAACTTTGCTTTAAACTTCACTTCAAAATATACATAAATTCCTGTTTTACATTCCAGTTGGGCATCTTGCTCATCATTTATTATTTTTTTTGTTTATGTTAACACGTAAGCCCTCAATAAAAAGGTAAAAGTTTTACAACGTTTTGCCAGAAATAAAACAGACTGTCAGTTGATTATAATAAAATTCTGGAGCATGTATTCAGTTGCCTGCTAGTTAACTCACTGTGGATGTTAATTGTCACCTCAGAGTTCACAGGCCCAAAATATTCCTGAATTGTACTTCAACCATACTTAAAAAAATAAATAAATAAACCAAACTGTTTTGGTTACCTAGTGCTGCTCTGACAGGAATATACCACAGGTGGGGATGGCTTCAACAAACAGGGATTTATTCTCTTACAGTTTCAGAGGCTAGAAGTCTAAGTTCAAAGTGCCAAACTCTAGGAGCTGGGTGAAAGCCCCTTGACCTTGGGCTTCAGCTCTGCCTCTTGCTCCCAGCCCACTGGAGCTAGAGGTGTCCCTTAAGCAGCTGCTAGTTGCTGAGGCTAACAAGCCTAAGGTCAACAAATAAAATGCCATAGTTCCAAGATTACCAAACAACATGGCAGACTACTAGTTCAAGTCTAGAGATGGTCCCAAGATCAGCAGGAAATACGCTGCTAGATGAAGACTTGGCTACATGCAAGGTCCAAGCATGCCATAAATCAAGAGACCTTCCTCAGAGTTGCTTCTTATATACAAGAAGCAGACCATGTCCCCAAAGCAGCTACGTAGCTGCTCCAGTAGATTCCACCATGGACTCAAATAACAATCTCACCATGGGGAATAACTACATCTAGCTGCCCAGCCATATTGACACATAACCTTAAATACCACACAAACCAACCAACCAACCCACCACTCAATAAACTCTTAGGGTTTCCCAGTCTTTTTCATCACACCATCATTAACAACACCATCTACTCAGATATTGAACAAAAAACCTAAAAGTATTTTGCTTCTACAATCCTCCCCACACACACTTTATGTGCTTTAGTAGATAGAATTTTCGTTTTTTTGAAAAAGTTAAAACAGTTGTATTTAAAAAAAAAAAAAAAAATGGAACAAGGAAGAAAAGAAAAAGAATGTTGGGGAAATTGGGAGAAAAAAAAAAAAGGTTGCTAGCAAGTCAATTCTGATTCATGACGACCGCATATGTTATAAAGCAGAACTGTCCCATAGAGTTTTCTTAGCTCCAATCTTTACAGAAGCAGATTGCCAGGTCCAGTGGCACCACTGGGTGGGCTTGAACCAACAACCTTTAGGTTAGTAGCCAAGAGTAAGCCTTGCAGCCTATGTACCACTGGGTTAGGTTTTATTATTATTATTATTCAGTGTTTGCCTTTATTGCCTCTCTGTGTACCTCTCCATGTCTTTCTTCCTCAGTGATCTTGTGCTAACCAAAAAAAAAAAAAAAAAAAACCAAACACACTGCTGTTGAGTCAGATCCGACTCATAGCGACCCCTCCTTAGGTTTCCGAGGCAGTGTCACAACGGAAGTAGATTGCCCAACCTTCCTTCCGAGGAGTGGCTGGTGGGTTTGAACTGCCAGCATTCTGGTTAGCAGTCAAGTGCCTTAGGTACTATGCTACTAGAGCTCCCTGGTCACATGCTTTTGTTATACTGCTTTTCCCTTCACCCATATCAAACCTGTCTCTTAATTAATTATCCATTTACTATTCTTCCTTTTCCCATGCTTCATATCCCTGGTAATCAACAAAGAAACTTTCCATCCCTGTTAGGTTTTGAAAGACCATAAGTTTGCTTGTATATCTTATTTCAGTTGACTTTGTCTCTCAACTTCCATTCTAGCCCCTTATAACCTATCCTCCCTCCCACCTCCCTAAGATAATGTTCTTATAAAACATAACTGGATCTTATTAATTGCCTATGTGAAAAACCCAGTGACTTTCCATTGCACTTAAAAAGCCCTACTGCTATGATTCCATTTGTACCATATCCCCACACATACACACCATTCAGACTCTCTCCCCTCTCAAAAAAAAAAAAAGAAAAGAAAAATCTCGCTGCTGTCGAGTTGGATCCGACTCTTAGTGAACCCCTCCTTAGGTTTCTGAGAAGGTATCACTATGAAGTAGATTGCCCAACCTTCCTTCCAAAGAGTGGCTGAACCTCCAGGCCTCTGGTTAACAGTTAGATGCCTTAGGCACTATGCCACCAGAGCATCTCTCTCCCCTCTAACCACCTCAGAATTCTTTCTGCTTCTTGAATGTTCCAAGGTTCATCTCACTTTAAGGCTTTTGCCCTTTTTATTCCATGTGTAAAGCTCATTTCCCAGATTTTTGTGTGAGTGGTTTCTTAGTATTTATTTACCTCTCATCTCAGATTACGTTTTCTCAGAGCCCTCTTCCCTGGTTACCCAATCTAAAATATGAGATTTCCCAATTTCAGCTATCACTGTCCATTTTATTACCCACTTTTAGCATTATCTTTATAGTAGTTAGTGATATATGAAACGATCCCTGGCTGGTGCAAACAGTAAACACACTCAGGCACTGATTGATAGGTTAGAGTTTGAAGTCCACCCAGAGGTACCTCAGAAGAAAGTCTTGGTGATTTACTTCTGAAAGATTATAGCTACTGAAAACTATGGAGTACAGTCCTACTTTGCCACACACAGGATCACTATGAGTAGTGTTGACTGTGGCATCTAGTTCTTAATTCTACTGTCAAACCCTTCCTGCCTCCAGGAGTTATAAATTCCAGGGAGCAAGGACTTTGCCAATCACAAATCATTGCTATATAACCATCTCCTATAACAATGCTGGCTCACTAGAGGAAGTTAGTAAATACTTGTTGAATAAGTAAATGAATGAATTTTATGTTTCTGAGTAGAGTTCCTGTATTCTTCATCTGCCAGGTCCTCTGTTGAAATCTATAAAGATAAGAAATGAAAAATTTTGTAAGTACAGAAGTTTTGCTTTTAATTTTTGTGCTGTCTTTTAGACAATTTCAAGAAAATCTACTAAATTTACTGCTTAACTACAGTGTCTATTAGCCTAGGTTTAATATCATTTACTCTTCTAATCATTGTGTTTAATATGATTCTGGTGATTCTGCCTATAATTGCTGGTAGAAGGGGTAGCTAGAGTTGGTGAAGGAGAGAGCATTGGACTTACATAAATTGTGTGGCTTTGGACAAGAGCAGTCAATTTTTCTTAGCATCATTTTCCTTACCTCTAAGTTAGGGTTAATAGTTCAATCATTTGTTTATTTGGTAAGTACGTATTATATTTTGAGAACATTGTTTGAAATTTGGGGAACAGTGATGAAAAAGGCAGATATGTTCCCTTTTGGACTCTAGCCCAAGGTAGAAAATAATGGTAGACTGGACAGAGGTAGTACAGTAGCATTAGAGTGAAGTGGGACAGTATTGGTAAATTACCTCTTGGAATGTCCTCACACTTGGTAGGAAGCTGGTCAGTTCTGTACATCCTGGTTTCTGCTGAAGGTGAATCAAGGCTGTGTAACATCTCAATTACAGAAGTTAAAGGTTTCTAAGTAAAGACATTTTAAAGTTATTAGTGCTTTTGTGTAGATGTGTGTATGTGCAAGTATACATGTGCGTGCTAATGACACCACAGGTTATATTACTCCAGTAATAAGATTCTCAGAGTAATCTCTTGATTCAAACTCACTGCTGTTGAGTCAGATCCTACTCACAGTGACCCCTCCTTGGGTTTCTGAGGTGGTATCACTACGGAAGTAGATTGCCCAACCTTCCTTCCAAGGAGTGGGAGGTGGGTTTGAACTGCCAGACTTCTGGTTAACAGTCAAGTGCCTTAGACATTATGCCACCAGAACTCCCATCTCTTGATTAATGCTATTCTATTCCCCTATTTTAAACCTAGGGTAATAAATTAATACACACAAACATATGTAACAGAAAAGCTCAGAGAAAGCAGTTCAAGTTAACTAAGCTTAATAGAGTTATATGATGTTAAATGTTTGCTTTAGTTTAGGAAGAATGTACTTCTGAGAGTTGCTCAGCTGGTTATGTAAATAAATCTCTGCAGATGACAGAAAGTCCTGAACAGGGCTAGAGCATTGACAGAATGAGGAAATAGGAAGGAGTCTTCCAACAGGTTATATGTGCTGATGCTGTCATATTGATTCAAACTAATTATTTGATTTTATGGGGTCTAAGCTTTACCAATCTAAATAAAACAAAACAAAGTAAATAAACACAGAAGGAAAAATAAAAACTTCATTAGACTTCTTGCAGTTTATGGACTATATATTCCTGCTGGCCCTAGGCAATGTGTAATGTTCTTCAGATGTTCAGTCACTTCTTTCATAGTTCCCTTGAGGGAAGCAAAGCAATGGATGTGCCAGGGTTGACTTATCAAGCCCTTGGAAATAAATGTTAAATTAAATATCTTAGTATTGAAGGCCTTGGAAATAAATGATAAAAATGAATGTCTTTATCATTAAAGTAGAAGGAAAAACTGATAGACTGAACACATAAAATTAATACCTATGGTGTAGTGCCTAAGGCATTTGACTGCTAAACAGAAGGTTGGTGGTTTAAACCCACCAGCCACTCCCGGAAGGAAGCTGAGGCAATCTACTTCCATAAAGATTTACTGCTTCGGAAACCCAATGCAGGTCGCTGTGAGTTGCAATCAGCTCAGTGGCTGTGGGTTTGGTTTTGGTTTTATATTTGTTAGCAACTTAAAAAAAGTAACGTATAATTATTTTTTGAGTGAAAGGTTTATTGTCTAGCTAAATTGCAATCCTCAGCATTAGGAAAGTAGCACCTGTGGTGGTGGTTGAATGAAATCTAAAAATGTATCATTACCAAAAAACCAAACCAAACTCACTGCCATCCAGTCAGTTCCAACTCATAGTGACCCCTCCTTGGGTTTGTGAGGCAGTATCTTTACGGAAGTAGATTGTTCAGTCTTCCTTCCAAGGAGGGGCTGGTTTGAAATGCCAGCTTTCTGGTTAGCAGTCAAATGCCTTAAGCACCATGCCATCAGAGCTTTGCCCCACACACACACCAAAAAAAAAATGTATCAGAGGATAGGATTTGAAATGTCATTTAAAAGCAAGGTAATTTACTTTGTTATGTGTGATAACATACACACATACATGTACATGTATGGGTTAGGGTGGGACTTTATAAATGTATCAGTCGTCGTTTCTATAAATGATAATTTAAAATAGATGTAGCTTTGCAGTTTATTCACTATCTATGATACCTCCATCAGTACAAGCTGTGATGCTATTGAGTCCTTGATAATCCCTTCTTAGAAGTCATAATAAACATCTCTTTCTAATTAAGTGATACTGAATTACTCTTAGAGTTTTCTTTATCTTATGACAAAAATAATCAATATTCACATTTAAAACTTCAGAAAATACAGATTAGCAGAAAACAATTTTGACTGTCCACAGTCTTAATCATTCAACTATGTTGTTGTTCTTAGGTGCCTTCAAGTTGTTTCCAATCCATAGCAACCCTGTGTACGACAGAAAAAAACACTACCTGGTCCTGTGCCATCCTCACAGTTTTTGCTATATTTGAGCCAATTGTTGCAGCCACTGTGTCAGTCCATCTTGTTGCATGTCTTCTCCTTTTTTGTTGACCAAGCATGATACCCTTCTTCAGGGACTGGTCCTTTCTGACAGCATGACCAAAGTACAGAATGCCTGAGACAAAGTCTGGCCATTCTTTCTTCTAAGGAGCATTCCAGCTGTACTTCTTCCAAGACAGATTTGTTTGTTCTTCTGTCAATCCATGGCATATTTGATATTCTTCACTAACAGCACAATTCAAATGCTTCACTTCTTCTTCAGTCTTCCTTATTCCGTGTCCAGCTTTCATATGCATATAAAACCAAAACCAAACTCATTGCCAGTGGAGTCAGTTTGAGTTTCAGAGATTGCCCAAAGCTATTGAAAATACCATGACTTGAGTCAGGCACATCTTAGTCTCCAAAGTGACGTCTTTACTCCTTAACAACTTAAGGAGGTTTTTTTGCAGCAGGTTTGTCCAGTGCAGTACGCCGTGTTAACTGTTGCTTTCATGGGCATTGATTGTGGATCCAAGTGAAATGAAATCCCCTATGTCAATCTTTTCTCCATTTATCATTGTTTGTTGGTTCATTGTAAGGATATTTTGTTTTCTTTTGTTGAGGTGTAATCCATACTGAAGGCTGTAGTCCTTGATTATCAGTAAATGCATCAAGTATTCTTTCTTCACTTTCAGCAAGCAGGGTTGTATCATCTGCATATCACAGGTGGTTTATGAGTTTTCTTCCAATTCTGATGCTGTGTTCTCCTTCATATAGTCCAGCTACTTAGATTGTTTGCTCAGTGTACAGATTGAAGAAATATGCTGAAAAGATACAACTCTTGACGCATTCCATTCCTGATTTTAAACTGTGTATCCCCTTGTTCAGTTCAAACGACTACCTCTTGGTCTATGTACAGCTTCTTCCTGAACATAATCAAGTGTCCTGGAATTCCCTTTCTTCTCAGTGTTATCCATAACTATTATTCTTTGCAGTGTTTCCTAACTATAGCTGTTGCTAACATTTTCTTTATACCTTTCCTTTGTCTTTATTTTGTATTATGTGTAAGTTTACCTGTTGTTTCACTTTGAGATTGGGGGAAATATTACTGTTGCTGATACTTACAATGTTTTACATTCTTGGTACATACATTGTTAATGCTCAAAACTTTCCAATGACTTCAGATCACAGAGTAAAATCCAGAATCTTTACCGCAGCTTCCTTAAATGATTTCAGAATATATCTGTGCCCTAAACTCCTGGTCTTTTCAGAGCTTGTACTGATCTCCTAGCTATTGCTAAAACATGCCAGGGCTGCCTTGGGGTTGAGCTTTTGTTTTTGTTGTGCTTGTGCTTAAAATTCCTGTTTCCTCAACACATAATTGCAGGATTCAGGCCTTCACTCTATTCAGATCATTACTCAGATGTTACCTTACCAATAACACCTTCCATTCTCTATATCCTTACCATACTTTATCAATTTTCAAATAACCTTTCACTGTGTGACATTCTTCCAGCACTAGGGTATAAACTCAAGGATTTTGAGTACAAGCATGTCTCGTTTTATTGCACTTCTCAATGAAAGGTTTTTTTTTTTTTTAAAAAAAAAAAAAAAACAAATTGAAGGTTTCTGGCAACCCTGCATTGAACAAGTCTGTTGGTGCCATTTTTCCAGTAGCATGTGCTGACTTCATGTCTGTGTCACATTTTGATAATTGTTACAATATTTCAAACTTACTCATAATGCTGTTGTTGCTTTGTCATTGAGTCAGCCCTGACTCATAGCGAACCCTCCTTGGGTTTCCGAGGCAGTGTCACTACAGAAGTAGATGGCCCAACCTTCCTTCTGAGGAGTGGCTGGTGGGATTGAACAGCTAGCCTTCTGGTTAGCATTCAAGTGCCTTAGGCACTATGCTGCCAGAGCTCCTAAAGCTTGTTCTCACCTGGTTCATAATACTATTCCACACTTAATAAGCTGTAACCAAACCAACTGTTACTGAGTTGATTCCAATTCATAGCAACCCTATAGAACAGAGTAGAACTCCCCCATAGGATTTCTGAGGCTGTATATCTTTACAGAAGCAAACTGCCTCATCTTTCTCCCAGAGTGGCTGGTTGGTTTGAACTGCCAACTCTTTGGTTAACAGCCAAATGCATTAGCCACTATACCACTGGAGCTCCGTAATAGACTATATAAAATATACAATATTGTACAATACAATACAAATTACAATATAATGTAAACATAATTTTTATATGCACTGGGAAACCAAAAATTCATGTGACTCACTTCATTGCCATAATTGCTTCATTGTGGTGGTCTCGAACCAAATCCTGAATATATCTAAGTCATGCCTGTACATCTAAGCTTCTACCTGATAAAATAAACTTTCGTTAATTCCTGTTTTTAAAGACTATAGCATATATATCAATTGTTGTTGTTGTTGTTGTTGTTATATGCCGTTGAGTCGGCCCCGACTCAATAGAAATATTTGTTCTCAAGGAATCATCCTAGTCAGTGAATTTTATGAGTAATCAAAATTAATTGACCAAGTAGGCGATTTCTAGACTTAATTTTCTATTTAACCTATAAAGTGGTATTTTTCAATAACAAGAAATAATTATCAACAAACCTTATATTTCCTTCATGCAACACTTGAGTCTTAAAATTTGAATACATATTAATGTTTCTGAAACTTGAAAGGTACTGAACAACTCAGAATGTATATTGCCTTTGGTTCATGACATACTATGATACTTAACAATTCCAATTTCTATGGCATCACCTCTGAGTCATGGCAACCCCATATGTATCAGAGTAGAATTGTGTTCCATAGGGTTTTCATTGGTTGATTTTTTAGAAGTAGATCACCAGGACTTTCTTTTGAGGTATCTCTGGGGAGACATGAACCTCCAACCTTTGGGTTAACTGTATCATAGTTGTATTGAAGAAGAATTGAAGCACTTATTGATGAAGACCAAAGAATACAGCCTTCAGTTTGGGTAACAACTCAAAGAAAAAACATCCTCACAGCTGGAACTATAAGCAACATCCTGATGAATGGAGAAAAGATACAATTGTCAAGGAATTCACTTTACTTGGATTCACAGTCTGTGTTAGGCTGGGTTCTCTAGAGAAGCAAAACCAGTAAAGCTTAGAGAAAGAGAGAGAGAGAGAGAAAGAAAGAAATTTGTCTTAGGAAAATGGCTCACACAGTTATAGAAGCTGACAAGTCCCAAGTTCCTGGATCAGATGTCAAACTAGAACCTTTTTCTGACTCACGCAGCTGCAGGGGCTGACAAGCTCAAGGTTAGCAGGCAGTACACTAGCTGTGGACTTCGGCAGAAGACGAATCCAAGATCACCAGGCAGAATGTTGGATTGTTTGCTCATGGACAGTTGTAGGCAGCACAACAGGATCCAAATCCACAGAAGGGTCTCTCTTTTTCCCAGAATGTCCATATATATATATAGGAAGCAGGCCACACCCCTAGGGAAACTCCCTTTCAATGGATTGGCTGCTCAAAGCATATACATCTGATCTCATCATGGGAATAACCACATCACAACTGCTTAAACCACTCAGAATGGTGGTCCAGCCAAGTTGACACATAACCCCAACTGTCATGCAATCAATGCCCATGGTAGCCAGCAGTCAAAATATCAAGGGCATATTGCATTGGGAAAATCTCTTGCAAAGATCTCTTTGAGGTGTTTAGCAGGGTTGTCACTTTGAAGGCTAAGATGTGCCTGATGCAAGGCATGGTATTTTTAATCCCCTCATATCCCTTTGAAAGCTGGACAATGAGTAAAGAATGCTGGAAAAGAATTATTTTGAATTACCATGTTGGCAAAAAACATTAAATATACCATGGACTGCCAGAAGAATGAACAAATCTGTCTTGCAAGTACAGCCAGAACTCTCCTTAGAAATGAAGATGGCAAGACTTCCTGTCATGTACTTTGGACATGTTACCAGTAGAGACCTGTCCCTGGAGAAGGACAGTATGCTTGGTAAAGTAGAGTGTCAGCGAAAAAGAAGACGACCTTCAGTGAGATGGATTAACACAGTGGCTGCAACAGTGGGCTCAAGCATAGCAACAATTGTGAGGATGGCACAAGATGAGGCTGTGTTTTTGTTGTGTTGTTCATGGGGCCACTATGAGTCAGAACCAACTCAGCAGCATCTTACAAGAAGAACAACAGTAACAACAAAAATATATCAGTAAAATGGTGTATGAGTACAATGATCCCTTTAGGATATAAATGAAAGTATAAGAAACAAAAACAACTTTCTGATGTCAATATCAGATTAATATCTCTCTTAATCTTTACTGAATGTGGTCTTTATCACTATTCGGCAGTTTTCTTGGTTGTCCTTTCATTATTTCTTTCCACCCACTGATTGTAAGATTCATAATAAGAGCATAGACTTTATCCTTACTGTGATATTTAGAAAACCTGGATTAATGCCTGGCATACTGACATAAGGTAGATTTTTAATAAATGTTGTTTGAGTAGATAATTGACTAAGTAATTGTCTTCTGTTTTGTTTTCTTCTCCCAAATGGCATACATTGCTATGAAATGATAGGTCAGTATATTGTCAGAGCACTTCTCCATAATGAATTTAGAATTTGACTTTAAATATTTTCTAATAACAGGCTACAAAAATGATCACAGTATTTGCATTTGTCAGAATAAAGCTAGTTTTTGTACCAAACAAAAAACTAACTACAGCTATTTCTCACTTACCGACTATCTCATTATCTGACTTTCTGCATTTATAACACTGGTTAAAAATCTACTATCTTACTGTCTTGTCCATTAACAAGGAGCCATGGCAAGTGGGGTAGGAGGAGGGGGGCAAGTTTTATGAGAGGGAGTAAGGCCATGCGGGCCACCTACAGTTCATATTACCCAATCCTGCGGAGGAGCCTGGCCAGTCTGCAGTGAATACAGAGTAGACTGCAAACAGGTGGTGAAGGTGGCTGAGCCCCGATGAGGCAGCAGGAACCAGGGACCAGGAATCAGGCAGGGGCTTGGAAATCTCTTCTTCCAAAGAGCCTCTTGGCTACCTCTGCAGCCTCTACTAGCTCCAGGTGGCCAGTCTTTATCTGCCCACAGACCTTATAGCCATCTGCCACTGAGGCCCAACTCTGGGGTCAGCAGAGTGAGAAGGCAGAGAGGCCAGGCATAGGGGTCTGCAGAAACCTGAAGTTCAGCTAGGTGATGGTGGGTTTCTGCAGTGGTGAAGATGGGGCTCCTGTCACACCACACACATTCTGAGATCCCCGAAGAGTGTTGAGCAACCAGGGGACACCAGCGTGCAAGGTGGGGCATAGCCCTGACTCTCACATAACACCAATTTTTACTTAACAACCTGGTCTTTGGAATCTAACCATGTTGATAAGTGATAAGAGGGTGTGTAATAGTTCAAACACAATAGAAGTTGGTTTTTTTTTTTCTTTTTGCATGAAATGTGAAACAGGATTGTTGGTTGGTGTTCAGCCCTCCTCTGAGCAGAAGACCGTTTCATTCTGTAGCTCTGTTGTCTTCAACTTTCAACACTAAGTGTTCATTGTCTCCCAGCAGAGACTTCTGTCTTGGTGAAACAGGAAAGATCACGAGGTATCTCATGTGGAAGATTTTTATACACAAGGTGTGGAAGTGGCACATATCACTTCTGTTTTTACATACTCCAAAAGTGAGAACTCAGTTTTATTGACACATTTGTAACTGCAAGGGAGACTCGGAAACGTAGTCTAGCTGTGTGCCCAGAAAAAGGACACTGGGTTGGTGAATAGCTAGCCAGTCTCTGCCATTATATTGTATGGAACCCTAAGTCCATTTGCATTTGGGTGTATGGCAGCTATTTTATAACTTTTAAATAGTTAAAAATTACGTGTTGGTCTGTGTTTTTAATTCAGAGTGAGACTTTCTTCCCAAATTAGCTGTTTATTTTTGCTCAAAAAGAAGGTAGGTTTATAGTCTTCCATGGATCTCATAGGAAACTTTTCCCTTGACTTTAAACACTTATTTCCCTAACACAGTACTCCATTGAGCTTTTTTGCAGCTGTGATAACTAAACACAGTCAGTCCCTTTGGAGCTCATCAGAGTTATTGTCTAATTGGTCATAGAAGCTGTCTTCTGGTATTACCAGCAATTTACCTTTTTCTCCAGGGATTACTGCTTTCATTGCACTAATCCCACTTTGGCCTAGAAAACAAAAGACTGAGAATTCCAGTTTTTGTAACTAAAATATTATCAGTCTTACTGTATGGTTAATCATAATTTCTGCCAAAAAATATTTCATTGGGTTGGTTTTCCTGTTGTAAAATGAAGCTATGGCTATAGTGGTGTAAAGTTTCTTTAGGGTGTTTACAGTTTATATATGGTAGAAAATGAATGCAAAGATTGTGTTAATACACCAAAAAAACTCGCTATCAAGCCTTTTCCAACTCACAACAACCCCCTTTGGGTTTCCGAGGCTATACATCTTCATGGAAGTAGATCGACACATTTTCCTTCCATGGAACAGCTGGTGGGTTTGAACCCCTGACCTACCGGTTAGCAGTCAAGTACCTTATCCACTATGGATATCTGGAGTAATGCTATAGAGTATATAAAAGGTGTTGTTTTGTAGCCTTATTCCTGGGAGCTTTGGACAAGCCACTCAAGCTTTTTGAGCTTCTATTTCTTCAGCAATGAAGTGGGGTGTTTTGTCTCTTTGTAAGTATTAGAACAAACAGATTCTAACACATAACACATTGCCACCAAAATAATGGTAGTGATTATTACTAACAATAAGAAAAAATACACATAGCAGTTTGAGATTTAAAATAAGTGAAACACTACTCAGAAGATGGTTTTAAAAGCTCCTGACTCAGTGCCAATAGATACCATACATTTCATTGAAAGATTCTTGGACTGAATGACCTAGAGATTTTTGTGTTTGTTAACAGGCAATAGGACAATTTATTTGAGCATATATACATGATAATCAATTCCCTCAATAATTCTATGGAAAATTATATTAACACATTTAGATTGTTTGGGTTTAGGTCCCAGATAAATACTGAGTATGAAAAAAAATACAGCTGTTTTTTAGATAATAAACTTCCAGTGGTTCTGACAGTAATTATAGAACTACTATCACTGTGCCAGATGTCTTTCTTTAAGATGATATATTCATTCTATTAGTTTAAACTATATATAGCTAACTAACTGTGTGTGTGTCTGTGTGTCCATACATATGTAAACCAAACCAAACCAAACTCACTGCTGTCGAGTCAAATCCGACTCACAGTGACCCCTCTTTGGATTTCCGAGGTGGTATCTCTAACCTGAGGAGTGGCTGGTGGGTTTGAACCACCCGCCTTCTGGTTAACAGTCACATGCCTTAGGCACTACACCACCTGAGCTCCCACATACATACGTGATACGAATATATATATATATATATATATATGTTTTTTTTCCTTAATAGTCAAATTTTGGGGAAATTAAATGTAAGCGAAGGTTTTACTTTCCCAAAAATTTTGTTGTTGTTAGTTGCCATCAAGTCAAATCTAATATATGCTGACCCTATGTGTACACAGTAGAACTGCTCCAGAAGGTTTTCAAGGCTATAACCTTTCAAAAGCAGAGCACTAAGCGTGTCTTCCAAGGTGCCTCTGGGTGAGTTCAGACAGCCAACTAGTAATCAAGCACTTAACTGTTTGTGCCACTCAGGGAGCTGGAGCCCCAAAATTAACTGTCTGAAAATGAGTCGCATTAATCTCTTACATTATAAAGTTTTTTCTCAGTTACTTTGCCTTTTTAACAAAAAAAAGTACCGTTCAGTAAGGGACATAAATCATAAATGACCTCAAGCATGCTACCTTGGAATGCTTTATAAAGGTTACCTGGTAGAATTGGTAAAAAGGAGTTAAAGAAGTTTTACCATAGATGTAATCACTGTTCCTTGAATTTATGATTTCAGAATTACGGAGTAGATATTACCATAAACATTTTAAAGATTGGTTTAAAAATCAAGTAATAAGTGGTTCTATTCTAAAGAACGTGTGAAGAATAACTTCTAAGTCAAATGAAAAATCAACTTTGCTAATGTTTTATAGTATCATATATGATTCAGAAAAGTAATACATATCAAATGATTTACGAGGAACAAAACAAGTAGCTTTGTGATGTCAAAATCATGGTGTTGGAGATGCAAATGAAAAGTTTGAATAAATTATTTCATGAACGTGAAGGTGAAAAATTATTTTAGACTTTGTTGTTGTTGTTATGTGCCGACGAGTCAAACCCGACTCATAGTGACCCCTCCTTGGGTTTCCGAGGCAGTATCACTACGGAAGTAGGATTGCCCAACGTTCCTTCCGATTTTAGACTAGTATGTTATTTTCTGTGTGCTACTGAAATTTGTATTAGAACCTACATTTATTAATATATTGATATTAGGTTGTATTTGATCATTTCATCAATATCAATAAGAGTTTTTAGGTTGACAAGTAAATAAATGCATTAAAGTTTAGTAATTAAGTTTGTGTGTTCTGGAACCAGACTTCTGGGGTTGGAATCTAATCTCTGTCACATTTTGCTATATAGTCTTGTCAAAGTACTTTAGTTTTCTGTGTCTTTGTTTCCTCCAATTTAAAATTTGGACAATAATACCTATTTTATAAGATTGTTACAAAATTAAATGACCTACAATTGGCATGACATACTACACAAAAACATTAATCCTACTTTGGTGAGTAGTGACTGGGGTCTTAAAAACTTGCAAGTGGCCATCTGGATGCAACAATTTGTCTCTCCTTCTCCGGAGCAGAGAATGAAGAACAACAGAGACACATGGATAGTTAGTCCAGAGGACTAGTGGACGATGTGAAAGTCAGCTTACATGACCATGAGACTAGAAGAACTAGATGATGCTCAGCTACCACTGTCAACCACTCAGAAAGGGATCAGAATAGGAGGTCTTGGGTAGAGTGGGAGAAAATGTGGAACAAAATTCAAAATCACAAAAAAGACCAAACTTACTGGTCTGATAGAGATTGCTGAAACCACTGAGAATATGGTTCCTAGTCGTCCTTTGGGCCTGGAACTGAACTCACTTCGTGGCTTCCATCCAAACAATAGACAGGCATGTAAGGTGAGCATTTATAGCAAGTAGGTGCACTCCTTAGAACAATCAACGATGGAAGATCAGAAGGGCAATATTTTCACAAGGAAATAGGTGTGAGATCAGGAATGCGTAGGAAAGACAGACACAGGGTAACAGTAATCCCAAGAGGAGGTGGGAAGAGAGCTGTTACATTATGGGGATTGTAATCAGTGTCATGAAACAAAATGTCTGTGAACTGCTGTGTGGAAAATGAATTTGTAAACTTTTACTCAAATCATAATTAAAAAAAGAAAGAATTAAATAAGTTATATACATAGTGCTTATAATAGGGCCTGGCACATTAGTAACTGGTATACACTTGATCTTAATTGTCTTCTCTTTGGAAAAATGGGACATAGCCTTACATTTTGGTCTGTGTGGTCTGTAAATAAGAATATACACTTTTCTCCCCTTTCTCATCATGCTAAAAGACTCCACTTTTCTGTTTTTAAGTGGAACTAAAATGGGTTAACTTCTAAATATTTTCTTCAATGTTTAAGATGTAATCCAATATAAAAGGCTGTTTGTTGTAACTAACAATGTTTTGTCAGGCAATTGACGAGTTTCAGTTGTTCCTTTGTCTTTATTTGGGTCGTGGGTGTCTATTTGTGCTGAACTTATCCCCAGTTCATTAATGCAGGAAATAAATTGTAGGTAGATTATAATTTTCCCAACTGGGTTTGTTTTGGTTTTGGTAGCCATGTGTACCTTAGATCTAGAAATGAAGTTAGTGATTCATTTATTTGTTATCAACCATGAAAAACATGAGGATGAATTTTCTGCTTGGGGGAGAGGGCTATGTTACTTCATTTTCAGTAACTGACTCCAACACCTGAAGATTTATATTTGGAAAGAAAGGCATATTCAGGTCTGTAAGTCATATCTTAATATCAAGTCTTTTCTGAGCTTACATTATCATAATATAGGAAAATAGCAAGGAATTTTTAAATTAAACTACCACCCCACTCTTACTACCTGCAATGGTGATTTTTTTGCTCAGACTGTCCCCTGAGCTCAAAGTGCTCAGTATGGCAGGATAGAGGATTGTGTGTGTTTGTAGCATGTGTTTGGATCAAAAACATGACTTTTTTTTTTTTTTTTGCAATCACACATAAGGAAGCTATACATATAAAATACAGTCTACTTAAGTTGTTATTACTTGGAAAGAATTCTAACCTATGATAATGTAAATGTTGATAAAGAAGAGTAATTGGCATATAATCATATTATTACCATGAGGTTATTCACTTTGCAAAAATTAGTACAGTATTCTAAGTAGACAGCTCCACTGTGTATAAAAATTATATATTTAAAATGGAGTTACAAACTTTGGGGGAATATATAAAAATAAACTATATGGTAATGTTAGGTATGACAATGTCAAAAGTAAGTTTTTTAAAATTGTGTTTGTAAAAATACCTGACCTGGGGTAGTAGAGGATTTTGACTAGAAAAATGACAGGGTATGAAAAGGAAGAGAAAGGCATCTACAAGGTAGATAACAGTGATGATTTCATTTAATCATTGTTTTGCTGTAACTTTATTTTACTGAAGAAACTAAGGTGTACAGAAGTTAGTTAATTTACCCAAGGTGATTGATGAGGAGGTAGTTGAATTGCAGATGAACTCATGAGGTTCTTATCTTTCAGCCTGGGCAGGAAGCTGAGAGGAGTGTTAGTTCTTACAAATTGTTAATTTTTTACAAGTTTCATCAGTACATACAAAGCAAATAATTTTTTTTTAGAACTACTGCTGAAAAGCTTAGTCATATCAACATTTAAAAATGTCAACATGCAATCTAATTAGAAATATTATTAGATCTATTTAGTTTCTTATTATCTCATTACACACTTGGACATCTTATTTCTTCCTATATATGTTTATTTATGAGCAAAATAAATTGTACATTGTACAGACAATCTTTTTCTCTGCTTTGTGGATGAAGCAGTCAGGGACAGATGTTGAATCGCTGGCACATTCTAAGGGGTATGAGAGAAGTAAATATTGCTCCTGATGAATAATATTTAGGAGTCCAAATATTTATACTTTCTGATATTTTTAAAGAAATAGTGTGCTTTAAAAAAATAAAAGTTTACCATCCTGTAAAGGGAAGTTTAAAATGTAACTAGCTAGTAAATAATAAAATTCATTGCCATCAATTTGATTCCAACTTACAGCTACCACATAGGGCAGAGTAGAATTGTCCCATAGGGTTTCCAAGGCTGAAAACTTTACAGAAGCAGACTGCCTCATCTTTCTCTTGTGGGAGTGGCTGCAGGGTTCAAACCTGACTTTTTGGTTATCAGCTGAATGTTTTAACCACTGAGCCACTAGAGCACCTTTAACAATTATTACCTGCTGTTCAAGCTGTAAGGAGCCTTGATGGTTTACAGTGTTTACATTGCTTGGCTACAAATTGAAAGGTTGGTGGTTTAAATCCACCAGTGACTCCTTGGATGAAAGATATGTGTGGTAGCTCAGTTTGTATGTCAGCTTGGCTGGGCCTGGTTGAGTGGCTAGGCAGCTGGTGGTAGTTATTCCCCACGATGAGACTGGCAATCAACTCCATGGTGGGATCTACCACAGGCAGCTAAGTACCTGCCTTGGGGATGTGGTCTGCTTCCTGTATATAAGGAGAAGCCTTGGGGATAGTCTGTAGCTTATGGCACATTTGGACCCTGAATGTAGTTGTGTCATTGTTCAGCAGCCTGCTATACTCTGCCAACCTTGGGACTTGGCAATGGACTTAAATTAATGGCCTGCCATGTGGTTTGCTAACATTGAGACTGTGCCTTTTTACTTGTAAGCCTTGGGCTTCTCAGCCTCAACAGCAAGTAGCTGAGTGAAGAAACACCTCTAACTCCAGTGGGCCGGGAGCAGGAGGCAGAGCTGAACCCCAAGGTTGAGGGACTTTCACTCAGCCCCTAGAGCCTGGCACTTTGAACTTGGACTTAAAGCCTCCAAACTGTAAGAGAATAAACTCCTGTTTGTTAAAGTCATTCCATTTGTGGTTTATTCTTGTCTGAGCGGCACTGTTGTTGTTGTTACGTGCCCTCGAGTCGGACCCGACTCATAGCGACTTCTCCTTGGGTTTCTGAGGCAGTATCACTGTGGAAGTAGATTGCCTTCCTTCCGAGTAGTGGCTGGTGGGTTTGAACCACCAGCCTTCTGGTTAGCAGTCAGGTGCCTTAGGCACTAAGCTACCAGAGCTCCCGAGTGGCACTAGGTAACCAGAACAGAATTTGGTACTGAGAGAGTGGAGTGCTGCTCTGACAGATACCTAGAATGTGGAAACAGGAGTGGAGTGTGCCCTTGACCCGAGACCCTGGCAGAGAGACCCTGGCATGAGAGACAGCAGGAGCAGAGCCAAGAGACTGGCAGAGACACCGGCAGGGAGACCAGCATGAAAGACGGTAGTAGCAGAGCCCAGAGACCGGCATTAAACAGAAACAGGCTTACCAGCCCAAGGAAGAGAAAGCTGGTGCCATTAGGTAGGCAGTTTCCTGGTAGAGTAGGTTGTCTTCAGGCATTAATTGGTAAAAGAGACCGGTATGTGATGGAGTAGCATCCGGTCTACGGAGCAAGAAAGCCAACTGCTTTTGGAGCAGGAAGTTTTCTACCGGAGTGGGTAGCCTTTAGCATTAATCAGCAGAAACAGAGACCAAGGAAAAGAAGCAGAGCTGCCTCAGCCTGAAAGGGTAGGACCATGGCCTTTGGGGGTGGAACCACCATAGCCCCCTAGGTTTCAAAGAGCCAGGCCTTCACCAACTTGGTTCTGGAGTGTGGGGCTGTTTGTTCATGTGAGCCAGTGGGATGGAGCCATAGCTGCTGCCCAAGAGTGAGGGGGCGGGGTTGCCATGCCCAAGAGGGAGAGGAATGGGTCCGGCCAGGCCAAGGGGGGGAGGTTGCCACTCAGAGGAGCTAGGGGACTGGAGCCGCCCAGTGAGAGAGATCTGTACAGATGCCACCCAATGAAGATCTGTACAGATGCCAAGTTGACAAGGGGTGGAATTGTGATAGTTCAGTTTGTTATAAATAATGGATTTAAATAATGGCCTGCCGCATGGTTTGGTAACATTGGGACGGTGCCTTTTTACTTCTCAACCTTAGGCTTCTCAGCCTCAGCAGTTAGCAGTTGTCTGAGTGAAGAAATGGCTCTAGCTCCAGTGGGCCAGGAGCAGGAGGCAAAGCTTGACCCCAAGGTTGAGGGGCTTTTACCCAGCCCCTAGAGCCTGACACTTTGAACTTGGACTTAAAGCCTCCAAACTGTAAGAGAATCAACTCCTGTTTGTTAAGGGCATCCCATTTGTGATATATTCTTGTCTGAGCATCACTTGGTAACCAGAACAATATGGCAGTCTGCTTTCATAAAGAACTAGTAGTGCTGGAAAAGAGAGGAAATAGGAAAGAGTGAGAGAATAAGGGAGGGAAGGAAGAAAGAGTAGGGGATGGGAGAAAATAGGAAAGGAAAGGGAAAGAAGAATGGTGTGTCTATGTCCACACATGCTCCTGGGGTAGGAGTAGGGGGTTGCTTTTTAAAACAATGCATCAAATCAATTCAAGTTCTAGAGTGAGAGAAGGATAGAATCTGTAGCTGGATGACTTTGGTCACAAAAGTCTCCTCTGGGAATAGCTCATTAACTAACTCTTAGTACCTAGACTTAGATTCCTGGTACATGAATTTCAGAGCTGGAGACGACCAGTGCCTCACATAGATAATTTATAGCTAAACACTATGTTGTGATTTCTGCATGCCAGGCACTGCTATAAGCACTTTCTATCCATTAATTAATTTATTTAATCCTTATAGGCTTTCAGTAAATGATGAATGTATGGCCTGAGACTGTGTCTCAGAGAGAAATAGGAAACACGTCTAGTAATATAATATGCCTCTGACTCCTGGCAGAGCTTAAAAGCATGAGGAGCATAAAGAAGACTTAAAATTCCCGTGATGATATGGATAAAACAATTTTATTTGGGTGTATCTTAATATGGAGTTAGTTTTTAGTCATTAATTGTGATATTTAATTTAGTCAGTGGTTTAGGCCCACCACCCACTCCACAAGATTGTCTTGTGATTATAGTGCAGTTCTAATCTATCCTATGGTTTGCTGTGAGTTTGAATTGACTCAGTGGCAATGAATTTTTTTTTTTGTTTTGTTTTGTTTTGTTTTTAGTGTTCATCAAGATAAGTTGCTTAGGAGGATTGGCTAGAGTACAACAATAACTCCAAATTTGTGTTCTGTTGTAATTTTTACTTGAAATAAAGGGATTCCATGGTCACGCTAGTTGGAGAATGTATCAGTTAAATAAATTTCAACAGTTCTTTGTGGCTTTTTTTTTTTTTTTAATATTGGATTTCTCACAGACTCTAAGATATAAATACATACTGTGGACCATAAAACTCTCTTTTTCTTACAAACCCTGCTGGAAACAGAATTCCATAGAACGGCTCCCCTATACCTTCTAGTTGGATTGGGAGACTAGTACCACAGAAGCTGGGTTGTATCAATAATTCATTGATTCTCAGGGATATAGGGGGAAGAAGGAGTGCCATTCTAGCCTCTTCTAAATTATGACCAATTTGAGGAATTTTACCTGTTCAACAAAGATTTACTTATTGGTGTCAGATACTTCAGGGTTTTCATACTTACTACGTTTATGTTCAAAGTAGTTTATTAACTTATAATTTTAAATATTAGATTTATTAATAATCATAACTTCAGTTATTTAACTACAGAAAAATAAATGACCCAGTCAGAAAATGGGCAAAGGACTTGAATTGACATTTCACCAAAGAGGATATCAAATGACCACCCAACACATGAAAAGGTTCTCATCATCATTATATACATCAGAGAAGTGCAAATCAAGTCCATAGTGAGATACTATTTCACTTCCACTAGATGGCTAAAATTTTTAAAAAATAGTAAAAGTAGTAATAATAATAATATTTGGCAAGGATGTGGGAAAATTGGAACCCTTATCCATTGATGGTGGAAGTGCAATATGGTATAGCCATTGTGGAAAGCAATGTGGCAGTTCCTCAAAAAACTAAAAATAGGACTACCATGTGACCCAGCAATTCCACTCCTAGGTATATACCCAAAAGACTTGAAAGCAGTGTTCTTTGCACCACTATTCACATAGCCAAAAGGTGGAAACAACCTAAATGGTCATCAACAGATGAATGGATGAACAAAATGACACATGCATACAATGGAATACTACTCAAGTAATAGAAGAAATGAAGTCTTGATAGATGCTGCAGTGTGCATGGAGCTGGAAGATCCTATGCTTGGTGAAATAAGTCAGTCACAAAAGGACAAATATTGTATGACTTCACTTATATAAAAAGACAAGAAAAGGCAAATATATAGAGAGCAAAGTTTATTGGTGGTTACCAGGGGAAGGAGGAAAGGGGAAGTTAACAGTGATGGAAAAATCATCTGATCAGCTGATTATTCTAATTGCTGTCAATAAAGAATATACCTGTAAACAACTGAGTTGGCAAAGTTGTATAAAATATTTACAACAACAAAAAGAGTAGTTGCTGAGGCTGCCTGTTTACAACCAAACACTTCATGGGATTTAGTTTCTTGGTTTGGAAGTTTAGATGCACGGTTTCATGGGATCTCCCAGTTAACTGTCCTAATGATGTATTCAGGCTTCTGTTTGAAATTGTACTTAGCTTATTCACCTTAACATTCCTAGCCCAGAGCAAAGCTGTAGTTGCTGTAGCAGGAGCTCATTAAGCATTTATTAAATGGAATTGAATTTTTAAAAGTGAAAATATTACTTCTTTCTCTTTAGGCAGTCTTTATGGTTCTGAACCTAACACATTCATGTCATTCTGATACTTGTAACTATGAATAGATTGTGGTCTATGAAGACCAGGTCTGTATCTCTTAGAGCTCTCAGTGCTGTCCACACAGTGAATTTTTAGGAAAGATGACTAGTTCATGGAGGCTGAAGAGAAGAGAGTCCTATGAGACTTTAATAAATAGTAGTTTAGTGAGTGAAAATCCATAAGATAGTTATATACTCATTTGACAGAAAAAAATCATATCATATGGCACATAAAACCTGAGTCATGTTTATAAAAGATAATCATAGAAATTATTAGTCTATAATTACATGTATCGATTGATATCTTTTATAATCACCATGCCATAGAGTAATGCTTCCTCAGTTGCATTCTGCAGTTAGTAACTAAATTGAATTGAAATGTAGCTAGGAAGATGAAGGATATTTACCCTGATTTTGAACACATTATTATATCTGGTATCCATTCCTTAGCTGAATGTAAAGGTATAGTCATGAAACTCCTATCTTGAAATTATTCCTGAAGTAATCCTGCAAATATTTCACTAATCTACCTTATAAATAAAATATATAAATTCTGAATGTATTTTTATTTGCTTATAGAGAAATTGTTATTGTCCTAAATTTTATATAGTATTTCACAGCATTTTCAATTATCACTTTTTTTTTTTTTTTTCCTTTATTAGGATTTGGGTGAAGATTTACAGAGTAAATTCACTTTTCATACAGCAGTTCACATATACTTTGTCTCATGTCATTGACCAAAATTTACAATGCAGCAGCTCCCCTCCCACTTCCTCCCCATAGTTACCTCCTCCCAGTGTCCATCCCTTCATACTCTTCTGCACCCTGAGCTATCTCCCTTTGCATAAGCAGCCCTTCCTTCTCCCATGATTGTTCTCTCCAGGGTGTGTGTCTACTTGAGGTAAATGTTTAACTCACATGCCTGTACTTTGTTTGGCTGGAAACCACAGTTGTGGGTTCAATTCCCGACCTGAAGGGCAGCTAGGGGCCATAGTCTCAATGGTTACACCAGGCTCCATTGGACCAGCAAACCTGGTCCCCACCTTCTTTTTTTTTTTTTTTTGCCTCCAAATGATTTTGAGTTTTGTACCACATTGTTCTCCTTCTTCATGCAGGATCTCCTACATCCCTTCGAAGTGGATGGCAGTGGTAGCTGGGCACCATCTAGTTCTTCTGGTCTCATAGTTGTATAGGTTGCAGATCGGATGGTGTACCAGTCGCTAGGACTGATTGTTTCCATTAATTTTGGTTTTCTTCTTTCTTCTTGATGAGGAGAGACCCGTTGTTGCATCTAGATGGCAGCTTCCTAGCTTTTAAGGTCCCAGTCGCTACTCGCCAAAGTAGTAGGTGGAACAATGTTTTGTACAGTATGTTATGCCAATTGAGCTTGATTTCCCTTGTGACTGTGGTCCCAAGCCCGCAGGATCAACTACTCAGTCCCTCTGGGTAGCTGGCTGTGACCAAGTAATGACCATAACCTTGCCCCTTGTCAGCTCAACTATACACCTGGGAATTCTGATCATTCACATGAACTTATAGGCCCATTGTCTGCCAACCCTACATATGATCTTGGATACACTCTCCATTTAGACATACCTAATTGTTTAGCTTGTTCACCCATCTATCCGTCCCTATACCCATGTTTGCTTTCACTGACAACTCAGTACTGTATATGCAAAGGGGTTCATATTTGTTGTCTGTACTGCCCATGTAACTCTCTATGTCTTTCTCATCCTCAATGCTGCCATATTGGTCACTCACATTTGGTACATTGCCCTTCTCTTCACCCAAATCAATATTTATCCTCTTATCTATCTAACAGCATTCCCTCCCCTCCCCTCCTACCCCTGGTAACCAACAAAGAAAATGTCCTCCAATATATAAACCTTTCCTTAACTTTTACAATAACGGACTAATACAATATATGTCCTTTTGTGACTGACTTATTTCGTTCAGCATAATGTCCTCCAAGTTCATCCACGTTATGCGGTGTTTTGCAGATTCTACATTATTCTTTAGCGTTGCATAGTATTCCATTGTGTGAATGTACCAAAGTTTGGTTATCCATTCCTCAGTTGTTGGATATCTAGGTTGTTTCCAAGTTTTGGCTATTGTAAATAGTGCTGCGATGAACATCGGCATGCATAAATCTGTTCTTGTTATGGCTCTCACTTCTTTAGGGTATATATCTAGTAATGGGATGGCTGGGTCAAATGGTATTTGTATTTCCAACTTTTGAAGGAATCGCCATACTGCTTTCCACAATGGTTGTACCATTTTACAGTCCCACCAGCAGTGTATGAGAGTCCCAATCTCTCCACAACCTCGCCAGCATTTGTTATTTTCTGTCTTGTTGAACTTTGCTACTAGTGCTGGAGCAAGATGGTATCTCATTGTTGTTTTGATTTGCATCTCTCTAATAGCTAATGATCGTGAGCATTTCTTCATATGTTTGTTGGCCGCTTGAATATCCTCCTTGGTGAAGTGTCTATTCATGTCTTCTGCCCATTTTTTATCAATTATCACTTTTAAAAAACCACTTTTAGTGAGGTAGGTCATGGTTGCAATTATATATCCCTCATTTAAATAAACATCTGACTTCTTTGGTCTCTCTCAACAGTTGTGCTTTTGTCCATTTATTTGACATCAAATCATATTCCACCTAATAAATTGATGTTTAAATCTTTCCTCTGTACACATTGTCTCTCATGAAGTTAAAAAAATTTCATTTCTGAATAGACTGTATATAAATATTTCTAACTCTTATGTACTTATGGTAGGAAGAAGCATAAACTATACATACAGTCAGATCTGAATGATTTGGGGTTATAAATAAATTTTGCATATTTGGAACTTTGAGGTTTCAAAACCTATTGTCTGATTTTGTCATAAACCTAAATCACCTCACTTTGGCAGCTTATTCTAGGCTATGGAATGGCATTGTTTTTATTGGGAGGGGAGGTAATCGGAGGGTTGAAGGCCAAAGGGGAGAAGGAAATATTGCAAAGGTAAATTCTTACTTAAATATTATTTAAACAGTTGACTGTTTATAGTTATTATTCACTAGCTAAATAGGATCAGTATTTACACAGAAGTGTCCCTATGAGTCAAAATCAACTTGATGGAAATGAGTTTAGCTTTTTTGGTTTATTCAGACAGAAAAGAGAGAATGTTATCAGTGCTATATGACTCCAATTAGAATATATTTTGGAATATAATGTGTATTAGCCAATAGTATAATAAGTATGATTCTCTGGACAGATACAGTGCAGTGCCTTTTTGAATTGGTAATAACTTTTGTAAGAGTGTAGGATTATTAAGGACACTGTTTCTTTAATGCCTCACACACTCACTAACACAAATTAAGAGAAAAAGGACTCTAAACATTTTTTGAATGAAGAAATGTGTGAATGTTTTCTTTCTTAAATACATATTCTCTGATATATAATATGGAAGGTGGGAGGTGAAAGAAGTTTTGAGAGATGCTGTGAATGTGTTTAATAGAGGCTGTTTTTATTTAGGGTTTAAAACATGAACCAGGAGAAAAATTGTATGTAGATGTATGTATATAGGTGTATGTATATAGATAGGTGTATATTATTGTCCATATATTTCTAGATTGTAGGTTCTCTGAAGGCATTCTTTTGTCCACTGCATTTTACCAGTCTCCTCTTGCCCCATATTTAAACATCATTTGGGGTGTAAGAACCTCAAATCTGTTTTCTTGTGTAAATTGTTTATTGCCACAAAGTTCCATTTGTGATTGCTAACAAACAGTAGTAAACTAATTCACACATTGATGTGTAATTTGAAAATTGTAATTCATTGAATTAAATGCTCACCCAAGTAAATGTTAATCACCAAACCCATCTGTTTAAGCATTGAATTTAGTATTAAGGTTTATTGCATGATCATACATAAAATTTTTATTTGTGATCTTGATGAATAGGACAGTGTCTAGTGATTTATGAATATTTAAAATGAAGGATCTTTCCTGATAATTTTTTTTGGGGGGGAGGGGGCAGCATAAATGGTGTGAAATAGAGTGTAAATGATAATTTTAAAATGTCTTCTTAGGGTACTTAATTCAAATTGTAATCCTAGTTTTTCCTGCTCCTTCCATAGCTTCCTGCAGATTTCACAAAACTACACCTTACTGACAGTCTCCACCCACAGGTGACCCACGTTTCTTCTAGCCATTCAGGATGTAGTATTACTAGTGATTCTGGAAGCAGCAGTCTTTCTGATATCTACCAGGTAAGAGGATGTTTTTCCTGGTATTTGTTTCATTTTTATTTATTCCAAGGAGTTTTATGATTCTAAATTGATAAAATCTAAAAATTAAAATATGTGTATGTATGTATATTTTATGTGCATATAAATACATAACACATTAATATTTATGCCTCACATAGACATATAGCATGTTCTAGGTCGCCTTGAGTCAAAATCAACTTGATGGCAATGGTTATGTTTCTGTTGTTGTTGTTGTTGTTGTAGGCCGTTGAGTCGGACCCGACTCGTAGTGACCCCTCCTTGGGTTTCCAAGGCAGTATCACTTCGGAAGTAGATTGCCCAACCTTTCTTCCGAGGAGTGGCTGGTGGGTTTGAAGCCTCCTGGTTAGCAGTCAAGTGTCTTAGGCACTATGCTACCAGAGCTCCCCATATTTCTATTACTGTTTAATTGTACTGGCTCAGTTATTACTAGTCCTCACAACTGTCAGTAGAGTGATTTCAATTCATTTGTAAATCGATTTATGAATCTTTCTTGACTTAAAAAACGGGAAAACTTCAAATTATGCTTTTATAATAAGATGATTATTATTATTAGTCTTGAATATGACAAAATAAAGGAACTATTAAGAGCAGATCACTGAATTGCTTTTCTTATAACTTTATATTACCTATGAATTTGGTTTTGAGTTTAAAATAAATTCTTGAATAGGAAATAAATTGGAACTATGAGATTCCAAAAATGTTTTGAAAACATAATAATTTTAATTGTTAAGGAATAAGTTCATTGTCTTAGATAATGCAAATTTAGGAAAAGTACCTAAAATACAAGAAAAAGGATCCCTTTTTTAGACATTCAAATACGAACATTAATAAAGATGGTTTCAAACAAAAAGGACATTATACGCACTACATAAAAGATAGTTCTTGGCTCCTTAGGAATTGTGACATGAGATGATCATAAACATACCTTTTTTCAGGAAGATCATAGTTATTCAGGATCATTGGTGTGTTCAGGCAGTGCTCAGTGTTTTTGTTGTTTTTTTAAAAATTACTGTAAGTAGTTAAACTATTAGAATATTGTCTCAACAAAACATATTAAGTCTTAAATTTAATAGATATCAGAAAATAAATGTTCTTTTAAAGAGAAGATATTTTAGGTATATACTTTTCTATAATCAAACGTGTTTTAGAGAGCTTCCTGATTAGTAATTTGATATTTTCAGCAGTCTCAAATGCTTTATGTATCTATAGATACATTAATCAATCAGTTTATCTAAAGCTACAGATGTAGTTATTAGAAAATTCTAGAGTGGTTAAGAATCTCTTTATTTTGCAATAAGAAATATAATTATTTAGCTCTTTAAAGTAATGCAAATTTCTGCTTTGAGCCATTAAATATTGTAATTAGCTGTTTAGGTAGTTTTCAGATATTAGAAAGGGAAAAGGCAATGGACCAGGGTCACTTTATGTAACCCTATATACTGCCTATTTCTAGAAGTTGCTTTTTTAAACATTTATTTTAAAAGTCTCTTAACAAAATAATCAGCAATATAAGTAAAAGCTAGGAGCTCTGGTAGCATAGTGCCTAAGGCATTTGACTGCTAGCCAGAAGGCTGGTGGTTCAAACCCATCAGCCACTCCTCGGAAGGAAGATGGGGCAATCTACTTCCGTAGTGATACTGCCTCAGAAACCCAAGCAGGGGTCGCTATGAGTCGGGTCCGACTTGACGGCATGTAACAACAACAACATAAGTAAGTAAAAGCTATGCTTTAGCTTACATTAATTGACATGCCAAGGCAGAGCCCTTGGCCTCTAGACTTTGAGATGATTATACATTTTGAAGATGTGTAATGAGAACACAGTGTGAAATTATAGCAGTTATCACTGCTTTCTTCAAATATCTACAAGCATGAATGGTGCTCCTGGAAAGTAAATTTATGATAGAAATGAAGGAGGTTGGTTATATAATTTATGAAAATATTTTCTGAAGGAGATTAACCCTTATATACAGTTACCTTGCATAAACTGAGATAAGCTCATGAGTAAATTTTGATGGTAATTCTGATACCACCAGCTACCATCAGAATATCTGAGGCTCCATAGTATAGGTGAGAGGTCTTAATTGCTCTGGCATGGAGCTTGCATCTTGCAGTCTGATTTGAGATAGAGATGGAGATGGAGAGACAGCTCCCTGTGTATCATTTTGATTCATTTAGTTGAGTTCTAAGGCTTGTCATTTCAAATGTGATGACAGGCATGTAGCTTATAGATTTACATCCTTCATAAGAAAAAGTCCATAGATGTAGCCTAAGGATGGAGTCATTGGCTAAACTTAACATTTTAATAGGCATTCTCAATAGAACAAAAATTCTTAAGGTCAGTGGAAATCTGACAGATATATCTGGTTCAACTACTGAGCCTTGTACTTGAATCATCTCTGTTTCTTGCGATGAAGTATCTCCTTTGTTCTTGAACAGTTCCACAGATGGAACTTCCATCTGTGGAACTTCCATGGCAGACCGTTTAATCTTTATACAGTTTTCTGACTCAGGAGGGCTTTTCTTAATGGTTGAAAGTTATCAGATTGAAGCAAGTATAAATGATCATGAGATAGACACAGTTAGGTGGTTGAAGTTGTATGCTGTGGGCAAGAAAGGATCAAGTAATGTTGCTGAGAGGATGGGGGACAAGGAATTTGAGAGCAAAGTGGAGTGACTAGCCTTAGGAGAAGGGATAGCTCTTTTGTTGTAATAGGGACAGATTCTGGGGGATTTGGAGTACAGAGTTTGAGACTTGAGTGAGTTCCTACCTGATGGTTTCTATATTCTCTCTGAAGAGTGGAGTTCATTTGTTAAGAGTGAGCAGATTGAAAAGTGGAGAGTTTTAAGGAGAAAGTTTTGAAATAGTAGTTAAAGAGAGTGAAAGAGCAAATTGACCAGAAAAATGGAGACTAAATCGAGGTGGTACCCTCAAAAACATAATTTCCCTTTGCCTTATTAAGTAATGTTTTCTCTGGTGGCACAGTGCATAAGGCATTTGACTGCTAACTGGAAAGCTGGTGGTTCAAACCCACCAGCCACTCCTCAGAAGAAAGATTGGGCAATCTACTTCCATAGAAATATTGCCTTGGAAATCCACATAGGGGTTGCTATGAGTCAAATCAACTCGACAGCAGTGAGTTTGGTCTTTTTTTTTTTTTTTTTGGAAGCACAAAGAAAGCAAAGACTTGGCTTCACTCAGAACTGATGTTTTGCAAAATGAGTGTAATAGAAAGACAGGTGTAGTGACGTGGCAAGCTCTTTCTGGTTGCAGAGCTTTGCTTTTACACTCCTGCCTGGAATGTTTTCTCTTAGCTTAGTCCTTTTCTGCCTTCATTACCAAGTATCACCTCTTCAGAGTTATTCCTTTATTGCTCTGTGTAACATAGGTCTTACATTTTGGTTCCTATCCTTTTAGTACTTTACTCCCCAGACTCTAATTGAAATGATTGTTATTTACTGTGTTCTATGCCCACTAAAACAGCATACCAAGGAAACCAGGGAATGTGCCTTGTCTTCATTTTCTCTCCACATATCCAAATTGTAGACATTCAGTGTAATAATGTAAGATGTCATTTAAATAATAGAGTGGGGAATATAAACTGGTAATGAAGGGAAGTGATGACAAGGGGTGAAGGTCATAGAAGGTGGTAGAGTCTAGAAGACTGAAGGTCCTGATTGAGTTTTAAAAGGCTTATTATGGGAGTAAATGGAAGCAAACTGAAAGAGTAGTTGTTGGTGATAGAAGAATGCCATGATAAAGTCCAGGACAAATCATGTGCCTATTAGAGTTGGTGGTTTAGGTGGCCAGGAAGTGTTGTTTATTGCCTTCAGGTTGGCTCCAATTTATGTCAGAAGCACTGCCCAGCCCTGGGCCATCTTCATGATCATTGGTATGTTCAAGTCTAGTTTTGTATTTTGAGTACCTTCTAACCTAAGGGGCTTATCTTATAACATTACATCAAACAACGTTCTGTGTGATCCATAGAGTTTTCATTGTCTAATTTGTAGAAATAGATCACCAGGCCTTTCTTCCTACTCTTAGTCTAGAAGCTCTCCTGAAACCTGTCCATAATTGGTGACTTTGTTTATACTTGATGTAATAGTGACATAGCTTCCAGCATCACAGCAACACACGAGCCACCACAGTATGACAAACTGACAGAGTATTGGGACTGGAAAGAGTTGTACAAAAATAGGTGGATCAGTAGAACAGAGTTCAAGCAAAATGGAACCTAGGTGTAAGGATATAATATGTAATAGAAGAAACCTCACAAATCAATGAAAAAAGTGATAGATTATGTATTAAATCATCTTTAGAATGGGAAGAATCATTTATAATTTCACTTTATATCAAAATTAAGATAAATTCTACGTAAACTAAAGAGTTTTAAATTCTATGTAAACTAAAGAGTTACGTAATCTACGTAAACCACTCTTAATGGTTTAATAAGTGACTGAAAATTTTTGAATATATAATTAAAAGGTCAGTTAACAAAGATTTGAGGTCAGAATATAACTCATTTTTGCAGTGCCTAAGGCATTTGACTGCTAAGCAGAAGAAGGTTGGTGGTTCAAAGGATTATGAGGCAATCTGCTTTCGTAAAGATTTACCACCTTAGAAACCCAATGGGGGTTGCTATGAGTCGGAATTGACTCGATGGCAGTGAGTTGACTTGATGAAAAATACTCCGTTCCCAATGTAAAATTTTGCAAAGAACAAGTGTTAGGTAATTTACAAAAGAGAAAATGCATATGTCTCTATCTTAAATAAAATACTAAAACATATTAGTAACTTAGTTTATGAGGATTTAGATATGAAACTATTTTGCCTGTAAAATTAGCACAGATTTTCTTACCTATAATTATATTTATATAGCCCCTTTTGTAAATCCTAACAGTATTTAGAAGCCTGGAAAGCACCCTAACACTTTACTTTCAGAGCTAATGTGCCTGTTACATATATATGTATATGTGTGTGTGTATATATATATATGTGTATATGTGTGTGTGTGTGTGTGTGTGTGTATATGTATATATAAAATCAACCAGAAAACCAAACTCATTGCCATTGAGTCGGATCTGACTTATAGCGACCCCTCCTTGGGTGTCTGAGGTGGTAAAGTCTATATTAAAGAAAAAAGCATTGATGTGTAAAATTAAGTATAACAAATTATGTTACACGAACTAGGATTAATACAGGCATTATATTCATTTCCAAATATATTTTTATACTATATATATATATGTATACACACACACATATATAAACTTTGTGGTTGCTATTCACTTTGTTGCTTCACTTCAATTAGCATCAGTATTCTTTTTAAAGCATTCAGTATAATTTTCTAGCCTAAATTTATTTCAGAGCCCAGCATATGTGCTATTTGGGTTAACTGTCTATGTTGGAAATTCTGTACAAAATTTATTTATATCAAGTATAGTTATTAAGCAGCCCTCCTCAAATATGATGATGTATTTTGGGAGCTCTGGTGGCATAGTGCTTCTGCTAACCAGGAGGCTGGCAGTTCAAACCCACCATCCACAACTCGGAAGGAAGGTTGTGCAATCTACTTCTCTCGTGATACTGCCTCAGAAACCCAAGGAGGGGTCACTGTGAGTTGGGTCCGACTCCACGGCACATAACAACAATGTGTGGAATATTTAATAATTAAAAAGTTCCTTTGCGGATGATTTAAAATGTTTAGTGGTAAAACGTGTCATACTTAATTTTTATTTGAGTGAAATTAACACTTAGGGCATTTGATATTTCTTCAGTTTTTTATGTATTGTTATCCTTTAACAAGCAAACTACACCAGCTTAAATAGCTGTATCATAATATTTTCATGTCTGATTAAACAACAGTGCTTTTAGCACTGATCTAAGAATACTATTATTTTCTAATATTGCTCTTTAAATATTAATGTGCAACTAAAACTATGTTAGGCTATACTTGTGAAAGATTAATTTAGTGTAAGAGTTATTAGCCTACCTGAAAAATAAAAGCCTTTCTCCTTCCTTCAGAGACAAGATAACTTATAATATGAAGTATTTCTGTGCATATCTTTATTTAGAATAAAACATTTAGAGACGAACATTAATCTTGGCAGTATTATAGTTTGAAAAAAAGCTAGAAAATGACAAGTATTTTTTTTATGTTTATACACAAATACTGCGTTTTTAATATTTTAAAACTTTTGTAACTTAGGAAAGCAGAAATGTTTTATTAATTTTTTTCTCATGTAAACTATTTTCTTCATGAAAACAGTCTCATGAGAATGCTCGGCATCATGCAAAGTAATTAGTATATTTTTCTTGATCAGATGTGATTTTGGATCCTGGCACAGTTATTCACATTTTTCTTTTCTTTTTTCTTCTCCACCTTTTTTTTTAAACCCTAAACAATTTGTTTAGTTTCCTTGAGTGTTTCTCATCTGTGAAAATAGAGGTAATAATACTAACTTGCCATGTTGATGTGAAGTTTAATCGTTAAGTATTAAAAACATGAAATTCAGTAATGGATGTGTGATAGTCATTTAACACAGGGCCACTGTTTTAATTACCTCTAGGAGCTCTGGTAGCATAGTGGCTAAGACACTTGCCTGCTAACCAGACAGCTGGCGGTTCAAACCCACCAGCCACTCCTCGGAAGGAAGGTTGGGCAATCCTACTTCCGTAGTGATACCGCCTCGGAAACCCAAGGAGGGGTCGCTATGAGTCGGGGCTGACTCGACGGCACATAACAACAACAACAACAACAAGTGTTGCTGTAAGGAGCTCTGGTGGCATAGTGCCTAAGGCATTTGACTGCTAACCAGAATCTTGGCAGTTCAAACCTACCATCCACTCTGTGGAAGGAAGACTAGGCAATCTACTTCTGTAAAGATCGACTGCCTTGGAAACCCAAAGACGGTTGGTCACTATGAGTCTGAATCAACTCGATGGCAGTGAGTTTTGTTCTTTTGGTTTAGTGCTGCTGTAACAGAAGATATACCACAAATGGGATGGTTTTAACAAATAAGAGTTTATTCTTTTACAGTTTTGGAGCCTAGAAGTCCAAGTTCAAAGTGCCAGGCTCTAGGGGCTGGGTGAAAGCCCCACAATCTTGGGCTTCAGCTCTGCCTCTTGCTGCCGTCTACTGAAGCTGGAGGCTTTATTCACTCTGGCAGCTGCTGGCTGATGAAGCTGACAAACTCAAGCTTGACCCAGTCTTCCTTCTGAAGTAAAAAGGCACAGTCCCAATATTACCAAACAACATAGCAGACTACTTGGACAAGTCCAGAGACAGTCCCAAGATCAGCAGGAAACATGGCAGGCTGCTAAATGAAGATTCTGCTACAAGCAGGGTTTAAGCATGTCAAAAGCTACAGACCATTCCTAAAGCTTTTCTTTATATACTGGGAGCAGACCACATCCCTAAGACAGCTATTCAGCTGCTCACAGTAGATTCCACGAAATGAATTTGATTACCAGTCTCACCATGGAGAATAACTAAATCCAGCTGCTTAAAACCATGCCCAGCCAAGTTGACATAGAACCTTAACTACCACAGCCACTATTTTGTAATTATTAGTAAGAGCAGTTGGGCCAAAATTTACTGGCTGTAGTTAGCTTGAGAGAGATTTCTTTACCAGTATGGTAAAGGCAAAGGAGCTCTGGTGGCATAGTGCCTAAGGCATTTGACTGCTAACCAGAAGCTTGGCGGTTCAAACCTACCAGCCACTCCGTGGAAGGAAGACTGGGCAATCTACTTCCATAGAGATTTATCACCTTGGAAGCCCAAAGGGGGTCACTATGAGTCAGAATCTACTTGATGTCAGTGAGTTTGGTTTTTGTGAGGGCTGAGGTGTGTAACAGTTTTATTTATTTATTTATTTATTTATTCATTCATTCAGTAAATTTTGTGAATTTGAATTGTGTGCAAGACTCATTGTTGGGATGGGAAGAGACAGAAAGTGTGCTAGTACCAATACAAAAATATATATCCCCTTGACAAAGGGACTTTTGATCTAGACCTGGACTGGCGTTTTTTTTTTTTTTGGCCTTATTTGATCTACATGTAGTCTTGTAAACAATTAGAAGATATATCTCTAAGTTACAGATGATAATAAAACTGTGCTCATGATAATTAAGTGAGTTGGCTAAAGTCACATAATGGATGGCAGAGGTAGTCATTTGTTTGTTTACCAGCAACTATAAATTCAGTAACTGGTAGGTCCCGGGCATTCCTCTTAGGTTTAGTACTCCTTTCTCCTGTAGACCAGTTGATATTTAACTCCATTCAGTCTCCAACCATCTTGTTGTTCACAAGACAAATGTATTATGAAATTAATAGATTCCTGAAAAGTTGTTTATTGGGTTTTATTTAGAAATGTATTGTTGTTATTGAGTTGCCATCATGTCCATTTTGACTCATGGTAACCCATGTGTGCAGAACAGAACTGTTCATAGAGTTTCTGAGGCCTGTAATCGAAGACATCTCCGGATGGATTATAACCACCGACCTTTAGGCTACTGGTCAAGTGTTTAACCCTTTGCACCACCCATTGACTCCAAAATGTATTACTAAAGTCATTTAGTAGTATTTTAAAGTAAAATTTATTACAGAACATATGATTTAAAACCTGTGATTTCATCCTCCAAGTTACTGACTTAGTGAATTACATTTTATGCACAGTTTGTTATTCAATAGAACACACATAAGAGAGATAGAAAATAACCAGTGATTGTTACACAAATCAGATGGGTGAACATTGGGTCAGTTTTGCAGAACTGGATTCAGTTAATATTTGGAGGTCTTTTTGTTCTTTTAAGACTTAAATAATATTCACTTAAATGAAAGAGATTTATTTGGGATCATATGAAACATATTTTTCATATTTTAATATATGGTAAGATACTAAAAATATTTTTAAAGCTTTCATAATGTCAATATATTCTTTAAAAAAAAAGGTTTTTAGTTAGTTTTTTTGTCTGTTTTCTGTCATTAGTAGTCCTTTCTTTTTTGTTGTTGTTGTTATGTGCTGTTGAGTTGGACCCAACTCATAGCGACTTCCCCTTGGGTTTCTGAGGCGGTAGGTATCACTACGGAAATAGATTGCCTAGCCTTCCTTCCGAGGAGTGTTTGGTGGGTTTGAACCTCCTGCCTTCTGGTTAGCAGTCAGATGCCTTAGGCACTATGCTACCAGAGCTCCTAGTCCTTTCTTTAGGCTAATGTTAATGGATGAGTACATGGATGACTGATAGTATATTTGAAAATATAAGGCAATGAGTAATAATCTTTAATGTTAAGATGAAACTGGGGTGAAAATCATAGGAAGCATTAACAAATTGTCACATTTGTAGATTTCAGAAGTAAGGTGATGATAACAACAATGTTGACCTAGTTTGTCTGATCACAGCCTTGGCATACTATATCAAGTTCAACTTCAGTTTCAATCTCAAATCTGAAAGTAATTCTGTGTATTTTGAATTCACATTAGGAGATACTATGTTTCTGAGCATGCACAGTTAAATCTCTGCCTCAACAGCAGTGGTTTGTTACTCTCCATCTTGAAGCACTTCTGCTCACAATGGTCTTACCCAAGCAGTAATTTTAAGAACAATGTTTAAAGAACTTTTAGAAGCATTAGGTTTTATGTCAACAATTATTATATTTTTAGGCGTTTCTTATAATGGATTTTTTCAGTTTAGGAAATTATACCCCAAAACTAAAAATATGATTAAAACAGATTGCTAAACTTTAAAAAAAAAAATCCACAGATGTATTAATCCAAAATGTAGGATTAAATCATACGTTCTGTAACAGAAACCAGTGCTTTAGAAACATGAAATTTTATTGATTAAAAAAAAAAATAGCAAAATTTATTCTGTAAATACTAACTTAAACTAAATTGCAGAAAAAATATAGATCTTTATCTAAGTCACATTCATATTTAAATATCTACTAAAAAAGCATGTTGTGATTAAGGTTAAGCCCTCCTGGGTTCTAATCTCAATTCTATACTTTATCATGATAAAATGTAGTGACCTTATAAAATAATTTCTCTACCCTCAGTGTTTGGAGAATAACAAAAGTTAGTAATAGACAGAATACATTGGATTGTTTTAAGGATTAAATGAGTTAATACATACATGTCACTTAAAGCAGTACCTGCCATATTGTGAATATTCAGTGTTAGCTTTTAACTATTTCTAGATTCAGTAGTTTATATTTTTATCATTTATTTCTTTAAACTTTTGCCTATTCTTAAAAATAAAGTGTTCATAATGTCTTTGAAAATCTTGTGGGGTGTGAGTTATTTGAGTTGGGAAACTTTATATAAAGTACATATTTTTCCACAAAATTTTATTAGATATTTTCAAGAGTTTTAATATTTTATCTGAACAAGCATTTATTCATGATTTCAAAATTGAGATAGTTAATATTTAATTGAATTCGTTCATACACTGCTTAAGCATTTAGTCAACTCCAGGTATATAATGCTGAATAAGACTAATATACATAAATATATATTGTTGAGGTATGATAATTGTAAAAGAGTCTGGAATGTCCTAAACCTGTTTCTGGTTTGAAATAGCCTAATGGAAGAGACAGTCTTGAAATTTGTGATTCTGTTGGGTAAGAAAAAGTTCAAATACTTGAGTATTAATACTAACTAATAACTTGAAATATGATTGCTGATACAAGCAACTCTGTTGATGAATGGGACAAAAGACTGTATCCCCTGTAAACATATGGTCTCTTAAACTGTTGATTTACAGTTCAAGAGTGTTCATTGGGATTGTCTTAACTGATTCTCAGTGTTTCTGTTGGCATATATATCAAACTACCTTTGCATTGTGGTTCATTTTCCATAAAGACCCTCTAATAGGGCAGAAGTGATTCCTTTTGCTTGGCATTAATAAATTCACACCTACTCTTTTGAAGAAGGAATTGTTCAGAATTAATGGAAACCCTTAAGCTGTGAGCTTAAGCAATTCTTTTTGAAAAATAGGGTGAAAGCAAATGCTGTCTTGTTCTTTATTCTACTATGTTTCAAATGCCACATGACAGCTCAAATAAGAAATAAAAATTACTGAGATAAAATCATTAATCATGACCATAAATTTAATAGGAGATAAAGTCACTCATATTTTGTTGAAGGAATTCTTTTATACAATGTTGGGTACCTAAATATGTGTCAGTGTTAACTACATCTAACCTATTTACACAATAAAAATGTAACATGAAAATATGTACCCAAACCAATGATTTACTTAAAACTGGTATTTAGTTTTTTGTTGTTTTTTTTTTTTTTTTTTCTTTTTGGTTGGTTTTGAAGGCCACAGAAAGTGAGGCTGGTGATATGGACCTGAGTGGGTTGCCAGAAACTGCAGTAGATTCTGAAGATGACGATGATGAAGAAGACATTGAGAGGGCCTCAGATCCTCTGATGAGCAGGGACATTGTGAGAGACTGCCTAGAGAAGGACCCAATTGACAGGACTGATGATGACATTGGTAAGTTTGGATGAGAAAAAGGAATCTAAGGCCAATTAAAAATACATAGAGATAAAATTGTCTAATGTAAAGGATCCTAGGACTAGTAGGGGGACAGTGGTGGAATTCTTGCATTCCATGCCAGAGACCCACGTTCATTCCTGGTCAATGCAACTCATGCGCAGCCACTGTCCATCTGATAATGAAGTATTGTGTGTTGCTATGATGCTGAACAGATCTCAACAGAACTTCACGTTAAGATGGTCTAGAAGAAAGGCCTGATGATCTACTTCTGAAAATCAGCCAGTGAAAACCATATGGATCATGATGGTCTGATCTCTTTTTGTGTATGGGGTCATCATCAGTTGGAGACTGACCCAGTAGAAGCTAATGACAACAATTGTTAGGCTTTTTAAAAAGCCTATTAGGCTTTAAAAAGTCACTAATTCATTAATTTTCTTTGTGTCAACAGTAGCATTTGTTGAAAGAAATTTGAAGAAGTTGGTTTTATTCAGTGAGTAAATTTGAGAGTCTACAAATAATATTGTAAATGAAATTTCCTAATAAAACCCTCTTTGTCTTACACGTAACTTCTTTCTTAAATTAGTTTATGACAAAGAAATGTACTCTGCATTGACCATTTATAGATAATTAACTGTAGATAATTAACCTCTCGGTTTCTTCTGGGGTAAGACATTTAACTGCTGCTCAGAACCCATCCCTTTTTCTTCCTTATTTTCACCCATTTCTTCCTTTACCTACCTTTCCAGAGGCACCTGGCGCTACTACTTCATAAGTCTTTTGAGGGTTCTGTAGCATAAATGCTACTTACTCAATGAGTAATACATATTCATTCAATCTATATGCTGAACAAAAAATTTGAGAAGCTGAACTATGTGAAGAAGAGCCCAGCATCAGAATTGGAGGAAAACTGATTAATAGCCTGTGATGTGCAGATGACACAACCTTGCTTGCTGAAAGTGGAGAAGACTTGAAGCACTTACTGATGAAAATCAAAGACTTCTGCCTCCAATATTGTAGCAGTTAAGGTTGTGTGTCAAATGGGCTGGGCTGTGATTTTTTGAGTGGCATGGCAGCTGGATGTAGTTATTCCCCATGATAAGATTGGACATGATGTAATCAACTCCATGGTGGAATCTGCTTTGAGATCTTAACATTGGAAAGGGCATTGCCTTTGGGGTGTGGTCTGCTTATATATGTGGAGAGACTTTGGAAAAAGTCTCTAGCTTTTTGGCAAAATTTTGGGCCATATTGCCTGCTCGTCTCTTGGGATTGTGCCATTTTACCTACTAGTCTTGGGTTTGTCAGCCTCTGTAGCCAGCAGCTACATGAATTTGAAGAAGCCTCTAGCTCCAGTAGGCCTGGAACAAGAGGCAGAGTTGAAGCTTAAGGTCAAGTGATCTTCACCCAGCCCCTAGAGCCAACATTGTACATTTGGACTTGTAGCCTCCTAAACAGTGAAAAAATAAATTCCTGTTCATTAAAGCCATCCACTTGTGGTATTTCTGTTACAGCAGCACTAGAGAATTAATATGAGAATGGATTATACCTCAACATAAAGAAAACAAAAATCCTCAAAACTGAACCAATAAGCAACATCATGATAAACAGAAACAAGATTGAAGATGTCAAAGATTTCATTTTACATGGATCCACAATAAAAAGCTGTGAAAACTGCAGTCAAAGAAATCACAAGATATATTGCACTGGGCAAATCTGAAAAAGATTACTTTAAAATGTTAAACATCAAAGGATGTCATTGACAGAGTAAGGCGTACCTGACCCAAGCCATGGTATTTTCAATTCTCTCATATGCATGGGAAAGCTAGAAAATGAATAAGGAAGACCAAAGAAGAATCAATGCCTCTGAATTGTCTTCTTGGCAAAGAGTATTAATATACCATGGATTTCCAGAATAGCGAACAAATCTGTCTTGGAAGAAGTATAGCCAAAATTCTTGTGAGAAGTGAAGATGGCAAGACTTTGTTTCATGTACTTTGGACACATTATCAGGAAGGACCAGTCCCTGGAGAAGGACATCATGCTTGGCAAAGTAGAGGGTCAGCACAAAGGAGAAAGACCCTTCATGAGATGAATTGACGACACAGTGGCTACAGTGATGGGCTCAGACATAACGATATAAAATGGCTAGGCAGCATTTTGTTCTGTTGTACTTTGAATCAGAACCAACTTGATGACGACTTATAACAACAACACTGGATAGTTGGTGTGATTCTGTTTTACACCTTAAAGTCTTAGTGTTTCACTTTTTTGTGCCTGAAACCACATGTTTATCTGTTAAGCACTCTCAAAAATTATATTTCACTTTCCTGTTCTTTTTGTCTTTGCTGACTTAAAAAAAAAAATCTCTTCATTGTAGTTTCAAAGAGGAAATGAAATTATTTCTTCTTAATAATTTTCCATCTTAATCCAGAATCCTTGCTCATAGTTTTTTTTCTTAAATTAAAATTTGCTTATGAATATAGTGATTTGGAAATAATCCTTTTGTAAACCTGTGTGTCTTCTCTTTTAATCTGTTCATTTAAAAATGGATATGAAAATATTGTTGCTGACTAAAATGTGTGTAGCCTATCATTCCTGAAAATTTGGCACTTTACCTTGATATCTTTTTTTTTTTTTTTTAAATTGTGCTTTAGGTGCAAATTTACAGAGCAGAGTTTGTTTTGCATTCAACATTATGTGTACATTTAGTTTCACTCCCCATTCACCATTCCCACCTCTAACCCAGTCTCCTCATAGTTATGCACTCCTGTGTGTCCTGCATTTCCTCCGTTCTAAAGTTGCTCCTCTGGTGCCCTGTGGTCACTTGCTCCAAGGGATGCATTTCCATTGAGTACGTGGGTGTGCCACCCTGGTTTAAGTGGTCTGTGTGTACATCTTATTTACTGTTGGGCTGAGAGCCAGCTCCTGGGAGTGAGTTTTATTCCAGGCCCAGAATGTATCCCAGGGCCATCATATTGGGGGTCTCACCAGGCTCTATCCGACCAGTAATTCCAGTCATTATTGAGTTTTTGGATTTTATTCCACATTTTTCCTCCCACTCTATCCAGGATCTCCATATTTGATCCTTTCCTGAGTGATTGGCATTGGTTTGCCAGTCACCACCTAGTTCTTCTGGTCTCAAGGGCCATCGTGTCCTAGGGCTGATTGCTTCCAAATGCCCTTGTTTTTTTTTTGCACTCTTCTTCACCTCTGATGATTGGAGACCATTAGCTGCATCTTAGATGGCCGCTTGAAAGCTTTTAAGACCCCAGTAGCTCCTCACCGATGTAGGTCTTTTATGTATTTTGTTGTGCCAATTGAGTCTGGTGTCCCCCAGTACTATGGTTCTGAGTCATTGACCTTCATATCTGAAAAGACTTCTTAGAAATTCTGAAAGCAGGAACTATGCGGATTCCTACAAATAAATTCAAAACTGTCTGAATTATTTTGAATGTACTTATCAATATAATATCCACAGATGAATGGATAACTAAACTATGATATATACACACAATGGAATACTATGCAACATTAATTAGTAATGAGGAATCAAGGAATCACCTCATAATGTGGATGAGCTTGGAGGACATTGTGCTGAGTGAAATAAGTCAATCACAGAAGGACAAATATTGTATGAGTCTGTTACCATAAGAAGTCCAAGAAAGGTTTATACAGGGAAGGAAATTTTCTTTGCTGGTTACCAGGGATGTGAAGGGAGGGGAAGAGAGGGTAAATAGATGGATAGTTAAGAGACAGGTGTTGATATGGGTGTAGGGAAAGGCAGTATAAGAAAAGTGTGTGACCAGCACAATATCACTAAGAAAAAGGAAGATACAGAGAGGTGCACAAGAGGTAGAGACAATAGAGGTAAATACTATTGCATACACAACACTGCATTTTCAGTAAGAGCCAACAGTAATCTACAGTTGGATAGATAGATAGACAGGAAGAAGATCAGGTATAGATAGGTAAACAGGAATATACCTATTCATATATACATACTTAAGTTTGTATATACATACAATATACATGTATATACAATATACATACTTAAGTTTCGCAGACGTTATTCCTATAAATGTATTAGTGTGTATTGTAAAAATATCCATATGCAGTATAAAGCTAAGAGGGGGCAAAGTTAGGATAATTTCTTAGTCAGAACTAAGCACCTTGAGGGAATGAGTCATTGGGCCTGTGGGCTTGGGCCATGGTCGCTGAAAACATCAAGCTCAGTTGACACGACATAGTACACAAAAATACTCTTCTGCATCTTACTTCGGTGAGTAGCAACTAGGGTCTTAAAACCTGTAAGCAGCCATCTAAGATGCAACACTTGGTCTCTCTGCTCATCCAGAGCAAAGAAGAGTGAAGAAAATCAAAGATGCATGGGCCCATATCAGCCCATATGACCCTGAGACCAGAAGAACTAGATGGTGCCTAGCTACTAATGCCAATCACTTAGAAAGGATCAAAATTGGGAGACCCTGGCTAGAGTGGGATAAAGTGTTGAACAGAATTGGGAAAAAAAAAAAGACAGTGTTTACTGGTCAGATAGACTGCTGTGACTAGTCCGTAGTCACCTTTTGGGCCTGGAATTGACCTTACTTCTGTGGCTTAACTTTTAGCCAAACAATAGACAGGCCTATGAGCTGAACAGCTACACTGGAGAGGTGTACTTCTTAGAAAAATCACCATGGCAGATCAGAAGAGCAGCATTTGCATGAGGAGAAAGGTAGAAAGGCAGGAATACAGAGGCAAGAAGGACACAGGGGCAGGGTAACCATAGGGAAAGAGTGAGGGGAGAACTGTTACATCTGCACGGATTGTAATCAGTGTCAAAAAACAAAATGTGTATGATCTGTTGGATGTAAAACTAATGTGCTTTTTAAAATTTCACCAAAATCACAATAAAAAGTTAAAAAATAAAAATAATAGCCATTGTGAATAAAATATCCTCAGATACAAGTTCACTTGCAAACAGTGGTAATTCTGGCTAATTGCTATCAAATACACATTTTTTAAAATATAATAAACCATTAACATCAAAGGTGTAAAGCCTAATGAGGTAGTTTGGTCTACACAAGATCTTGTATTCTGTCTTCTTCCAAATTAAACCAAAAGTAAGAACTTTTTAGCTCTTGTTCTGTTACCCTTGTTAAATTTAACTTATACTCCAGTTCTTAGCTAAAATAGACACCTTTTATATGAACTATGAACATCTGTATTACTTATGACTTCTTAGATGCCTTTCTTCCTACCTTCCTCCACCCCCATGAATATAGAGTGTGTGTGTGTTTGTGTGTGTGTGTGTGTGAGAGAGAGAGAGAAAGTGAAAGTGAAAGTGAAATTGCTGATATTTGATCATTTTTAATAAAAATTGAAGGGAGAAAATTGATTTAATAAATGCCCTATTATTACATGTCTTTTCTATTATGAATACATTTTGACTAAACCTTTCTGTCTCGTTTTACTTTATTTTTTCTTAAGGAAAATAAAATTTTACAGTTTCGATTGAGATTGACAGCTTGCTTTCCAGAAAGTACAATTAATTCATATTCTATAAGCTGTGCTAAGAATGACTGGTGCCTCATAGCCAGTACACTCTTAATAATTTTTTAAAAACAAACCAGCCAAAGTTTTTTGTTTTATGGTTTTGTTCTGGTTACCTAACACTGCTCAGACAAGAATATACCACAAATGGTATGACCTTAACAAACAGGAGTTTATTCTTAGGATTTGGAGGCTTTAAGTCCAAGTTCAAAGTGCCAGGCTCTAGGTGCTGGGTAAAAGCCCCTCAACCTTGGGGTCCAGTTCTGCCTCCTGCTCCCAGCCCACTGGAGCTAGAGGCTTTTTTTTCGCTCAGACAGCTGCTGGCTGCTGAGACTGAGATATGCCCCAAGGTTGATAGGTAAAAAGGCACAGTCCCGATGTTACTAAACCACATGGCAGGCCATTATAAGTCCCAAGGTCGGCAGAGCATAGCAGGGTACTGAGCAATGACACAGCTACCTACAGGGTCCAAGTGTGCCATAGAGTGGAGACCATTCCCAAGGCTTCTCTTTATATACAGGAAGCAGACCACATCCCAAATGCAGTGTCAAAAACCAAAATGTGTATGACACTCAGCTGCTTATGGTAGATTCCACCATAGAGTTGATTGCCAGTCTCATCATAGGTAATAAGTACCACCAGCTGCCCAGCCACTGAACCTGGCCCAGCCAAGCTGACACACAAACATACCACAGGTTTTATTTGGATTTTTTTTAAGTACTATTTACAGGATTGAATTTCTATGTTTTTTAGACATCTGTAGCTGACTCCCATTCATCTGTAAGTTTGTCATACGATGGTGGCTTTCATGTTGCAGTGACATTGCAAGCTTTGCCACCAGTATTTCAATACTAGCAGGATCACCCATGGTGGACAGGTTGCAATTCCAGACTAAGACAGACTGGGAAGAAGGATGTAGTGGTCTACTTCTGAAAAAATTGGTCAGTGGAAAGTTTACAAATATCAGCAGACCATTGTTTTTCTCTAATGAGTCAAAGTAGAACAGTGTTAATAATAAAGGTATACCGCACAGTTAAAAATCAGGAAAGGTGTGTGTATCTTTTAACCATACTTATTCAGTCTGTACGATGAAGAAATAATCAGAGAAGTTGGACTATATGAAGGAGGACACAACAGGACTGGAGAAGGACTCATTAAAAACCTATGATAATGCAAATGACATAACCTTGCTTCCTGAAAGCAAAGAAGACTTGAAGCACTTATTGATGAAGATTAATTTCTTCAGTATGGATTACACCTCAATATAGAGGAAAAACCGTCACAACTGGACCAATAAGCAACATCATGATAAATGGGACAAAGACTGAAGCTGTCACAGACTTCATTTTACTTGGATCCACAGTCAAGTCCATGGAATCAGTAGTCAAGAAATCAAACAACATATTGCATTGGGCAAACCTACTGGAAAAAAAAAAAAATCTCTTGAAAAAGTGTTAAAAAGCAAAGATGCCATTTTGAAGTTCAAGGTGCACCTGACCCAAGGCAAGGTATTTTCACTTCCCTCATATGCATGTGAAAGCTAGACAAGAATAAGAAAACTAAAGAATTGATTTCTTTGTAATGGTGTTGGTGAAGAATATCAACTATACCATCTACTACCAGAAGAATGAACAAATCTGGCTTGGAAGAAGTAAAGCCAGAATGTGCCATAGAAGCGAGGATTGCAAGACTTTGTCTCACATGCTTTGGGCATGTTATCAGGTTGTCAGGTTATAAGGAGAAGTTCTGGAGAAGGACATCAAGATTGGTAAAGTAGAGGATCAGTGAATAAAAGGAAAACCCTCAAGGAAATGGATTTACATAGTGGCTGCCACCATGAGTTCAAACATACCAGTGATTGTGAAGATGGCACAGGAGCAGGCAGTGTTTCGTTGTGTTGCTGTGTGTCCGAACAGACTCGGTGGCACCTAACAACAGCAGCAGCATCTCTATTTGGAAATGGTCCCTTATCTCAACCTGTCCTGGAAGAAGTGCAGCCAGAATGCTCCTTGGAAGCGCAAATGGCCACACTTAGTCTCACCTACTTTGGTCATGTTGTAAGAAGGGACCGTTTCCTGGAGAAAGATATCATGCTTGGTAAAGTGGAGGGTCAACGAAAAAGGGGAAGACTCTCAACAAGATGGATTGACACAGTGGCTATAATGATGGGGTCAGGTATAGCAAGGATCGTGAGGCTGGCAGTGTTTGATTCTGCTATATATGGGGTTGCTATGAGTCAGAGATGACTCGACAGCACCTAACAACAACCTTTATCCCTTTTCCTCTTAGTATGCTTATCTTTATGTAAAATTATATATATAATGTCTCATGATAATGTATCTATTTTTTTCTCTGTTTTAAGTAGCCTCCTGGGTTTTTCTCTAATAAATCAAAGCTTTTAATTTTTTTTTTCCAATATCTTAATCCATATGTAATTTAATTTATTATATGATGACCAAACCAAAAAAACCAAACTCACTGCTGTGAAGTCAGATCTGACTCATAGTGGCACCTCTTTGGTTTTCCGAGGTGGTATCACTACAGAAGTAGATTGCCCAACCTTCCTTCGAAGGAGTGGCTGGTGGGTTTGAACTGCCAGCCTTCTGGTTAGCAGTCAAGTACCTTAGGCACTAAGCCACCAGAGCTCCTTATATGACGACAGTCGTCTAATTTTCCTCAAAATTATTAACCAATCCAATACTATGTATTGAGTAAATTTGTTCTTACTCATTGAATTGAAATGCCAACTTTATCCAATACTAGAATCTTACTGTGTGTCTGTTTTTCTACTTTTCATTCTGCTTAAGTGATCAAATTCTGCTTAAGTATGGCAACTAGATTTCTCTTTAATATGCAACCAGAGAACTTCAGTCATGATACTAATGTTATGGTAGAGCTAAGACAAGAGCTGTATCTCCTGTCTTCATTCCCAAGATCGGTACACAGCACAGAGTAGGCTGTAAATAAACTTTTACTTAGTTTTAAAATATTTGTTCTAGTAAAGCCTATAGATAGATAGATAGATAGATAGATATAAATATAGATATAAATATATATATAACTGAATATGTAAAGTATATTTATATATCATCCACATTTTCAATTTAATTTTCATAGTTAATGTATTTACATGAATTAGAATTCCAGATTGTATAGAGAGGACTGATACACAAAGGAATCTTTATTTCCACCCTTTTTCCAAAATCCCCATAGATAATTATTTTTTTAGTTTCTAATTTATTCTGATTTTTTTTTTAAATCAACCAAATGTAATTGATTGATCCATGGAAAATATTCTCTGGCTTCTAAGTTCTGGAATACCTTTATATTTTACTAAATTTTTCCAGTAATCTTACTGACATTCTGGAGAATTCCCAAAGCTCTATTTTCTCAATATTTCAGGCTTTGGCAAGCCTTAATAAGATCACGTCTCATTTTCAGTAGAAATTCTATCTGAAAACTTAGTAATTCCTTCAGTGTCATTAGAATTAGAATTAAAATGTAGCATAGTGCCTAAGGCACTTGACTACTAATCAGAAGGCTGGTGGTTCAAACCCACCAGTCAGTCCTCGGAAGAAAGGTTGGGCAATCTACTTCCATAGTGATACTGCCTTGGAAACTGAAGGGGAGGGGTGGCTATGAGTCCGGGTCCAACTTGACAGCACGTAACAACAACAACAACGACTATTTTGTCTGACTCAACAGGCAGTCTCACCACTTCTACAGTGAAAGAATTCTTTGTATCTGCAAGAAACTCCACCAGTATTGAAGATACTTAAAATATTGTATTTTTCAACAGATAGAATTAATTAATTATAGGACATTTAAAAAGAAAATGCCTTAAAGAATTTTTTTAACACATTTTTTAAGTAAAAGTTACAGTTTTGACAATTAGTATCTCTTGCTTTTCAGAACAACTCTTGGAATTTATGCACCAGTTGCCTGCTTTTGCCAATATGACAATGTCGGTGAGACGAGAACTTTGTGCCGTGATGGTATTTGCGGTAGTGGAAAGAGCAGGGACCATTGTGTTAAATGATGGTGAAGAGGTTAGTAAATATTCCTACCACTCAAAAAGTTTCTGTTTGAGAATCTGTCAATTAGCAAATGAAGAAAAACCCAATTCTTCTTTCTTCCTTTAAAAAACAGCAACATTAAGTTTTGAATAAATCAAGAATTATGATATACTTGTTATGGCAAAGTATTCCAAAACTGTAAGTTTTCCATTATTTACAGTGTTTGAAATGATATTGATAGATATTTTTTGATGTAGTAACTTCGAAAAATATTGTATTTAAGGTGAAAGTTTATACAAAAGATTAGGTTCCCATTTAACCATTTCAACACAAATGATTCAGTGATAATTGGTTGTTTTTCACAATGTGGCACTGTTCTCATTCATTCCATTCTCATATCATTTCCAGTACTTTAATTTCCCTGACCCCTTACCTTCTTGTTTTTGCTTTAGAGTAATTTTTGAACATACAATTTAAATTGTATTTTAAAGGAACTCAGTACTCATGGTGATAGTCTATATTTTATGAGCTAGTCTATTATTTAGTTAACAAGTGACTTCAAGGGATAATGTCAGTTTCAAGTTTAAAGAGTGTCTCAAGGCCATAGTCTTGGGGAATCTGCTAGTGTCAGCTGGTCAGGTAGGCATGGACTTTTTAAGAATTTGAGTTGCATTCCACATTTTTCTCTTATTCTTTCAGGATCTGTTTATTTTGTCCCAGATAAGAATACTCAGTAGTGGTAACTGGGCACTATCTAGTTCTTCTAGTCTCAGGGTAGATGAAGCCATAGTTTGTGTAGACTGTTAGTCCTGTAGACTACTTTCTTCTCTGAGTCTTTGGTTTCCTTTTTTCTCTTTTGTTCTGGATGAAAAGAGACCAATAGTTGTATCTTAGATGGTCACTCACAAGTTTGTAAGACCCTAGACACTGCTCAGCACATTGGGTTGTAGAACTCTATTAACTAAATTATGGCAATAAACTGAATTGTTCCATGACACTACAGTCCTAAACCTTCAAACCCAGGAAACAAGGTATTAAGTTATGTCTAAGAACTACTTGTAACTGTGTCTCCTATGTGGTTCGTTTTGATAATAGTCATTATATTTAAAAACATGTAAGATCAAAATCTCACAAGTTGATATCTCATAGACATATATGTGAATATATGTGCATGCACATATATACCCATAAGATATTATAAGGAACTTTGGTGGCGTAGCCTAAGACATTTGACTGTTAACCAGAAGGTTGGTGGTTCAAACCCACCAGTGACTCCATGAAAGGAAGACTGGGCAACTACTTCAGTAAAGGTTTACTGCCTCAGAAACTCAGTGGGGGTCATTGTGAGTTGGAATCAACTCAATGGCAGTAAGATTTTTTTTTTTTTTAATGGGACATTGTGAGGTTTTGTATCTTAGAAATGTGATGCCTTTTATCAAAATGAAATGATATACAAAGTAGGAGGCCTCACACTTCCCTGATTTTAAGACAAAAAATACAGCTGCAGTAATGAACACTGTCTAGTACTGGTGTAACAGTAGATTCATAGAGCAATGGAATAGTATTGAGAGTCTAGAAATAGAAATAAACTCACACATCTGTGGTCAATTGATTTTTGACAAGGGTGCTAATAAATCCATTTGATGAGGAAAGAAGAGTATCTTTAGTAAATGGTGCTGGGAAAATTGAATTTCCACATGCAGAAAAATCAAACAAGATCAATGCCTCACACCAGACACAAAAACAAATTCAAAATTTATTGAGGACCTAAATGTGCAGTCTAACCCTAAAATTCTTAGAAGAATAAGCAGAGGCAAAGCTGTCAGGCTAGCTTTCAATAGTGGTTTATGTAATGTAATAACAAACAGCAGAGAGAAAATAATTGACAAAGACCTCATAAAAGTTAAAAATTCATTCATCAAAATACTTTCTAAAAATAATGAAAACACAAGCTACCACCTGATAAACTATCATTGGAAACTGTATTTCTGACAAGAATATAATTACCAAAATAACATAAAACTTTGACAAAAACAAAAACAATAAATAACCTAATCATAAAATGAGCAAAGGACTTGAATAGACATTTTACCAAGGAGGACGTTCAGTTGGCCCCCAAAGACATTAAAAGATGTTCCACATTATTAGCCATCAGAGGATGCAAATGTAAACCACAGTGAGATAACATTTATTCCCACTGGGATGGCTAAGATAAAAATAAATAAATAAACAACAAATTTTAGTTAGGATGTGAGAAAATTGGAACACTTATCCATTGTTGATTGGAATGCAAATACTACAGACACTGTAGAAAACATGATTGTTCCTCAAAAAACTAAATAGAACTGCCATATATATGACCCAGCAATTCCACTGCTACATATATACCCAAAAGAGTTGAAAGCAGAGACTCAAAAAGAGACCTGTACACCAATGTTCATTACAGTACTATTCACAATAGCCAAAAGGTTGAAAGAACCTCAATACCCATCAAAAGATGAATGGATAGACAAAATATGATATATACATATAATAGAACAGTATGCAGCCAGTAGGAGAAATGAAGTCTATATTATGGATGGAGCTTGGAGACATTGTATTGAGTGAAATAAACCAATCACAAAAAGACACATATTGTGTGACCTCACTTACATAAAAAGACAAGAAATGACTAATATATAGAGAACAAAGTTTATTTGTAGTTACTAGAGGGGGGAGGGGGAAGGGAATTAACTTATGGAAAAATCTCATTGATTAAGGGTAGAGTTACCCAGGCAGTTATTCTAACTGCTATCTATAAATTACACATCTGTAAAAAGAATAATTGTCAAAAGTTGTATGATATATATATGTACAAAAACAACAACAAAAAGAATAGTTGGTGAGGCTGCTTATGTATAACCAAACACCTCATGGGATTTAGTTCCATGGTTTGAAGGTTTAGGGTCAAGTTTTGTGGGATATCCAGTTAATTGGCCAAATAACATGTTTAGTGCTTCTGTCCTACCTCCTACTTCATTATATAGTGCCTGGGGTCTTAAAAGCTTATAAGCTGCCATCCAAGGTATAATTGGTCTCTATTCCCCCTGGTACAGCAAGGGAAGAAGGAGAGTCAGGAATAGAAGGAGGGTATATAATATGTGACTAATTGGCATGAGACCAGGAGTGCTGGATAATGCCTGGCTATACCATTACTGTGAGAGCTCTGGTAGCATAGTGCTTAAGGCACTTGACTGCTAACCAGAAAGCTGGAGGTTCAAACCCACCAGCCACTCCTCGGAAGGAAGGTTGGGCAATCTACTTCCGTAGTGATACTGCCTCGGAAACCCAAGGAGGGGTCGTTATGAGTCGAGTCCGACTCAGTGGCACATAACAACAACAACAATATACCATTACTGAATATTTAGATCAAAGATTCCATAGACAAATCCTGATCAGATGGGGAAAATGCAGAACAGAGTTTCAAATTCTCATGAACCATAGACTTTCTGGAGCCATGAAATATGCATGAACCCCTAAAACTATTGCCCTATTAAAGATAATCTTTAAACTTTAAACCAAAAATACCTGCTGATGTAGTCTTAAAATTGAAAAGCAGTTTAGTTTAACTAGTGAAAAAATTTGGCCTTAAATCATTATACTCTTTTAAGAACATTTATATGGGATCATATTGACAATAGCAACTTGAAAGATCATATAGGAAACTTAAGGGATCAGTGAGTATATAATAATGAGGAGGAACAACTCAGAAAAAATATGGTGAAAATGGTTGTACAAATTGAAGACTATAATCAATTTAGTCACTAAATTATAGGTGAAGAAACTACTGAATTGGTATGTTTTCCAGCATATAGTCCTAAGAATAACAAATAAAATTTAAAAGAAAGATAAAAACAAAATGATACTCTATTTATAACATATATGTTTGAGTTGTTTGTTCCATCTTTAAAATGAAAGATCTGTAAATAATTTTTTTACGGACCATTCAGCTTCTGGGAGCTCTGGTAGCATAGTATCTAAGGCACTTGACTACTAACCAGAAGGCTGGCAGTTCAAACCCACAGTCACTCCTCAGAAGAAAAGTTGGGCAATCTGCTTCCATAGTGATACTGCCTCAGAAACCCAAAGAGGGGTCGCTATGAGTCAGGTCCGACTTGACAGCACCTAACAACAACAACAGCAATATTCAGCACTTCCAGATTGTTCCAATATAAGAAATATTATAAATGCTTATTTATTTTATACATATTTATAATACATGTCATTTTCTGCTTTATCTATTTTTTTTTTATTAGCTGGACTCCTGGTCAGTGATTTTGAATGGTTCTGTAGAAGTTACTTATCCAGATGGAAAAGCAGAGATTCTGTGTATGGGAAACAGCTTTGGTGTCTCTCCTACCATGGACAAAGAATACATGAAAGGAGTAATGAGAACAAAGGTGGATGACTGCCAGGTATAAAATATCATTAAAGATACATGTTTTGTTCTTATTGCAGAACACTTACATGATAAGGTTGTGGTGAGATTTTTCCGCTTCTATAAATTGGTCATATTGTATATTTATAAATAAGATTTTAAAGTAGAACTTTCACATTTACTATCCATGCCCAGAAGATTAACAACAAATAATCTCTTAAAGTTTAAAAGATACTGTATTCTAAAAGAACATACTTGGAATTTATATAGTTTCTAATTAATGTAAAATGGAGTCCATTATTTTAAATTTCATTTTAGTTTATTTATTTACTTACTAAAAGGAAAAAATAACCATTACTGTAAATAAAACACACTAAAGTATCAAAACTGTTTCACCAGATAGTTCCTTCACTATTGAGGGAAGGAAATGGTTGTGAATTCAGTGTACTAAATATGTAATGTCAGAAAAGCATTCTAGATACAGTCAGTTTTCAATTATTTGTTTTAATTGAGGAAAAGAAAATGGTAGAAAAATCTCAAAGTCGTCATTTGGCCTGAGACTGTTCAATTTTAAGGGGTTGAATATGATATTTCAGTTCTAGAATTGTACTCTTTAAAAATAATAATAAAGCTAAATTTGAGTTTAAATGAACTTGAGAATTAAAGGTTTCTCCACCCTACTATCATTCACTTCTTCCCTGAACCCTTCTATATGTTGGGATTATAAAGCATTCAAATAGGATTCTCTGTCTTTAAAGGTCATATAAAACTTACTTCATCACTAAGAATTCAGCTATTAAATATCTTAATTTGTCAAAACTCTGATTAGAAATTGCATAGCCATGGAATTAAAACGAGGCTACGAATGTTTCATAAAAACTAGTAAAAATGTTGTGATATGACTGAATATTACAGAGTGCTTAAGTAATGTTAGATGTATGGGTATGTAAAATATTTATCTGGGAACCATGGGAAAGGAAGAAGAGATGGGGTGATTGTCAGAGAATAGAGTCTAATTTATTTATAGGATAAGGAAGGTAGGGGGAAACCCAGAGTGACAGAGTTAGCAAAGTAGACTCCAGTTCAAAAGAAAACTGATTAAGATACACATACTTCTATAGCTCTTATATGAGGTTCTCAGAAAGAGGAGAGTCAGAAGGTGAGGCACCTGCTAGAGAAAGTGTTTTTACTGCGTTCTGTGAACCACTGTAAAAGGAAACGACAAGGAGGCCACATGTTCTGACCTCCTCTAACCCTACAAGGGGAAGGCAGGATTACCAGCAGTAACCCAAGGCCTATTACTGCAAGGCCAGACATGCTGCCTCCCTGCAGCCCTTTCACCAACCGTTCCTCCCAAGGCACCCACCACCTCTCTCCTTGCTTCGATAATTCACTGCAGTGGCCACACAGAACTCACAGATTATGGGGTTTATTAGGGAAGCACCAGGCTACAACTCAAGTTCAAGAAAAATGCTCAGTCTCTCTCCCAGCCCACCGTCCCTCGGCCAACAGTCTCTCACAGTCTCTTTCCCAGCAGCACTGGTCTCTCGGTGTCTCACTCAGCAATGCGTGTCTCTTGCGTCTCTTTCCCAGCAACGCCTGTCTCTTTCAGGGGCGCGTGTCTCTTTCGGCAGCACGTCTTCCTCAACCAGCAGTCAGAGAGAGAAGAGAGTTCTGCCTCTAGGAGGCCTCCTTTTGAGCCCGGCAGGGTGGTCAAACTAGCCAATCATAGCATCAGAACTCTAAGCACCTGAGAGAGAGTGGGCACCTCCCAGAACATTATATTGTGCCACGCCCAACAGAAATACTCCTCTTGGATAACATTTACAATCAGCTCCTCAGTTGCTCATTCCACCACTGAGTTTACAATGGCTTATGGGTAGAAAACCCATACTAAGTAATTTACTACACTGCACTGATTAAGATACACATACGTCTATAGCTCTTACATGAGGTTCTCAGAAAGAGGAGAGTCAGAAGGTGAGGCACCTGCTAGAGAAAGTGTCTTTTTTCCTTTTTACTGCATTCTGTGAACCACTGTAAAAGGAACGTGTTATATCAGAAGTTTCAAGAATCAGTCCTGTACTTCCACCAACCTAGGCATAAAATTTCCTTAATGGTAGAACAAGGATGGAGAATGATTTTAGACATTTTAATGTAAGTGCTTGTTTGGAAAAGGAGAGAGAGAGAATCATATTTTAGTTCTTCTATAAAATGGCCTCCATAATCTCTAATATTCTACTTAGCACATTAGGGAATCGGCTGTTATTGCATGAAATGAAGAAAACTGTGATATCTTTATCAAGAAGAAGCAATGTTGCCTATGTTTAACCCTCATTTTCATAAATTCCATTGATTGCTAAAGAAAATACTGTATAATGTGACAAATAGTCAATCCTGCTTCAAGTCCAAGGACACAATAGAGTGTGGATTAAATTTAACATTTATTTCTGTTTATTGGGATACCATGATATGCTGAAAGCTTTGTTTTATTGTGGATTCCTCCTTTGTGTGCTGCTCTTTCTGCAGTGGCTATTATTACTCCCCTCTTTTATTTGAAGGACAAAGGTCATAGCCAGGTATAAAGATCCTAAGGAACCAGGCAATTAGTGGTTTTTCCATTCCCCATATATACCTCTTTCTTTCTTTCTTTCTTTTTTCTTCTGTCCCTTTTTCCTTTTCCTCTACCTACACCCTCCTGCTCCCTTTATTCCTCTTCCTTTTTCCTTCTCCACTGCCTGTGTCTTAGGCCTGCCAATGACTCCCCAGGCATTGCTTAACCCTGCCTTACATCTTTCAGTGGGGAATGAACACTTGGATACCTATGTGAACGATTAAGTATGAATTTCCCTTACAGACTACAAAATACAAGGTTAAATAGAGCTAACCTTTTAAGATAAATCTATGTTAGATTTACCTTTTCCTGGGATCTTAGAAGTAAGTTAATGACACTTTTAAGTAATTTTGGAGGAGAAAGTCATTTTGCCACAGATAAACTGAAAGTTGACTGTACTATATGTTGATAGAACACTAACAATGCTTCATTTTTTATCTATAATTCTTCTAGTTAAATATAAGATATGGTATCATTTGTCCAAAGGAAAATTATTCTGTGTAATAAATTGCTATTGGCCTTTCATAAATAAAATCATGTATGAATTTTTATTTCATGTCTGAGTGCCAAGATCATACAGTACTTTCAGGTGTAACACCTATCTCAACGTGTATACTCATTGCCATTGAATCAGTTCTAACTCCTGGTAACCCCATATGTGTCAGAGTAGAACTGTGCTTCATAGAGTTTTCAGTGGCCAGTTTTTCACAAGTAGATCACCAGGCCTTTCTTCCAAGTCAACTCTAGGTGGGCTCAACCACCAACCTTTGAGTAGCAGCCAAGAACATTAACCATTTGCAGCAACAGGATCAGACAGTATTTTGTTCTGTTGCACATAAGGTTACTCTGAGTCAGATATTACTCGATGGCGCGTAACAACAAACAACAGGGACTCCAGTGTAACCTCACTAAAACAATTGTGCACCTAATTCACAAATTTTCAACTGCCTTTCATACCAATTGAAATTATTTATATTTTATTTGGTAATTTGACATTAGATTTAATATTTTTTTTAAGCAAAACAAATCAGCTAATAAAAAAATCAGATAAAATTTTGGCTACAATTTTTTTCTTTGTAGATAACAGTCTACAAAGTCAGTTTGGAATTATTTTATTTATTTTTTTTTTTAGGGGGAGTGCTATTTCAGTTTGCTAGAGAGAAATGCCAAAATGTCTAAACCCTAAGAATTTCAAATAAAAGTATCCTAATTTCCTTAGTCAAGATTGATTTTAGTACATTTCTCTTCAGAAAGCATTTTCTTTTATATACTTATTCTTTTGAATTCAGTGGTGTGATTCTGTTTTAGAAGATAAATGAGAAAATGATGTTTTAATTATGTTCTGTAAAACTGAATATAAGAAATAACACCTGAAATTATTAGGATGTGAAATTTTTTTAATGATCTATTTATTCATGCATATTTGAGGAACAATTTTTCTGTACTGTAAAAAGAAAAAAAATATATTATTGAGACAGCAGATTTGAGAGAACAGACATTTCAAAACGTATACCTATCAAAAACAGTCTCCAGGAATTGATAGAATACCCATTGAGATGTTTCAGCAAATGGATGCAGCTCTGGAGGCGCTTACTACTCTATGCCAGGAAATTTGGAAGACAGCTACCTGGCCAACTGACTGGAAGAGATCCATATTTGTGCCCATTCCCAAAAAAAGATGATCTAACAGAATGTAGAAATTATCAAACAATATCATTAATATCACATGCAAGTAAAATTTTGCTGAAGATAATTCAAAAATGGTTGCTGCAGTATACTGACAGGGAACTTCCAGAAATGCAAGCTGGATTCAGAAGAGGTCGTGGAATGGGGATATCATTGCTGATGTCAGATGGATTTTGGCTGAAAGCAAAGAATACCAGAAAGATGTTTACTTGTGTTTTATTGCCTATGCAAAGTCATTGAGCTATTTGGATCATAACAATTATGGTTAACATGGAGAAGAATGGCGTTCCAGAATACTTAATTATGCTCATGAGGAACCTGTAGACAGACCAGAAGCTGTTGTTCAAACAGAACAAGGGGATACTGCATGGTTTAAAACGAGGAAGGGAGTGCATCAGGGTTGTATCCTTTCATCATACTTATTCAGTCTGTATGCTGAGCACATAATCGGAGAAACTGGACTGTATGAAGAAGAACGCAGCATTAGGATTGGAGGAAGAGTCATTAACGACCTGCAGGATGCAGATGACACAACCTTGCTTGCTGAAAGTGAAGATGACTGGAAGCACTTACTGATGAAGATTAAAGACTATAGTCTGCAGTTTGGATTATACCTCAACATAAAACAAAAATCCTCACAACTGAACCAATAAGCTGCATTACGATAAATGGAGAGAAGACTGAATGTCAAACATTTCATATTGCTTGGTTCCATAATCAACACCAGTAGAAGCAGCAGTCAAGAAATCAGACAACATATCGTGCTGGGCAAATATGCTGCAAAAGACCTCTTTAAAGTGCTGAAGAGCAAAGATGTCTCTTTGAAGACTAAGGTGCACCTAACCCAAACCATAGTGTTTTTAATCACTTCATATCCATGTGAAAGCCGGGCAATAAGGAAGACCGAAGAAGAGTTGATGCTTTTGAGTTTTGGTATTGGCGAAGAATACTGAAAGTCCCATGGACTGCCAGAAGAACTTACAAATCTGTCCCGGAAGAAGTGCAGCCAGATTGCTCCTTGGGAGCGAGAATGGCCAGACTTCATCTCACCTACTTTGGTCACATTGTCAAAGGAGACATGATATTCCTGGAGAAGGATATCATGCTTGGTAAAGTGGAGGGTCTGCAAAAGAGGGGAAGGCCCTCAACGAGATGGATTGATACAGTGGCTGCAACAGTGGACTCAGATATAGCAAAGATTGTGAGGCTGGTGTAGGACTGGGCAGTGTTTCGTTCTGTTGTACATAGGGTCACTATGAGTTGGAGCTGACTTGACAGCACCTAACAAAAACAGATGCAGTAGAGATAGTCCCTGGGTTACAAATGAGTTCCATTCTGAAATCTGTCTTTAAATCAAATTAAGATATAGTATACAATAATTATATTAAAAATGTTTTAGAGTATCTAGAAGTGTTTCTGTACTGTTTTTTATGCATAGAAATGTACGCTAGATATTTTATATTAAGATAAATATTTGACTAATTGATGTTAGATATAAACCACACATGACTATTCTAATTTACCTACAAATTTGACTTAAAGACAGATTTAAGAATGGGAGCTCTGGTAGCATAGTGCCTAAGGCACTTGACTACTAACCAGAAGCCTGGAGGTTCAAACCCACCACCCACTCCTCGGAAGGAAGGTTGGGCAATCTACTTCCACAGAGATTTTGCCTCGGAAACCCAAGGAGGGTCGCTATGAGTCTGATCTGAGGCCACGCACATAACAACAATAACAGCAATAATAATAATATTTTGATGTGTGTCACAACGTAGCACCCATTTGTTATTACGAACTGTTGTATGTACGTCAAAACTTCAGTATAATAGGCTTTATAAAAGTTGGTTTTTAACTACACGTTGTACCTAAGTTGGAGGTTCATGCCAGTTCTTGAACTCTAACTTTTTTTTACTAATACTCTTTAATAGAAGAATTAATGAGATTAGATCAGCCTAATCAGTTAGAGAAAATTAATATTGCAATATGCTGTTTCTTGAATATGAACTGCTTGCTGCTGGTTTGCCATAAGGCCTGAATTTTTATATTTGGGGTCATGGAGCAGTAATTGCTTTATATGCATATTATTGATGCCTTTTTCTTTAGGAACAAGGATTACCCTTAATACTAGTTACAGGAATAAAGATTTGAAATAACAAGTATATGGCTTGTTTTGTGACCTTGTTTGAAGAGACTTCCCAAACTAGTTTCTTAACTATATGTAATTATCAAGTTTATAGTACTCTGTGGGTATCTTTGAATTTTATTATATCTTTCATTAAAGTGATCCTTACATCACTTTTAAATTGCTACTTTTAAAATCTTTGCTAATTTTTAAAATTCACTAAATGGTAATCATTTTTATTATCCATCCTCATAGAAATTTTCTGTTTTCCCTCTCCACTAATGTTTTTTTAACTGTCAGAGAAGAGGCATTTAAAAAAAAAAAAGACTCTTCCAATTTTATTTTCTGTTTTTAAAACTGTTAGGATTTCAAATATAAACTACTTACAAATGTTCTAAAAATAAAACTATTCTTTTCCAGGGAAGAAATAGACATTAAAAAGTAGAGAAGTGTGATTAAGCTTCATTACGGTACTCATTTAGAAAGTATGGGAAAGACGTGGAAAAATGTCAGTGTTAAATAATTGAAACACTGAATTATTAGTACTGCTGGATCTTGTGCAAGTACTTTATCATTAACACGTGACTTATGTTTTATTCCAGTTTGTCTGCATAGCCCAGCAAGATTACTGCCGTATTCTCAACCAAGTAGAAAAGAACATGCAAAAAGTCGAAGAGGAAGGAGAGATTGTTATGGTGAAAGAACATCGAGAACTTGATCGAACTGGGACGAGGAAAGGGCACATTGTTATCAAGGTAAAACAACTAACATGCCATCCCCCATGGGAAGAAATTTTTTTGTTAGTATCATTTACAGCAATTTAGAATTTTATCTTACTGGCCTAATCAAAATTTTTCATTTACAAGATTTTTCTTTTCATTTTTAAGTATAACATCTCTTCAAAGTTATCAGTTGTAAAAATTCTGTATTTCTTGGTGAATAGCAGTTTTATTATTATTATTCTGTATGTACTACACAGTTGGTTTTATGCTGGATTTTTTAAATATAGGTAGATATAAATGTTATTTATACATGGTAGTGATTAAATCTTTATTTGTTACAGGGCACTTCAGAAAGATTAACAATGCATTTAGTGGAAGAGCATTCAGTGGTTGATCCAACATTCATAGAAGACTTTCTGTTGACCTATAGGACTTTTCTTTCTAGCCCAATGGAAGTGGGCAAAAAGTTATTGGAGTGGTTTAATGACCCGAGCCTCAGGGATAAGGTTGGAAAATATATTCTATTTTAGAACTTAAATATGAGATATTAAGATAGAAACTTAAAGATACTCTAATAAATATTTATCATACCAGTTATATTCAAATTAATTTAATAGACTAATGTAATGTTTAGGACTGTAATTTTTAAGTAAAAAAAAAATGTTCTTGTTAGACATTTCTAAGATAAGGTCTAAAAATGGTGTACTTTAATGCAAGAGCCAATGAATTGGCCACCAAATTAAAATCTTAGTTCTATTAGGAATGTGTTAAAACATAACTCCCCTGGAATCTGCATTTTCTGGTTTGGTAGGTTACCAGATAAAAGTTAATAATTCGTAAATTGGTACCAAAACTACATTTCATTACAACCATCACTGGCTGGTATGCCCCAGTAATGTAATCCTAAGTAGACCCTACTTAACAGCCTTTGAGAGTCTGGATTAAATGATAAACTACATAGTCTTCATGGTCTTGGGAGTTGTGAGGGATCACCATAGTCTATACTTATTTCTTCTTTCCATGTGACAGTCTAACTTGCACATGACAGACTTGAGAGACAGGTTGTGAAAATCAAGAATACGAGGTTTTACCTCTCACTACCTTTCTGTTCTTAGAGCATCTGGACAGAAATGCTTTTTATTTAATATTCTGGAGATGTAAGCCTAGATCTCAAACATATAACTCAGTTTCAGTATTGCTTCTGTTATATACTTAGTATGTTACCTGATGTTTCTTGACTCAATTTCTTCTGAGATAAATAATAAACCTCCTTTTGAGGCTTTTATGAGGATGAAATTAAATAATACAAGTTTTTTATCTAGTGCCTCACTTAATAGTAAACACTTAACACATCTTAAATGTTATTTGTTATTATTAGTGGTGGTTGTTGGTATTTAGTGTATGACTTACAAATCTTGTTTTTCTCATCTGTAAAATGGCTAGTTAGCTTTCAAGTTTCCTTCTGAGCTAAAAAAATTACAATTTTATGAAAAGGTCACATGTTAGATATAGTTTTAAGGGAGATGTTCTCAGTTTCTAAAATTTGAAAAATGAGCAAAAGTGATAATAAATGACAGAAGATTAAAGAAATTTAATCTTAAGTGATTAGTCAGATTATATACTATAATTTGTTAATGTTAACTGTACAACATTGTTTCTGTAATACTAGAATAGCATGCTTAATCTTCTCACTTTAATGAAGAATATTGGTTAATGTTTGAAATAATTCTACAGAAAATTTATTTTATCTTGCTATTAAAAATTTGGGAACTCTGGTAGCGTAGTGGATAAGACACTTGCCTGCTAACCAGAGGGCTGGCGGTTCAAACCCACCAGCCACTCCTCGGAAGGAAGGTTGGGCAATCCTACTTCCGTAGTGATACTGCCTCGGAAACCCAAGGAGGGGTCGCTATGAGTCAGGTTTGACTCGACGGCACATAACAACAACAACAACATTAAAAATTTAGAAAATTGAACTCTGATGTAATAAATAATTTAAAAAAAAAGTATTTAAAGGTGCAATAATATTCATTTCATTCAGTAAAATTTATTGAGTATTTATTGTGTACCAGGCATTGTTACAGTTGCATTTAGTATTCATGGTAGACAAAGTTTAGACCTTAATAGACAAAGTTGATGTCATATAAGGCTGTGTGTGAGAATACATATGCAGGGTAGGAAAAGGCTACTCGTTTCTCCTGGACTGTAGGTGTTAAAAAGCCTCTGAACTCTTTATATTAGCAAGTAACATTGATGTACTCCCAGCTACCTCCTCCTTTTTACAATCTGTTATCTTGGATATCTCTCTAAGTTTAATATAGTTCATTCCTTTCCCCATTCTGTTCCTCTGCTTTTGTATTTCAGTTTTCTGTCTTCTTTTATCTTGTAGTAATCTATTTTAGTTTTATTGTACTTTTGCTCAAAAACTTACTGAAAATAATCAATTTTCAGGTTACACGGGTAGTATTATTGTGGGTGAATAATCACTTCAATGACTTTGAAGGAGATCCTGCGATGACTCGATTTCTAGAAGAATTTGAAAATAATCTGGAAAGAGAGGTAATATTTGTGATTTAAAAAAAAAAAACTGATCAGCTTTAAGTTAATATTAATCAGTCTATCCTTGTGTTGACACTACTTCTGAACTTTTGTAGAAAATGGGTGGACATCTGAGGCTTTTAAATATTGCATGTGCAGCTAAAGCAAAAAGAAGATTGATGACATTAACAAAACCATCCAGAGAAGCTCCTTTGCCTTTCATCTTACTTGGAGGCTCAGAAAAGGGATTTGGAATCTTTGTTGACAGTGTAGATTCAGGTAGCAAAGCAACTGAAGCAGGCTTGAAACGTGGGGATCAGGTATGATATTGCTAAATTCTGATTTAAGGGTAAATATTGATGTTTCTTTTTTCTTCAGTTCAATGCAATACAGGAATTAATTTTATAATTTTATTTTTAGATTCTAGAAGTAAATGGTCAAAACTTTGAAAACATTCAGCTCTCAAAAGCCATGGAAATTCTTAGAAATAACACACATTTATCTATCACTGTGAAAACCAACTTATTTGGTAAGTATTTTTGTATACTGTTATTTATTTATTTATTTATCTATTATCTATCTATCTATCTATTTCAGCATTTAGGTCTTTTCATAAAAGAAGTCATTTTATGAGTAATTTTTCAAACATAAGAGTTAGAGTAAAATTTTCAGGTAGTCCTTAACTTAAGATTGTTTATTTAGTTAGTTATTCTGAGTAAAAGTTATAGAGCAATTTATAAGGCAGATTCTTGGTGCCATTAATTCATTCGAGTAGTCATTTTCTACAAAATTGCAGTTCTGAATGCTGAAGTCTGTATTCTCAGATATTTTCAAGTTTTATAATTGCCTTTGAGCTGTTCGCATTTCTTACAATTGGCATTTTATGGTGTTTGTTTCCATTCATTTTAGTATTTAAAGAACTTCTAACAAGATTATCAGAAGACAAAAGAAATGGTGCCCCTCACCTCCCTAAAATTGGAGACATCAAAAAGGCTAGTCGCTACTCCATTCCAGATCTTGCTGTAGATGTAGAACAGGTGATAGGACTTGAAAAAGTAAATAAAAAAAGTAAAGCAAATACTGTTGGAGGAAGAAACAAGCTAAAGAAGATACTTGACAAGACTCGGATCAGTATCTTGCCACAGAAACCATATAAGTAAGTGTCTGTATCAGTTTTCTCTGTGTTATTTTATAATTCATTAAAACTCTTTTGCATGATATGCAAAAGTAGTAAATAAAGTTTTCACTATGGGTCTAATAAATGTTTTATTATAATTTTTTTCTAAAATAGGGCTGAGCTGTCTTAGAATCAATATTAAACAACCATGTTTGTGTTAATCTCATTTTTACCACTTATTTGTTTATCCGCAATCCTCAATAAGGATAGTTTAGCACCTTCTTATATGAATGAATTTTTTCCCATTTGGACTTTTTTAGAGTAACCTCTGTCTTCAGCATTATTTTTGTGACTATATCTTTGTTTCTGTGTATCTTCTTTACGATCAACATCTGTTGTTTGCCAACCGAGTCATTCCTGCTTCCACTTGCCCCTTTTCATCCCTGCTATTCTCTTCTCCCCTCCTTTCCTCTCACTTCTATTTTCAGTTGTTTAACTTTTGCCAAGACATCACCAACTGGTCACAGAATTCCTTTCCTTCCTCACAGTGGACTTTTCAGACAGGCTGTCAGCTGTATTCTTGAGTCCTTCTTGACAGTTTGTGCCAGGGGCTTAGACAAAGTTGCAGATGTCCCTTATACTTTTTTCATCTTTGCTTGTTTGCTCACTTGCCATCAGTGAGGTTATTTTAATATTAAGTAACATGGGTATGCCAAATTCAATTATTTATTCCTCAGACTACAACAGAATAGGAGATAACTTGAAAACAATTTAACTTCTTTCTTTGCTAATTTGATGAGTCTTATACAAAAGCCACAGATACACACATTCAGGGCTTCATCAAGGATTTCTTCTCTTTTTTAAAAAAATTTCATTTCATATGAAATTTTCATACACAAATTAGAGAGGTAAAGTATAGAAAATATTGTTTATGGGTTGAGTATCCAACTTGTGTTGTCCAATCTATACAACTATAGATATGTACATACATGTATATGCATACATACACACATGTGTGTATACACACACACTCAGTCATTATAACTATAGAGTAATGATTGGTGGTTTCATATCAGCTAAAAATACTTCTGTAGCAGTCTTAAGAATAAACAATGAGTGTGATTGGTTTTATTTATAGACTCGAGTGTGTTTATATTAAGTTCATAAGAGACCTAAATGTTCTGTAATGTTAGGCCTGTTGGCATTACAGGAAACAGAAATTGATTTTTAAAGTAACCCTTCTTGATGAAAAACATATTTTTAAATGGATGAGAAAATAAATCACCTAAATGCCAAATTACAGCACCACAATAACAAAAAAAGATCTTACTCAGAGTCATATTTGCCCATATGTTAAATATGAAACTTGAAGAAAAAAAAAATGGCGGCATGACCTGGCAAGTATTGGTAGAAATGTGATATGCACGGGATGTTGACAAGGAAGACTGTATGAAAATACTATGTATAGAACAATCCTGGGAGAATAGAATATAAAACAATCATGGGTTTTATGCCCAGGGACATAGCTCAGGAGGCAGAAGTACATGGAGGGAACAACACAGGGAAGAGGTAACTATTCTATAAAAGAAAAAAAAAATTTAGAAGAAAATACTATGTATAATTTTGTCCTCTGTGTTTTTAGAAAGATAATTAGATGATGTGTTGATTTTAAAGCACTAAGAACCATCTTAAATGATTTACATTTAAGAAAATATGGCCCAGGTAGCAGAAGACAAAATACATAGATGGGACCTCATAAAAAATCAAATACTTTTGTACATCAAATGACTTTATCAACAAAGTGAAAAAACCACCTATATATAGATTGAGAGAAAAATTTCAGGAACTGTATACCAAATAAAGGGGAAATATCCAAAATCTGTATAAAACTTCTGCAACTTAACAAAAAGACAGCTTAATCAAAAAATGGTCATAGGACTTGGACAGTTTACTGAAGAGGATACTCAAATGACCAGTATGCACATGAAAAGACACACAACATCATTAGCCATTAGAGAAATGCAAATCAAAACCACCAGATGTCATGTCACCCTCACTGGAATGACAATGATTACCAAACCAACAAATAAATGTTGGCAAGGTTATGGAGAAACTGAAACTCTCATCCACTGTTGGTGGGAATTTAAAATGGTACAGCCACTGTGGAACACAGTTTGGTAGTTCCTCAAAAAGTTTAACTTAGAATTACCATATGGCCCAACTATCCCTATCCTAGTTATATATGCCAAAGAAGTAAAGGAAGAAACACAAACTAAAACCTTTGCACTAGTGTTCATTGCAGCACTTTTCTCAATAGCCAAAATGTGGATCAACCAAAATGTCCATCAACAGATGAATGGATAAACAAAGTGTGGTATATACATATAATGGGATATTTTGCAGTTGTGAAGCAAAATGAAGTTCTGATGGATGCTCCAATATGAATGAACCTTGAAAACATTATGCTGAAATAAGTTAGTTATGTTGTTGCTGTTGTGTGCCGTCGAGTTGGCCCCGACTCATAGTGACCCCTCCTTGGGTTGCCGAGGCAGTATCACTACGGAAGTAGATTGCCCAACCTTCCTTTCGAGGAGTGGCTGGTGGGTTTGAACCGCCAACCTTCTGGTTAGCAGTCAAGTGCCTTAGGCACTATGTTACCAGAGCTCCCAAATTAGTTATAGAAGAACAAATACTGTATGATCTCATTCATGTGAAATAAGCATATACATTAAGTCCCTGAGTTATGAATGTCCAACCTACAGACAATTCATACCTGCCCTTTGATGTTACAGAAATTTACCCTTACTTTGAAATGATTGAACCAACTCTCATTTGCAACAAATTCTTTATCACGATCACCTACACATGCTGCACGTGCTGGTTGTAAATCATTAAGAGGTTTTGAGCCTTTTCTTGCACTAACCAAAAAAACCCACTGCCATGGAGTTGATTCCAACTCATAGCAACTCTATAGTACACAGTAGAATTGCCCCTTAGTATTACTAAGTCTGTAAATCTTTACAAAAGTAGACTGTCACATATTTCTCCCGCTTCTGCACTAACGTAAGGCTAAATAAGAATCATCTGTGTCTGTTCTAACTTAACAAATTTGGCTTAAAGACACACTTAGTAACTGAGCTAATTCATAACCTGGTGGACTACCTATAGTCCAAAGATAGAAACCAAAGATTATTAATGGTTACTAGAGGTGGTAAGAGAGGTAAAAGGAGAGGGGTCTTTTTTGCTTTGTTTTTTTTAGGGAAGGTATTGAGTGTACATTAATGGTGGTAGAATGTTTTGATTGATTGATGGTGGCACAACATGAAAAATGTAATCAATGTCATTGAGTTGTAAATGTGGAAGATGTGGTGTTGGTGGATGTTTTGATTATAATAAAAATGGAAAATACAACTATATATTTTTATGAAAATTAGTTAAATTCATATTTAAATGTTTAATATGATTGAAATGAAAAAAAGTAACCAACTAAGTAAGGACTAACTGAGGAATCTATGCATGAATTTATAGGGATATAAAGAAGAGTTTATGAATTTTTATTCTCAAAAATCATTATTATAGAAACTAAGATGCTGGATGATGATAGATTAACAGCGAAGGCATAGTAGCGATGTGATAAAGAGGTGAGGAGAAGGTGAGCTAAGAGTATTATGGAATTCATATCTGGGTGTCAAGTAAGTGGAGACAGAAAGGCTGAACCTTGAGAAAAGAGGGAATAAGTCAGCAGACTATCAAATGCAGTAAAGACCGAAAAAACAATTTCAAAGCAGCGAGAGAGTTGGAGAGGATGTGCTCAGAGAGAGGCATTTTTAAATTGTCTTTAATGTAATGTATTTTTAATCCAAAATATCCTCATTTTTGTGGATAACAAATATAGTTGAGAAATCAAGAAACTATGAGAGTAGAGATTCATATCATCGTGTAAGTGTTAAAATGTTGCCAAGCAACATTTCTTAAGAAGGAAGCTCTTTTTGGGAGTGCCTGGATTATAGTAATAATTATAACCATTTGTGCCAAGTGTGGGCCAGTCAACTATGTCTTGGCTTGAACCCATAGTAGTAGTTTTCTCATAATGTATTACATGTATTATTTTTGACAGTCAAGACTGGTTTATATGGTTGAAAAATAAAATTCCACTGATAATATGATCATTCTGATATTTTTGGAGAATATCAGTATTTTAAGTTTTTTATTCCTATATGCACTTATATAGAAAAACTTATTTAATTTTAATTTAATTTTTATCTTGATTTTAAAACAAATCTCTTGGCCTTGCTTATTTATGTGTATAATTTCCATTTCCCCCAAAAAAAGAAATAATGCTGCTAGATTTGCTTTTAGCACAGCTATTAGAAATATTAGATGCTATTTTCAAATCTTAATGTCTTAAACCTTAATAAATACTATATGTCTCACTGTTATTTATTATGATATGCCTTATTTTACTTCCCAACCTCAGTATAATTTTTTGTTCTTTTCATTTCAAGATCTTAATAGAAACCAGTTAAAACTGCAGCTATTTGATTATGATCTGCTTACTTTACGTATTATTAAATCATCTTTAATAATACATAAATATTGTTATCTGCAATAATAAACTTTTTATATTTATAAATGGAAATGAGTATATACTATCAATAATAAGTACTATTTTTTTGGAAAATTAAATGAGTAGAGGGAAAAAAGTAAAAGTGAGTCATTGAATTTTCAATGTTTCTCTTTGATGGTAACAACTATCATCATGCACCACTGCTTTTTTATGCTGTGTATAATTACGAAATAATATCTGTGTTAGGGATTCCTTACATTTGACTTCAAGTATTCTCTTTTTTTTCTTTCCTCTTTCTCTCTCAAACACTGGAGAATAAAATTAGGACAGTTTGTTTTTTTTTTTTTTTCCTCTATTCATTTTACTCTGTTTCTTCAGTTTTTTGATGTCAGATTATTTAACAGTTTATCATTCTGATACAAAAGCCATTGGTTGAGTAATATGAAATACAGTTTTTATGTCCTTGTTTTCATATTTATTTATTTATTTGTTTGCTTGGTTCGTTTTTTTTTGCAATGTTCCCTCCCCTCTTGTGCCACCTTTGGTAACCAACAAAGAAAGTTTCCTTCCGTATATAAATTTTTCCTTGATCTTTTACAATAATGAACTAATACAATATTTGTTTTTCTGTGATTGACTTAACTTCACTCAGCATAATGTCCTCCAAGGTCATCCTTGTTATGCAGTATTTTGGAGATTCTTTATTATTCTTTAGGGTTGCATAGTATTCCATTCTGTGTATGTACCATAGTTTGCTTGTCCATTCTTCTGTTGATGGGCACCCAAGTTGTTTCCATCTTTTTGCTATTGTAAATAGTGCTGCGATGAATATGGATGTGCATATATCTGTTCTTGTCCTGGCTCTCCCTTCTAATGGGATTGCTGGATCAAATGTATTTCTAATTCCAACTTTTTAAGGCATTGCCATATTGCTTTCCACAGTGGTTGTATCATTTTATAGTCCCACCAGCAGTGTATGAGAGTCCCAATCTCTCCATATCCTCGCCAGCATTTGTTACTTTCTGCCTTGTTGAACTTTGCTATTAGTGCTGGGGTAAGATGGTATCTCATTGTTGTTTTGATATGCATCTCTCTAATAGCTAATGGTATTTAATGGCTAATGATTGTGAACATTTCTTCATGTATTGGCTTCCTGAATATCCTCTTTGATGAAGTGTCTGTTCATGTTTTCTGCCCATTTTTGAATTGGATTTTTTGTCTTTTTATTGTTGAGGTGTTGATGTTTTCTTTAAATTTTAGAGATAAGTCCTTGTCAGATATGTCATTGCTGATTATTTTTTCCTAATCTGTAAGTTCTTTTTTTACTCTCTTGGAGGAGTCTTTGGAAACACATAAAAATTTAATTTTTAGAAGATCCCATTCATCTAGTTTATCTACTGCTGTTTGTGCATTTTGGGTTGTGCTTGACAGTCTATTTATGCCATAAATGAGGTCCCCTAAGTTTTCCCCTCTTTTTTCCTTGAGGAACTTTATAGTTTTAAGTTTTACATTTAAGTCTTTGATCCATCTGGAGTTAGTTTTTGTGTATGGCATGAGGTATGGATCTTGTTTCATTTTTCTGCAAAACATAATCAGTTTTCCCAGCACCATTTGTTAAAGAGACCATCTCTTCCCCATTGAATGGATTTTGGCCCTTTGTCAAAGATCAGCTGAGCATAGGTTGATGGATCTATTTCTAGGTTCTCAATTCTATTCCTTTGGTTTATGTGTCTGTCGTTGTACCAGTCGCCGGCTGTTTTACTACTGTGGTTATACAGTAGGTTTTGAGATCCAGGCATGTGATTAATGTGCTTCTTTTAAAATTCATCTCCATTGTAACTGGACCTTATCTTTCCTTAAATACATTTTTATACTTAGAAACTACTAATATTGTTAGGATTTTCCTGGTTAAAAAGACGTAGGTTTTAGGGAGACATTATACTATATACACTTAAGAAGTAGCAAAATTAATTGAGTTAAATACAGTTAAATATAGTTTCAAAATAAAACTAATTCTGTAATTCATTGCTTTTACAGTTTTTAGCCAAATTTATTAACTGTATTTATTCATTAACTACAAGTTTTATGAAATATGGTTTATTTATGGTCTTTGTATATCATATTTTGATCGCCTTTAACTATAAAGTCGCTGATGATTTCTTTTCTAATTTTCCCCTTTGTTCAGTGATATTGGCATTGGTCAGTCTCAAGACGACAGCATAGTAGGATTAAGGCAGACGAAGCACATCCCCACTGCATTGCCTGTCAGTGGAACCCTATCATCCAGTAATCCTGATTTATTGCAGTCACATCATCGCATTTTAGATTTTAGTACTACTCCTGGTGAGCACCCCAATGCTTCTATTTTTTGTTGTTTTCTTGCAGTAACCTTTTTCCTTCTAGAGTAATGGTAATGCTGTGTGTGTCCCTCTTGGTTTGGCAAAGATTGTATCAGGTGTTCAGTCACGGTAGACCTTACATTTCAAACAATTGAAACCTGTCCTTTTCTATTACATAGAATATTTTGATACGGCCAATTAATCTCTCTGGGCTTTTTTTTTTTTTTTTCCATAAAATGAAGATGACACATACCACGCAGGTATTGTTAAATCATATCAAGTAAGAGTAGGAGACATAGGTCAACTCAGTGGGCTTTTTAATATAATAAAGTTTAACTTTAGATTTATATGTTTTTTCTTTTTCTATTTACATGACAATCTTCTGTGCTGCTGTTCTGTATAGATGTGTTTGCATTTTGTAGATCTTTCTGTTATCCAGAGGAGAAGATGTGTTCTTGCAGCATATCACATATTGATTGAATCTTTGAGGAAGAACTAGAATAAGAGAGAGGTGAAAATTTAGCATCACCTTTTCTAAGGTTTTCTTCAGGTTATGCTGTTGCTTAATTGCCTTACCATGTATTAAAGTCTTTTCTACTTATGTATGGCTTTCTTTCCCCTAGACTTGCCGGATCAAGTGCTAAGAGTTTTTAAGGCTGATCAGCAAAGCCGATATATCATGATCAGTAAGGACACCACAGCGAAGGAAGTGGTCATTCAGGCTATCAGGGAGTTTGCTGTTACTGCTACCCCAGATCAGTATTCACTGTGTGAGGTATCTGTAACTCCTGAGGGAGTAATCAAACAGAGAAGACTTCCAGATCAGCTTTCCAAACTTGCTGATAGAATACAACTGAGTGGAAGGTATACAATATATATCCTATTGAATTTCTTTACCTTTTCTTCAAACCCACATCAAAATAGACCAAAGGATGAACATTTTAAAAGAGTTTTTAAACGAGTAACTACTACCCCTGAAGTAAAAGAAAAAGTTTTCCCTTCACCTGGGATTGCTGCCTTGGAAACCCAAGGAGGGGTAGTTATGAGTCGGATCCAACTTGATGGCAGTGAGTGTCGTCCCCCCCCCCCCCCCCCCGGGCTTGCTGCATTAATGTAAATGGACACAGTAGGTTGTTAACCTTTGTGATAAGAACTTCATGAAAACAAAGGGGTGCTGTGACCTGAACGTTGTTACTGACCCACCAATGTGTAAAGCTCTGATTTCTTACACTGGACCTTTAGGGCACTGGGCTGCCCAAGTAGTAGATTAAACCTTGTATAAAAATCACAGATCAAATTCTGATACTCTCTTCTTCTTGGATATGTACACTTACAAACACACTTTCTAGTAATATGTTAGTGTCATTTGCTTCTGCGTATTTAATTTTTCAAGTAGCTTCATTCATTTTGGTGGGAACATGTGTGCCAACGTGATCAGTTAATGCTATCTACTCTTGTATGTTGTACTATGAAAATCACTTCTTAACTCTGGAACCAAACTTCATTTGCTACTAAAGAGCTTGGTTCCTTTACTGTGTAAGTGCTTCTATCACATGTTACTTTTGAGAAAACATTGAACCTAATTTTGTCATTCTCTTGAATCATATTTCTGTTGTTAGATACATAAAATTTTATCTTCAAACTATGGATTTGTGAAAGTTGAAAAGTAGTTAATTTTCATCTCCCATCATTAGATTGCTCAGTTCTAAAAATTAAATAGTTAAAAATTACATTCTGAAAATTAAATACTTCCATAAATCACTTTTTTTCTCCTTTCAGTTTTCCCTACCTTCTGAGTATTTCATGGTCCTTAACGTTTTCATGTCACATATCTAAAGCATGTTTTAATGCATTCAGAACTTGAGGTTTCTTGCTAACAACTAAAGCTTTCTTACATTTCTTCATTTTCACTATTTTTCCAGCTCTAGCACTAGCAAGTAGTTTTCTTCTACATCATGTAACCTTAATATTGGAGTTCTATTGAGCTGTAGATTCACAATTCTAATTGATTTTTCAAGAAAATTATAGATGATGATTTGTCATGGGTGGCATGAGTAATCAGAACTGAGAAGATTAAACTAATGTAAGGTAGTGGTCCATGGTATTTATTTTCTGTAATAAATGTTTGCCTTGGAGAAATATGCAAAAGACAAGTTTGGTAGGACCCCCACTGTGTCAGTTCTGTTCCCTCCTTTGTGGAATACAGCTAAGGGGAACACGCTGGCAGTTCAAACCCACCAGCCACTCCTCGGAAGGAAGGTTGGGCAGTCCTACTTCCGTAGTGATACTGCCTCGGAAACCCAAGGAGGGGTTGCTATGAGTCGGGGCCGACTCGATGGCATATAACAACAACAACAACAACAAGGGGAACACGTGTCTACAAAATCCATGGGGGAAAGAAATCACATTGGAAACAGCTGAATGTTATTTTCAACAAGTTGCTTAAAAAGGGAATGGCACACCGGCTGAGTACTTGTGCCTGCATTGGCATCATTAACTAGTTACTAATCTTCGCAAGTCTCTGTTTCCTCATCTGACTAGTAGGAGTAATACTTACCTATAGTGTTTTTATGAAAATCAGATATTAAACAGTTAAAATCTGTTTTACTTATGAAACCAAATCCACTGCCATCGAGTGAATTCTGACACATAGTGACCAATAGGAAGTATATATTCTGTCCTATTAGACAGAGTAGAAGCTGCCTCATAGAGTTTCCAAGGCTGTGAATCTTTATGGAAGCTGACTGCCTCATCCTTCTCTCACAGAGCAGCTAGCAGGTTTGAACTACTGACCTTTTTGTTGGCAAATACACTAACCACTGTACCACCAGAGCTCCTTTATAAAAGATAATAACTTGTAAGTTTCTGGGGTATTTGAATAAATAAGTAAACCTAGGTTGATCCAGTTTAAACCTATCAAAAGTCACAGATTTTCTTTTCACTCTGGAAAATTAGAATGCTGGCCCATAGCTGTTCTTCCCCTCTTTCTTCTGTAGATCCTATTCCCTTACTTAAACTGAAAATCCAGCTATTTTTGTCATTTTCAGGAAAAAATAAAAATCTAGAGAGAAGGGAAGGAAAGGCGAAAGAGTAATAATTACAGTTATTACAAGTGAAATTCTATGTAATTTGTTGGATAGGTGATTGTATGACCTGGTGACTAAGATAGCAGCTACATTTTCTCCCTGGATTGCAAAGAATTTTTCCATCATTTAATTCAGTGTACTCTTAAACTTTGCATAAAAAGTATTATACTCTTTCAAGGAACATCAAGAGACTGCTGTGAGGCTTTAAATCTGACATGCTTATGTGATTTTCATAGGTATTATCTGAAAAACAATATGGAAACAGAAACACTTTGTTCAGATGAAGATGCTCAGGAGTTGTTAAGAGAGAGTCAAATTTCCCTACTGCAGCTCAGTACTGTGGAAGTTGCCACACAGCTCTCCATGCGAAATTTTGAACTCTTCCGCAACATTGAACCTACTGAATATATAGATGATTTATTTAAACTCAAATCAAAAACCAACTGTGCCAACCTGAAGAAATTTGAAGAAGTCATTAACCAGGAAACATTTTGGGTGGCATCTGAAATTCTGAGAGAGACAAACCAGCTGAAGAGGATGAAGATTATTAAACATTTCATCAAGATAGCACTACACTGTAGGGAATGCAAGAATTTTAACTCAATGTTTGCAATCATCAGGTAATATGAGTGAATTTGCCTTCAGATTCAGTTCAGTTCACAGATTAAAAACCAATCTAGAAGTACCATATAATTTGTATAAATTTAGTGGTTTTTAATTAAATCAAATGAACAACTTTTTTTTCCCTCTGAATTCTAATCCTAATCCTTAATTTCAAATTCCTAATATGTTCTAATTTAGTGCCCAGAAAATCTATAGCCACCACTTTTTTTTTTTTTTTTTTAGCTTTGTGGCCTTAGGCAAATTATTTGAAATTCTCTGAACTCAGTCTGTTTGTCTATAAAGTAACAATACCCCAAGGAGTTGCCAAGAAGATTAAATTATATAACGTATTTTGAACTCCATCAGACAAACCAAAGCAGATACCCAATAAATGTTCATTTTCTTTCCTTACTGCTTAGATTGACCCTGGAACAAAATACAAATTGAAAACAGCTGTGGTGGTGATGGTGCTGGTGATGGTAGTGATCCAAACCAAACCCGACTCACTGCCATCAAGTCAATTCCAACTCATAGTGTGACCCCCTTTGGGTTTCTGAAGTATTAAATCTCTATGGAAGTGGATTGCCCAGTCTTCCTTCCGTGGAGTGGCTGGTGGGTTTGAGCCACCACCTTAACAGTCAAATTCCTTAGGCACTGTGCCACCAGAGCTCCTTGGTGGTAGTGATAGTGATGATTAAATTAGTCATTTTCTCTATTTAGGAGCTTGATCATGTACTCATTACTATTATGGCTTTGTTTTATTTATTATTGGATATTTGCCTGGTCTGTTTTATCAACGCCTGCTTTGTGCCAATTATTGTTACGTGTTTGGAGACAAAAGCAGAAAAATCATACCCTCGTGATATTTACATTCTACTGGTTTTGCTTATGTGGATCAGGAGAGTATAAAGGGAAAAAGAATAAAACCTCATGGTTCTCACTACTGCTTCTGTCCTTCATTCTCATTACTAGGGTTATCAGTAATTGTTTCTTATCTTTCTATAAACTATATATAAAGCATATACACAGAGGTGTTACATATTTATAAATAACACTACTTTACTTCCTTCATTTCATAAGGATGGATCATTTAATTTTCTACAACTTTTCTTTCTTTCCTCTCAGTGGCCTAAACCTGGCACCAGTGGCAAGACTGCGAACCACCTGGGAAAAACTTCCCAATAAATATGAAAAACTGTTTCAAGATCTCCAAGACCTGTTTGATCCTTCCAGAAACATGGCAAAGTATCGTAATGTTCTTAATAGTCAAAATTTACAACCTCCCATAATCCCGCTATTCCCAGTTATTAAGAAGGATCTCACATTCCTTCATGAAGGTAAATATGGAGGTTTTTTACCTTCACATGTGGGAGCATAGAATGAATGTCATTGTGATTTTCTTTTTATTTTTTGCCAATTGCAGGAAATGATTCAAAAGTAGATGGGCTGGTCAATTTTGAGAAGTTAAGGATGATTGCAAAAGAAATTCGTCATGTTGGCCGAATGGCTTCAGTCAACATGGACCCTGCCCTCATGTTCAGGACTCGGTGAGTCTGTCATCTGCAGTAGCATCTTGGCATTAGGGATGGTAGAGTTAGTGATTGTTAACGAATTAGGAGGAACATTTGAATATTTATATTTGTAACATGGCAGATATTACATTAGTACATGCTGAGAATCTCCATGGAACTCTAATGATAAGACATTAGAAAAAGATCTGCATCAAGTGTCCTTTTGACTAGCAGTGGAAGCAGTTTATCTTCAAAATTTTGTAAGTTAACTTTGTTGTGGTGTTACGTGCCGTCAAGTCAGACCCAACTCATAGCGACCCCTCCTTGGATTTCCAAGGCAGTATCACTACGGAGGTAGATTGTCCAACATTCCTTCTGAGGAGTGGCTGGTGCGTTTGAACCGCCAGCCTTCTGGTTAGTAGTCAAGTGCCTTAGGCACTACACTACCAGAGCTCCCAATTTAACATTGTTGTTGTTGTTGTTGTTGTTTGCCGTCGAGTCGGCCCCGACTCATAGCGACCCCTCCTTGGGTTTCCGAGGCAGTATCACTACGGAAGTAGGATTGCCCAACCTTCCTTCCGAGGAGTGGCTGGTGGGTTACAATTATTTATCATTTCTTATTTTTTTTTGTAGAAAATTGACTTTGAGAGCTAAAACTCAAACTAGGTAGTGTGAATGAAAATAAAACTCACTGTCCACTGGATTTAGCCATTAGTGTAGGAAAAAAAAGATTGATTCAGTAGAGAGAGAAAAGGGCTTGGTTTTCTTTTAGAACAAAAAATTAAAACATATTTTCCTTTTGAGCCAGAAAAATATTTCAGGTACAGTTGTGTGTGAGAGGTGATTATGCAGATTATGTCTGGGGGCCTCTAATACTGCTTATCCAGGAAGTCTAGTCTTTTCTTTCTGAGCTTGTGATCTGTCTGTCTCTCTTTCTATACCCATGCTTCAATCTCCATGGCTCTCACTTACAGGAAGAAGAAGTGGAGGAGTTTGGGGTAAGTGGTGGAGATCTTACCTACCCACACACAATTCTTACTCTGCTCATTGCATTGCTTTCTGACCTGCTATATTTTCTGATGCTTTGCATTTTTGCTTTTTTTTTTTTTTTCTTAACCCTCTTGCTCTAGCAGAATTTCAGATGGCAAACTGACTTCAATTTTAATCTGTGGGGGCTTTTGCTTTTGAGGTCAGGATCCATGAGAGCTGTGAAATGACTGATGATTGTTCTGGGGAACTACAGGCCAGGCATATTTCTGAGCTTTCAGAAAGATGTATTTTAATGTAATTTGTATTTTTTTAAAATGGGAAAAGCCTAAAGTGGAGGTGGGAAGGCAAATACTAGGAGAGAAAATTGTGCAATTAAAGTAGTATTGCACAGATACTTGAGAAGTAAATATGTAAAAAAGGTACCCCCAGGTGTTAAAACTAATTTTTTTTACAGCTCAACTAACTACTGTTTTCATTCTGTAAACCAATCCTTTTAAAAATAATTCCTAACAACTCATGTGCTAAATAGTTTCCATACATGTATGTTTACATTTGCATGACCATTTTATTAACAGATTTACTATATTACTTAAAAACTTACCGCATTCAATCCAAAGACTAAGAAAACAATTGTGAACATTATGGCTATTTTATTTAAATCTCTATAAAATATTCCTTTTAGAAGTAAACTTATTGTTGTGAATCTGAATGATTGTAGCTCTGTATTCTTGCATGATTGTTATTATTTTCTGGCTTCTCTGAGAGGATTGCCTTGAATGCTCCATAGATACCAAAAGTACAATTCTCTAGTTGGAATAGAACAGGTGCCAAACATACATACACACCTACTCCTCACATACATGCTCTCTTGTTACCTGATATTTTCTATTTATCGTAGTAAAAAAAAAAATCTTTTATTCTGTGCAATAACAATGTATGTCTGGCAATAATAAATGCCAAGCTGTAAGGCACAAATAATGCTGGCCATGGTAGTTAACATTTTGTGTCATCTTGGCTGGGCTATGATTCTCAGTGGTTTGACAGTTACATAAGGATGTAATTTGGCAGCTTTGTAATAATTAAATTTGGCAGTTGTGTGGTGATGTGATTTGGCAGCTATTTAATGTTGTGGTCATCCTCCATTTTGTGATCTGATGTCATCTTATATTTTTGCATAATGACCTGGTCTTTGGAACCTAACCATGTCAGTAAATGAGGAGTGGGTATATGTATGTATAATTATTTTTAACTGAAAAAAAAAAATCTGTATTACTCCATATTCTTTTGTAACAGTTTACTTACTAAATGAGGGATGTGACATTTTGGACATAGAATATTTATGTACATCTGGGCATGTTTCAGGTATGTAAAGTAATCCCATGCTAGAGTGAGCTGCATATCTACCTTTTCGTCTTCTAGGTCTCTCAGCCAGGGTAGTACAAATGCAGCAGTGCTAGATGTTGCTCAGACAGGTGGTCATAAAAAGCGGGTACGTCGTAGTTCCTTTCTCAATGCCAAAAAGCTATATGAAGATGCCCAAATGGCACGAAAAGTGAAGCAATACCTGTCCAACTTGGAGCTAGAAATGGATGAGGAGAGCCTTCAGACATTATCACTGCAGTGTGAGCCAGCGACCAATACATGTGAGTTTTTTTTTTTAAAGGTGGCTGCAGATTCTAACTTTTGGAATATAAATTCTTCCCATATGCAGTGGTATGAGGTGGTGACAAAACAGGGCTTAATAAAAAGGGGAAAAAAGTAACTGTTCAGTAGTCCTGAGACATACTAGTCTCCCTGGCCTTGAGTGCCACTGATATTGGACACTGTGCAGTAGTGTCCTAAGCCAGGCCCTCAACATGGGGAGGATGAGACTGTCACCTCATTTAGGATGGCTGTTGCTTTGGTTCCTTCCGTTTCTGTCTCTTGTTTTCTCACAAAGGCACTCTCAAAATGTACCTTTTAATCCTTTAAAAATCTGGCTAGGCTAAAATTGGAGCAGTTTTCTCTTTACTGGTTTCTGTCCTTGAAAGTCAGAGGCATTCTCCATTTATGACACTTTTGAACCTTCTATGGAAAGTTTAAAGATACCATCTATACAATTTGTACGTTAGATAGATGATTTGAGAATATTCAGATTATTAAATTTATTAGGACCCTATGAAAGCACTGCTTGCTGCAGTGACAAGCTTTTCCTCTGGAGCATATCCTCAGATTGGTCTGAGTTCAGCCTTGCTTGTTCTTCTTACCAGAATGTGACTGTAGACAAGTTACTTTAGCTCTCTTCTTACTTTCCTTATAGATAAAATGGCAGAAGTATAGATGTCATGGAGTTTTTTTAATATTAAGATACTCACATGTAGCAGTTGATTGTCCTGTTAATTGTTTGCTATCTATCTGCCACTGTATTTTACACTTAGAAATCTCAAGAAGTATTGGATTACTAATACAGAAAATTCTACCCCAGAGAAAACTTTGATAGTAAAAAGATCACAGTTAATACCATGTAGCAAATAAAAACCTAGCTCATCTGTGTCAAGGAATTTTCAACACCATTTTAGAAAGATAATTCTTAAAGATGTTCCTGTTGGAGCTTTTATCATTAATCTGTTTTTTTAATTATGTCTATAAATGCACATACATCTTGATCTATATTCTTCTAGTTATATTTTTAATATTTAAAAGTATAATCATCTTTTGAGAAGCTAATTCATAAAATAAATATCATTGTCATGCCATGCCTTTAATATTTTCTATGACTAGGTTGGTTGGGTTTTTTTTTGTTTGTTTTGTTTTGTTTTGTTTTTGCCATCTTGTCCTTTAATACGGGAGCTCTGGTGGCATAGTGCCTAAGGCATTTGATTGCTAACCAGAAGGCTAATGGTTCAAACCCACCAGCCACTCCTCAGAAGGAAGATTGGGCAATCTTATTTCCATAGTGATACCACCTCAGAAACCCAAGGAGAGATTACTATGAGTCAGAATCAACTCAACGGCAGTGAGTTTGGTTTTGGTTTTCATCCTTTATACAGGCAGCAGGAAAAATGATACATATTTTAGTATACTAATTACAGAAAACGCTTACACAGTTCTAAAATTATCCTGTTCATAGCTACTAACACCTTGAATTTCTTGTTCTATTTTGAAACCAAACAACTATCAGTGCCTAAAAATCCTGGCGACAAAAAGCCTGTCAAATCTGAGACCTCCCCAGTGGCTCCAAGGGCAGGGTCGCAACAGAAAGCACAACTCCAGCCACAGCCACAGCAACAGCAACAGCCGCCACATAAAATCAACCAAGGACTGCAGGTTCCTGCTGTTTCTCTTTATCCTTCACGAAAAAAAGTACCTGTAAAGGATCTCCCACCTTTTGGTAAGTGATTAAATTCATTTCCCTTTCTGGTGCTATACACTGTCATGTTTTCAGATTAGGAAAAGAATGCTTATTTTGGATACATTCATTTAATACTTTTTAATTTCCCTGTGATTATTAACTCTTAATAAAACTTCAATGGCCAGGATCCTAGATGATGCAAATGATATGTGCTCAACTACTAATCTAAAGATTGGTGGTTCAAACTCAACCAACGGTGCCATTGGGGAAAGGCCTAGTAATCTGCTTCCTAAAGATTGTAGCCAAGAAAACCCTATGAGGCAGTTCTACTCTGTACCACATGGGTGCCATAAGTCAGAATTGACTCAATGATGATAGTTTTTTTGTTTGTTTGTATTAAGTTTAACTTTATTTTTGCTAATGGAAGAAACTATTTTTATAAGTAGTATCTCATTCAGTCTGGCTTATTTGTCAGGGCAAGGGGTAGAATAGGAGAGTTACGCTCTTATTAATTTAATTGTTACTGAGTACAGAATTTGCTTTGGATGTACACATAACTTGGGAGCTCTGGTTGCTTAGTGCCTAAGGCACTTGACTGCTAACCAGAAGGCTGGTGGTTCAAACCCACCAGCCACTCCTCGAAAGGAAGATGGAGCAATCTACTTCCGTAGTGATACTGCCTCGGAAACCCAAGGAGGGGTCGCTATGAGTCAGGTCTGACTCAACAGCACATAACGACAACAACAACATACACATAACTTAAAACTACTTTTGTCTTACACTTTGCTTTGGTTATCTAGTGGTGCTCTAACAGAGAATACCACAAGTGGATGGCTTGAACAAATAGGTATTTATTCTCTTGCAGCTTAGAAGGCTAGAAGTCTGCGTTCAAAGTGCCAGCTCTAGGGGATGGGTAAAAACCCCTCAGCCTTGGGCTTCAGCTCTGCCTCTTGCTCCTGGTCCACTGAAGCTAGAGAGCCTTCTCTTACTCAGACAGCTGCTGGCTGCTGAGGCTGACAAACTCAAGGTTGACAAGTAACATAGCATAGTCCCAAAATTACCAAGCAACATAGCACGCCACTAGTCCAAGTCCAGAAACAGTCCAAGATTGGCAGGCAACATGGCAGGCTGCTGAACGAAAACTCAGCTATTTACAGGGTTCAAGCATACCAGAAAGCTCAGAGACCTTTCTTAGAGTGTCATCTTATATACTGCAAGCAGACCACATCCCTAAGGCAGCTACCCAGGTGCTCACAGTAGATTCCACTATGGAGTTGATTACCAATCTCATCATGAGGAATAAGAACATCCAGCTGCTCAGCCATTCAAAACCGGGCCCAGCCAAGTTGACACATAATCTTAACTACCATAAACATGACATGATCAGTGAAGTACTGGAATTTAGGCAGAATATTTTTAAGTCAAATCATTATCAAGCAGTAAATTCTTATTTTTTGAATCACTGATTCTATACCTGGGGGGAAAATACAAATAATTCCCACATGTTAAGGATAATTGTCCATAAAGTGTACTGATTCTATGTATATATGAAAGGAAGTAATGTTAAAAAAGGAAAGAAACTTTTAAAAAATAAACTCATAGTAAAAGTTTACTTAGCTAAGACAGTATGTTGATAACTAAAGTACATTTACTTCCTGCCCAGTGAAAACCCATCCTTATGAGTTAGGCAAGTCATGTAATATATCCCTTAAAAACTCTATCCTTGGCATACTCCTCATTGTTAGAAGGTGTCCTGTTTGTTGAGTTTGGAGAGGTGAGAAAAGAACTTATATGACACATTTTCACTTTCAAATATTTTTATTGCTCCCCCTATCACAAACCACTGAATTACATGTTTCTGTATCCATTACATTCTTAATATGCATATATTCCTAAATCCCCTGCCACCTCTCTTCGACCACATCTTTTAGCCTGAATGTCTTATATGGAAGATTATCAGTCCTCCTTTTAGCTAAATACAGTCTAGAAGCCGAAATGTAGGAGTTGCATGAATATATAGTTACTCTCCATGTTCCCAAAGAGAATTAATCTCTCAGAATATATTAAGGCCCATCTGAATATGTGCCCTTTAGAAATGTGGATTAAATAGTCATGTTTTCTTATGATATTATTTAGATTCCAATTATACTAAAAATCACATTATATAAAATACAGTGATACCTATGAGAGCTGGAACTTGACAAGACTTTCTTGTTTTTCCAGGTCTTAGAAGTTTTCTGCCTTTGACAGAATACAGTCTTACCACATTTCTATTGCTCGTTTTAGTAGTAAATATTTGAGTTTTCCTTCTGATGAATTTCTGCCTTAGACAGATTCCAGCTTTCACAGGTTTTATTTACAGTATTAATTTAGAAATATTGAGATTTATTCTTCTCACTCTTAACTTATGAAATAAATTAGTTCATTTGTTTCCAAATACTGTGTATTTTTTATATCAGTGTTTGTTATCACTAGAGCCACTTTTGAAGTATCTAGCACAGTCTTTTAAGCCATATCACCTTCACTTCTATCTACATCGTCTGAAAGACAGCACCTTTCAAATCTGTGTATAGTGCTGGCCTTGGGAATTTTCCAAATGAAAATGCCTCATCATGTTGCTTTAAGATTGTAGATATTTTCATATATCCTGTTTATGTTAGTATCTAAAAAGTTATTAAGTGTTGCTTTTATAGATGGTTTGTAAAAATATTTGTACTGTAACATCATCATTTCACTTCATGAAGTGATATGAAAGAATAAATGTTGGTAAATTGTTGCTTCCTTTATAATGAATTCTGTTAAGTCTGTGAACATTTAAAACTTACCTTGTTTGAGTTAATTTTAGTCTAAAATACCTTCTCAAATATCTCTTTGTTGTTCAAAATAAGGCTTCTTACTAATATGAGAGACTTGTAAAGATCTGAATGACTGACTCCTTTGTATCTGACAGAAAAAAAAGTTTTGCAGGGGAGGGGTCACCATTTATTGGCATACGTACTCCTTTTTCCTCCATCCTTATCGTATTTGGATTTACATTTGGCCCTGGATCATTCCCTTCTTCTGAAAACATTTTTCCATGGTTTCTGTGATATAATACTTGATGGGTCTCCTCTTGCCCCTCTCCTTTATTCATTTATTTGATCAAATATTAAGAAAAAAAAAGTTGCTGTCAAGTCAGTTCCAACTCATAGTGACCCTATAGAACAGAGTAGAACTGCCTTGTAGGGCTACCAAAGCCATAATCTTTACAGAAGCAGATTGCCACATCTTTCTCCTGTAGAGCCACTGATAGATTCAAACTACTGATCTACTTGGTTAATAGCTGAACACTTTAATCACTGCACCACCTACATGGAATTCCTTAAAGCTCTCTGATTCACTTGTCTGACTAATTCCAGTTAACTTTTGGCCTTTTACTTTTCTCTTGTCATTCTCTCTTCCCTGGGCTAATATATCCAACAATACCCAAATACCTGTTGAGTCCTATTAATAAATCTTAGCTGTGATGGCCCAGTGCCTAAGGCATTTGACTACTAACCAGAAGAAGGTTGGTGGTTCCAACCCACCAGCTACTCCACGGAAGGAAAACTGGGCAAGCTGTTTCCGTAAAGATTTATCACCTCAGAAACCCAGTGGGGGTTACTGAGTTGGAATTGACTTAATGGCAGTGGGTTTGGTTTGGTTTTTTGGTGTCACTTTTATTCAAGATTCAAATCTTTTCGAGTTGTCTTTCTTTCTTTCTTCTTTGTCCCTTAACATACTGTTGAGTGAAGAAGGTGACTACTTTAGGATTTAGAATCCTAATAAAAAATATTAGTAGCCATCTATTTGTGGGACTTTGTTAGATCTTTGTTAGATCTTTTCATGCATTCTGTAACTTTACTGTTTATAACATGAAGAGTACACAGAGCATTTAAATTGTAAATAGGTTGAATCTTGATGTAATATTAAACCCTACAATACATCAATAGCACACATGAATCATGATTTTTTTTTGCACCTTTAGCATACTCTTGTTTTATAACCCCACTGTGAGATTTTCTGAAATAAATGAACCAGTTCAGTTAAATAACATTTTTCACTTTTTAAAGTAAATGTACATTCAGAATTATTAGCACAATTTTTTTTTTTTTTTTTCCAGTAAGTAATGCCACTTCCTTTTCAGTCTTAAAAACACATATTTAAGTTGTTTACTTTCCTTTCAGGCATAAATTCACCGCAAGCTTTAAAGAAAATTCTTTCTTTGTCTGAGGAAGGAAGTTTGGAACGTCACAAGAAACAAGCAGAAGATACAATATCAAATGCATCCTCACAGCTTTCTTCTCCTCCTACTTCTCCACAGAGTTCTCCAAGGAAAGGTAGAATTATTTATTTCCTTACTTATTTTCTTCTTTGTTGCAATTATACATTTCAGGTATAATAAACTACATTTATATGCTTCATAATTTCTAATATTATATTCATTTAAATAATGTCATAATATGCAGTGGATTCTTTTCCCTCAGATTATAAATTTGGAAGAATTAGAGTTTTTATTTTTAAATAATAAATCTACAGTAAATAGTATTAAATTTATAACTGCATAGCCCTCTTTATAAATACATTTGTCTTTATTGTACTTAAGTGTGAAAAGTATCCTTTTGATATTAAAGCTTATTCTAACTAAGATTATATAACATTATAGAGAAGAGGATTTTAAAAACATAAGATAAACTAATACCTTCCTGATTTATTTTTTCATTGCATTAACACAGGTCTTGATTGCTTTTTCTGTTGCTATCTTGTTTTGTTTTTAAATAAACTAAATTTCAAGCAAACTCTCCTCATGTTGATGATCATTTTCCACCACGTAACATGTCACCATTTTCTTCTCCTACCTTTTAATTGACAAGGTGTAAGCCAGTAATAAATGGCTAAGAATTAGTTTTCCCCAAAAGAAGGCCAAGAAGGCTAATTGTTTTATTTGAGGCAGCAAATGCCTTTTGGTGCTTTAATTTTTAGACATTTCACACATCTTTTGAGTTTTCTGTGGGTATCAGTCTCTACTGTCCTTGTTAAATGGATATATCTAAATTCTTTTTTCATCCTGTTGTTAGGTGGCATTGGCTGTCAACTGAGATCTTTTGGCTCCGGGCAGCTGGACTTAACCAGTTCCTCCTCTTCTCTTGGAAGTGAGAACAGTAACAAGAATAACAATGCACCACGGACCTATGGGATAGGTGGGGTTTATAGAACCAAAAACACGGGTGGGAAAGAAAGGAATCATCTCATTAGTTAAGGAAAATGGGAGAGTTCCTCCAAATATCAAATGTTCTTTATGAGTGATTATTTTTCTAGAGGTGTTTTTTGTTTTTAGCAGTTTTTGTTGTCTCTTTTAAAGCAAACTTTAACTCTTATCTATCAACCTTGCAGTGTGATTTTTAAAAAGATATTTCAGAGATGAACACATTAAATCTTATCAAGACCTGTGCAAACTTTAAAAAATAAATCAGGAATACACAGTTTACTGAAAAGTTGGAGAAGTACTATTTAGAGAGTATTTTTGCAACATTTAGGTGTTCTGGATTTTTTTGTTTTTAGTTAAGTGACATTGTAAAATTTCTGTTGCATGTAATCATATAAAAACAGTATTTTAAATAGGATATGAGATCCTTAATAGTGTTGTAAAAAAGAAAAAAAAGGTACTGAGAAAGAAGATTTGGGTTTTTTCATTAAAAATGTCAAGACAGGGCTCTTTGTGAATTTCAGAGTTACTTTTAGCAACAAAGGACATCTGTTCAGACATTTTATAGTGATGGTCTGGGGGAAAATATGAAGATTTGTGCATTACATCCTTCAGAAGAACTGATTTTTATGAGATTCATCTAATACAGTATTTAATTTTAAAAAACCAAATGGCAAAAAATTCACATGATATCTTCTTAAACTCTTATTTTTTATTTTTTTGTTTATATGTCCACTTAGAATTCTAAGTATAATACAGATACTATTCTGTATTAAAATGAAATAATACTAAAATTGTATAAAAATTGAAAACAAGATTACTAACTTTGCACTCTGAAAAAAAATCAAACATGCTTTTAAATCTCATAGTTAATCATCATAGTTTGTTTTAGATAGACAAATAGTAATCTAACCTATAGCTAAGGGAACTAAAAGTAGTCTAGTAGTGCTGTGATTTCTATATCATTTCCTAACTCATGTAACAATGTTTTCTTTTTTCCTCTCTAAACTTTCAGTAAGCAATTTAAGCTTCATTAGAGTAAAAATTTACTTTATCTCTTTGTTGCCTGATCTCTACAAGTAGAATGTTTTGGGTTTTTCCCCCTACTTTGCCTGCGTTTTATTTTTGCTTTTATTTGATAGTTACTATTTTTATGTAATTATTATGGTTGTATTTCCCATGCAGGCTATACTTTGGCTCCTAGTGGTACTGTGGATAATTTTTCAGATTCTGGTCACAGTGAGATTTCGTCACGATCCAGTATTGTCAGCAATTCGTCCTTTGACTCGGTGCCAGTTTCGCTGCATGATGATAGGCACCAGAGGCATTCTGTCAGCATTGTGGAAGCCAGCCTAGGTGTGGGCAGGATGGAAAGGCGGACCATGATTGAACCTGATCAATATAGCCTAGGGTAGGAGGCTTTTCTTTAATGTTCTTTTATATCCTGCTTCCAGCTTTTTTTTATAACTGAGTTTATTGTTCTGGATGAATATTTCTACTTTACATAATGCCTAAGAAATATTCTCCCATCCCAATTTTAATGTTCATGATTTGTAGATTATTAAGTTCTAGTCCTGTATTTGTTGTGCAGACTGCTATTCAATTAGACATGTTCTTCATGGAATCACAGTTGTGCTGTGTTGAAAGCAGAGGGTGACATTAGGATTTATCCCAGTTCCTTGATATGACCTGCCTTCCTGAAATAATCTGATTATGTTGAGCCATCCTTAACCTTGTAAGGAACACATTCCTTTATTACAATCAAGTTGTTCTTTCTCATCTTATTTTATGGTGATGACAAGTTGAGAAACTGGACATGACAGACCAGGCCAGCATAATACAACTCAGTGGCACTTTCATTTTCTTCCTAGGATGAAAGAAACACACTTTTGGGGTAGGGGGTGAGGCGGGGGTTGTTATGTCATAGGTTTTAGTTAACAGTGTTTTTTTTTCTTTTTCATTTCTGTTGACAATTTAGGTCCTGTGCACCAGTGTCTGAGAGTCGGGGTTTATATGCCACAGCTACAGTCATTTCTTCTCCAAGCACAGAAGAACTTTCTCAAGATCAGGGTGATCGCGCTTCACTTGATGCTGCCGACAGCGGCCGTGGGAGCTGGACTTCATGCTCAAGTGGTTCCCACGATAACATACAAACCATCCAGCACCAGAGGAGCTGGGAAACGCTTCCATTTGGGCATACTCACTTTGATTATTCAGGGGATCCTGCAGGTTTATGGGCCTCAAGCAGCCATATGGACCAAATTATGTTTTCTGATCATAGCACAAAGTATAATAGGCAAAATCAAAGTAGAGAGTGTCTTGAACAAGCCCAATCGCGAGCAAGCTGGGCGTCTTCCACTGGTTACTGGGGAGAAGACTCTGAAGGTGATACAGGCACAATAAAGCGAAGGGGTGGGAAAGATGTTTCCATTGAAGCTGAAAGCACTAGCATGGCATCTGTGACCACAGAAGAAACCAAACCAGTCCCCATGCCTGCTCACATAGCTGTGGCATCAAGTACCACAAAAGGTCTTATTGGTAAGTTTAAAAATTAGGGTGCTTTGTGACATCTGGACTGTGATTTTAACCTCATTTATTTGAAAAGTTTATGTTTGTGATTCTTCTCTTCATTTTGTTCATAGTTGTAATTTTTTTTAAAAAAAAAATTGCTATTGATTTTCTTTTAATTCCCAGTGGCCCTGTGTGTCTAGGAGCTTTGGTAGCATAGTGCCTAAGGTATTTGATTGCTAACCAGAAGGCTAGTGGTTCAAACCCACCAGCCACTCCTCAGAAGGAAGATTGAGTGATCTACTTCTGTAGTGATACTGCCTCGAAAACCCAAGGAGGGGTAGCTATGAGTCGGATCTGACTCAATGGCAGTGAGTTTGTTTGTTTGTGTGTGTCGGAGTACAAGTATGCTGTATCGGATTTTCAGTGTGTGATTTTTTGGAATTAGATCCCCAGGCCTTTCTTCCAAGGTATCTCTGGGTGAACGCAAACCATGTTAGCTGTTTGTATCACTCAGGGACTCCTCATTGATGAATAATGCAAAAAAAAAAAAAAAAACCCTTTTGCCATCGAGTTAGTTCCGAATTATGGTGATCACATGTGTTAGAATAGAACTCCATAGGGTCTCCTAGTCTGTAATCTTCACAGAAGCAGATCTTTCTGCTTCTACAGCATCCCTGGATGGGTTCAAACCACCAATCATTAGGTTAATAGTCAAGTGCAAACCATTTGTGCTACCCAGGGTTGCCTGTGTTGGTATACAGGGCTTCCTAATTAACAATAAATTTAGGATTTTGAAATGAATAATGGTTAAGAGTATAAGTTTTGTGGTTAGGTACATATGTACAGTATTGTCAACGTTCAATAAATCATAGCTGTCAGGATCAGTAGATTGTCATTATGGAAATTTTCTAGTCTAATTTTGATTTAGGAGCTCTGGTAGTATAGTGCCTAAGACACTTGACTGATAACCAGAAGGCTGGCGGTTCAAACCTACCAGCCACTCCTCGGAAAGTTGGGCAATCTACTTCTGTAGTGATACTGCTTCAGAAACCCAAGGAAGGGTCGCTATGAGTCAGGTCCAACTCGACAGCATGTAACAACAACAAGTTTCGATTTATAACTCTTCCATAACCGAATTATTTTTTACTTTGATTTTTTTTGTTGATGCCGTGTATTTTTAGTAATGGAATCAGAGTGTTTGTCACATCTGAATTGTGATTTTAGTGTAATTTATTTGAAAAGTAAAATTTATGTTTGTGATTCTTTTCCTTGTTTTGTCCATTGTTTGTTTTTTTTTTTAAAAAATACTTTCCATCGATTTGATTTCAAGGAAATTAAGGCAAAAAGAGTTTTTTGAGGTAATATGAATTTCAGTACAATTATGTGGGATGCATATGTACAAAGTGGACTCTGGTGTTAGAATTGGCTGGGTGAGGCTGGTTTCTTCAGATTCACAGAGTTATACAGGTCATTGCCAGACAGTAGCATGTAGTCCAACTGGGATAGTAGCTTCCCAAGAAACCTGAGAAGAAGAAAATGTTAGTGGACGATACATGTCCTGTGGGTCATGAAATGTGTCAGGAAGATGCTCCCTTTTTAAAGGGAGAATTTTTGTTTGATTGAAACTATTTTAAACATTGCATTATTCTACTTGCATCTCTTGATTTAGAATGTTAACACTTTGCATATTTAAAATTTTTCATTAATTTGTGTTATGCAGACAGATTGTTTCTATGCTAAACAAATGTATTCTCTTTGTACCCTGTAAAATGAGAGAGTGCTAGTAGATTGTGTAATGAGTTAAGAACATGGGCTTTTATAAGGTCGATTGGGATTTACATCCCTTGTTTGCCATGTTACTAATTTTGTAATGTTGAGCTAGGTGCTAAACTGTGCCTGTTTCTCTATCTGTAAAATGAATTTAATAATTTCTACATAGTAGAATTATAGTGAGGATTAAAGGAAATCTATGCAAAGCGTTTAGACCAGTGCTTAGAATGGTGAACTCGTAAGTACAGGAAAGATGCTACTGCTTCGCTGCTGCTGTTTCTGAAGCGCTCCTGGTTCTTCAGTCCAATGGGGATATTATTTCTATGGTATATTCAGTGTCTATAATTGAAGTGTAAGAATTGATTATAGGATGTAGAGTGAAAATTTCTTGAATATAATAATTTCAGAGCTCACTTTTATTTGTAGGGAAATTATTTTTTTTACTATATAATTGTTTTGCCTGGAAATTATCTAGTCTAATTTTGATTTAGGAGTGTTATTTATTACTATATAAATGGATTATATGTAAAGACTTTTATATATAAAAGTATAAACATTATATATAGATTATATATAGCTTCATTGGTGAATGTCCAATTTAATATCTTTTTATGATGAGTAAAGAGGTAACAGTAAATGTATATCCTTAGGTTGTAATTTTCTTAAAGCGCTATCTTTTAACAAATTATGTTCAGAATGTTTATTACAAATAAAAGAACAGTATTTTTTATTTCCCACTAGTTAAATCTAGAAAGTTCAAGAAAAATAAAATGATCACTTTATTTGCAGGTTTCAGGTCATGGACATTAATGTGAAAGGATTTTAAGAAAAAAATATGTATCTTACTGTTTGAGTTTTGAAGTTTACATTTTTGCCTTTTGTACTATTTTCCAAAATTTTTAAAAATTCATTATTTTCCAAAGTGAGATCCAGATACCTGAAAGTGATAGGAAATTGATTCTCTGCCTGGTAAGAGTAAATGCCCAGCAAAGATGGAATAGCCTACTTTGTGTCTGGGTCAGGAAAAGGAAGAAAGTGAACTTTTACCAAGCACTATTGTGTTCCAGTCCCTGGGAGGCACACACAATCAGTGTGTGTGACTGCTTACTGAAAAGCTGGCAGTTCAAGTCTACCCAGAGGTTCCTTGGAAGAAAGCCCTGACGTCTCCTTCCGATACATCAGCTGGTGAAAGCCCTGTGGAGCATAGTTCCACTCTGACACATTATGGGGTCACCATGAGTCAGAATTGACTCGATGGCAGCTAGTTAATATGTTCCAGGCACGGTACTAGATACTTTTTATGTCCTTTCTTTGGTTTAATCCTTTCAGTAAGCTCAAGGGTTGGATGTTGACCTTATTTCTATTTTATAGTTGAAGACAAGTTTTGAAGTAGTCCATTTAAAGTTAAGGGTACTTAGACTGTCCGGTAGTGTGTCCCAGCAATTATTTCACCACAAAGAAATCAAGATTGTAAATTTTTAAGTTTAGTTAACATCCATCTCCCTGCCTACCACATACCCCTGCGTCTTCTCCATACCACGTAAAATCACATTTGCTGTTACATGATGTTTAAAATCTAAAGTGCTGTGTAGTAATTATCAAGTACAACTTTGTGGCATGAAATATTCTTCTCCCACAAGACTTTTAATGGTGTATCCATTGTTTTTACTATAGCACGGAAGGAGGGCAGGTATCGAGAGCCCCCACCAACCCCTCCAGGCTACATTGGAATCCCTATCACGGACTTCCCAGAAGGACATTCTCATCCAGCCAGGAAACCTCCAGACTACAATGTGGCCCTTCAGAGATCGCGGATGGTTGCCCGATCCTCTGAAATGCCTGGGCCTTCCCCAGTACAGCAGCAGCCACATGGGCATCCAACAAGCAGCAGACCTGTGAACAAACCTCAGTGGCATAAACCAAATGAGTCAGACCCACGCCTCGCCCCATATCAGTCTCAAGGGTTTTCCACTGAGGAGGATGGTATATATGCATTCTTATAGATGTGTAAATTTATGGTACCTTTAGTAACCTTTCCAAGGTGTTTCTGTTTTCTTCACACTGTTTTCATTTGGTACATAGCTGAGTTTCTAACCACATACTTGAGTGAAAAACATTCTCTGTTCAGACTTCTAAACTTTTGACTGCTTTCTTTGTGTAATGTTATCCCCCTCCCTAAATGGGTTAAGGAATATTACACAGTATTCCAGATGGGGTCACTGGTACATGATTCAATTTCTTGTCTAATTCTGAAGAGAACTGAAGTACTTCTGTGGCCCCATTTTAAGGAAATTATTAAATTCTCCCACATCAATGCTGTTTTCAAGAATTTCTGAAAACATCTTAAGTTGTAAAACTTGGGTATTTAAGCTTTTCTGTGGAAATGTTGTATTTGGACTTTTCAAAGACTGATAAAGATGAAAGACTGATAAAGAAGTATACTTTCTCTATTGTCTAACTAAGTTGTTGCCTTCTTTCTACCAATTTATCTTGCCATGCTGGATTGAGGCTAAGGCAGGAGATCTTGTCCTCCACCTCTTTTTTTTTATATTTTAGTTTAAAATGTTTTGTTAAACAAATAATCACTGAAGGTGGGGGTACAAAGGCCACAATAAATGAAAATTGCCAACAGTCTTTATACTTGCAGATAACTACTATTAATATTTTTATATAGCCTTTATACTTCTTTTTCCTGTGTATATTAGTATGTATTATTTTTCAAATGACACATGCTATATAAAAGTTTTATAACTTTTTCAGTGAGTTCGTTATTAAAAATCTCCATGTCAGTAAATTTACAAGGTATACTTTTATATATTGTATATTTTTTTTAAAAAATTATTTTATTATTGAAACTATATATACAGCAGAACATACATAAGTCTAACCATTTCTGTGTGTACCATTCAGTGACATTGATTACATTCTTCAAGTTGTGCAAATATTCTTACCCTCATTTTCTGAATTGTTCCTATCCTGTTAACATAAATTCATTGCCCCTAATCTTTCAAGTTGCTGTTGGCAGTTTGAGCCCATATAGAAAATTCTTAAAAGAGTGACATTTTTCACTACTGAAGCTAAACTATTGTTTGATTTTAAGAAGACTTGAAGGGGATATTTTTTATTTTAATGTTTAAAGATTATCTCAGAGAAATAGATTATCTCAGTTTCAGGAATTCATCCAAACTTCATGGATCCAGGAAGTCTGGAGTCCATGAGAATTTGGAATTCTGTTTTGTACTTCTCCCCTTTTGATCATGATTCATTCATAGAATCTCTGATCACATTAAACAGCGGTAGCTGGGCAGCATCAAGTTCTTGTCTCATGGCAAAGAACATAGTTGTTCATGGAGGCATTTGTCCATACTTCCATTTCCTGCTTGTATTCCTGACTCTCTTTCCTCTGTTGCCCCAAGTGAACAGAGACCAGTCAGTAATCATGGATCAGATGACCTGTATTATATATATATATTTAAAGATATGTATGATACTTTTTTAAAAAATAACTTTTAAAAGTATTATTGTCAGTCATCGCCTAGAAAAAAATGAAAGTTTAAGTAAGCTATACTAAAAAGAAGAGTTGTAGTGTTTTCATTTAGCACATCAGTAAATATTTTCTGTATAGCATAAGAAATGACTTGCTTTCACACTGATTTTATTTACTTATTTATTTCCTGGTTGTGTTTGCAGAAGATGAACAAGTATCTGCTGTTTGAGGCACAGGCTTTTCTGGATCCAGAGTGAGCCACTTACAAGGAGAGCACAAGAAGAGGTCCCTAGCATTGGAGATTGGAACTCAAAATCTGAGGATGGTGGACCAGTTTGCCTCCTTCCCTGCCTTAAAACAGCATGGGGCTTCTTCTCCCCTTTTTCCTTTCCCCTTTGCATGTGAAATACTGTGAAGAAATTGCCCTGGCACTTTTCAGACTTTGTTGCTTGAAATGCACAGTGCAGCAGTTTTCAAGTTCCCACTATTGCTGCCTGCCACATCACACAATATCATTCCAAATTCCAAGATCATCACAACAAGATGATTCACTCTGGCTGTACTTCTCAATGCCTGGAAGGATTTTTAAAAACTCTTCCTTTTAGATTCCATCCAGTCCTAGCACTTGGTGTCATTGGGATAATGAGAAAAGCTAGCCATTGAACTACTTGGGGCCTTTAACCCTCCAAGGAAGACAAAGAAACAAAATTAAATTCTTTGAGTACAGTGCTTGTCCACTTGTTTACAATGTTGTCCTCTTCTTTTCTTTCTTTTTTTTTTTTTGTAAGGAATTTAAATATTGTGTTCAGAGAGTAATGTTATATCCATGTAATGATGATCACAGTATTATTTTGAACCTTTAAGTAGGGTTGCCAGCCTGGGTTTCTGAAAAACCAAATATGTGGACAGAGTGTGGCCCAGCTAAGAAGCAGGAAGGCCTGGCTTGTAATCCTGCCTTTCTGTGTCCTTCTGGACTCACCTGTGAAGTGCCCTATCCTGGAAGTTTAAAATGTTAGCCAATTACTTAAATACCAAGACACCTCATCTGCTCCTTCCCCAGTGGGTGGGGTTCTTCCATAATCCTGTTTGCACATGGCCAGGGGAGGGAAATAGGACTGTTGTGTCCTATGTCTGAGCCTTATGGAGTGTGGGAAAGCGTCATTTGAGGACGTCTTGCTCCATTGAGATGGATGGCAAACCCCATGTTTTAAGTTGTTTCTTTGATTTTTGTTAATTTAGAGTTTTAGGGGGTTTCTTTTTTGTTTTGTTTTGTTTTTTTTGAGAAACGTTTATAACTGGATAGCATTGCAGTGAAAGCAGCTTGGGATGTTGGAGCTAATACGAGCTGTTAATACTGCTCTTTCAAGGCAGCCTCCCTTTATTGAATTGATAATAGGGAATAAACAAGCCTTTAAGATGAAAACAGATTAAAGACCTGGTTAGGTATGCCAGCCTTTGCAAGGCAGGTTAGTCACCAAAGACTAACCTGTAAGTGACTTTCTGGACACTGCGTATATAGAGAAGGCCTAAGTGTAGCAACCACCTGCTCACAGCTGCTATTAACCCTATGACTGAAAATGACCCTTCCACTCTATTTTTGTGTTGTTTTTGCACAGACTCCGGAAAAGTGAAGGCTGCCAATCCGAGTAGTACTCAAATGTGAGGAACTGCTGGTCTTGGATTTTTTTTTCCATTAAATTCAGCTGATCATATTGATCAGTAGATAAACGTAAATAGCTTCAAATTTTAAAAGTCAAATTGCAGTGTTTTTTCACTGTATCAAACAATGTCAGTGCTTTATTTAATAATTCTCTTCTGTATCATGGCATTTGTCTACTTGCTTATATATTACATTGTCAATTATGCATTTGTAATTTTACATGTTATATGCATTATTTGCCAGTTTTATTATATAGGCTATGGACCTCATGTGCATATAGAAAGACAGAAATCTAGCTCTACCACAAGTTGCACAAATGTTATCTAAGCATTAAGTAATTGTAGAACATAGGACTGCTAATCTCAGTTCGCTCTGTGATGTCAAGTGCAGAATGTACAATTAACTGGTGATTTCCTCATACTTTTGATACTACTTGTACCTGTATGTCTTTTAGAAAGACATTGGTGGAGTCTGTATCCCTTTTGTATTTTTAATACAATAATTGTACATATTGGTTATATTTTTGTTGAAAATGGTAGAAATGTACTATGTTTATGCTTCCACATCCAGTTTGTACAAGCTGGAAAATAAATAAATATAACATAAAGCCTTGTCTATGTTCTTAATGAATTGTGCATGCTTTTTATTATTGAAGTGTGATGAAGGCCTTCAGTCTTACTGCAGAAGTGAGTCCTCAGGAGACTGAAGAGATTTAGCCTCTTGGCTGGTAGGAGTTGTCCAATAGCCTGTTGTTTTATGTAATTTTCTGTTGAATGTAAGAAAAAAAGTTAACATTACCTTTAGCACCAACCCGTGTTTAGAATTCACAGTTTCTCGAGTCTGTGAAAAGTGAAGATACTGCTGGGTGTTTTCCCAGAAGGTTTCTGTTCTCAACTCTTTTCCAGTCGAATCTCAGAATTGTTGTTGTTGTTGTTGTTGTTTGCCGTTGAGTCAGACCCGACTCATAGCGACCCCTCCTTGGGTTTCCGAGGCAGTATCACTACGGAAGTAGATTGCCCCATCTTCCTTCCGAGGAGTGGCTGGTGGATTTGAACCGCCAGCCTTCTGGTTAGCAGTCAAGTGCCGTAGCACATCTCAGAATAGTCTTTTAAAATAATAATATTTTGATTAAGTTTACAGACTAAGAAACACCAAAGGTCATAATCACTAAGTTATTAGTACATAAGATATCTTTATGTGTGTATGTGGAAGTCTGACTATTTTGATCTATTATTTTTGTACACTATGTGTAGTCGATTACAAGTCATAGCAACCCTATAGGAGAGAGTAGAACTGTTCCATAGGATTTCATAGATTGTCATCTTTATGGGAGCAGAGCCTTTTCTCCCTCTAGTGGGATCAAACCACTGACCTCTTGGTTAGCAGCTGAGTGCTTAATCATTGCACCAGTCACCCAAAACCCACTGCCATTGAATCAATTCACAGCCATAGCGACCCCCATTGGGAGTCCGAGGCAGTGAATCTTTATGGAAGTAGATTGCCCCATCTTCCTTCTGCAGAGCAGCTGGTGGGTTTGAACTGCCAGCCTTCTGGTAGCAGTCAAATGCCTTAGGCACTACACCACCAGGACCTTATTAAAAAGATAAATCTGTTTGAAACATGCCTAATACATTTAACTGTTAACTATAAAGTTGGTGGTTCAAACCCACTAGCTACTGTGAGGAAGGAAGATGGGGCAATCTACGTCTGTAAAGATTCACTGCCTTGGAAACCCAAAGGGGGTTGCTATGAATGGGAATCCACTTGATGGCAGTGAGTTTGGTTTCTTAGCTTTTCAATGTTAAATGGTAAAAGTCAGTTAAGCAGCAATCTGTTTTTAAGCACAGTCGTCAAGCTGGCATAGATAAAAGCATTTGTCCATCACTCACATAGAAGTAGGGAGGAGTACATGGGCGCAGGCTTGCAAACATCAGAAAATGTAAGGAAGTCTAAAAGAAAAGGTGCTAGGAAGAAAGTCCACCCGATCTAAAGGGACAGTGGCCACTGGCCAAACTTAAACAATCTTTGAGAGGCACTTGTGCTGTCCTGCTGAAGAAATTTTGAAAATCTGGCCACCAAAACAATATGGAGAATTAAAACCATTCCAGTAACTTCAACCATATACTTTTTAGAAATGAAAGCATTGTGTGTGTATCTACTATACTCTCCTCTGTCATATTTTCTTTATAAAACCCATTAATTGGAGACTCCCTTATCAAAACAAACTTTTGCTCTGGTTAAGCAATGGTCTGTTTAGGTTTCTGTCATTCACAAAGCTTAATTTTCTAAAATCATTTTCTGAAAATACAAGAACTGATGATTTGGAGAATAACCACTTCATTGTCACTTTTTGTTTTCTGCTTAAAAATAGGAAGACGACAAATCAGCCACAATACCTTTTATTGTTTTTTTATGCTTTAGGCTACCTCTAAGTAGCAAATGAGGGCGCTCTGGTAGCGTAGTGCCTAAGGCACTTGACTGCTAACCAGAAGGCTGGCGGTTCAAACCCACCAGCCACTCCTCGGAAGGAAGATGGGGCAATCTACTTCCGTAGTGATACTGCCTCGGAAACCCAAGGAGAGGTCGCTATGAGTCGGGTCCAACTCGACAGCACATAACAACAAGTAGCAAAAGACGTTTCCATTTCAGGATTTCAGTAAATACATTTTTCATTAGATGTAGCTGATCACACAACCGGGTTTGAGCTGTAGTAGCATGTCAAGAATAGAACTTCCTCAAGTTTTAGTAAGGTGGTAGAAAGCTCCGGTAAATGTTCCTATGCTTTCTTTAATTAAAGAGTCAAAACACAGACCTAGGTCTATATTCTTCTAAATAGGTTAAAATCTTCAAATATTTCTCTCACCTTTTGTTAATCTTCCTACTGTTATTGGGAGATGTAGATTTTTGTTTATCTATGCTTTAATATAAGGAGCTCTGATGGCCTAGTGGATAAGGCATTTGGCTGCTACCCAGAAGGTCAGTGGTTCAAACTCACTAACCAGGAAGGAAGGTAAGGGCGTCGACTTCCATAAAGATTTACAGCTTTGGAAACCCAACAGGGATCACTGTGAGTCAGAATCGACTCAATGGTAATGGGTTTGGTTTTTGAATGTTTTAATATGTTCTACGTCCAGTTCACTGATAATATCAATAATATCATGTGAAAATGCTCTCAAATGATGCAAGATGCCAAGAATGTCGGTCTCTCTTAACATACTTACCAATGCATTATTACGCTTATGTTCACATCAAAGAAAAAGAAACGCTGCACCCTTGATTCCAGGATATTCTTTGAAAACAGTTTACTTGTAGAGATAGTACAGCCACTGAGGGGTCAAGTTGTTGACTGAGGAGACAAATGATGAGCATTCACTCAAAGAACGTCAAGAGGCAGGGGTTGTTGAAGGGGGCAATAGTGCAATGGGAATGAGGGCAGACTGCAACCAAGTCCAACACTTCTAAGGAAGGCCTTAAAGAGAATTTACACAATTGAGAGAGCAAAACATTGGGACTGAAAAATTGGGAATTGCACTTTATTGAGCTTTCAAATTTAGCCAACTACAAAGCAGACACAGAATCCTTGCCTTTGTTTGAAATTGTACTTGCTGCCCATTTATTTATGTCATGGCTATGTAACAAAAAATCAGAGGTGATCAAAATATTTCATGCAAGTTAAAGAACCTTAGAAATTTTTGAGCAGGCAGTAAGATCATAACAATTTTCCTTGCAGTAAAAATATCTAAGTCTGGAATAAAATGAAATAAATTGCAAATAAAATGACAAATTTTATTCCAAAACCGAACTAAACCCATTGCTGTCAGGTCGATCCCAATTCATAGTGACCCTGTAGGACGGAGTAGAACTGCCCAATAAGATTTCCAAGACTGGAATCTGCCTAAGGCATTTGACTGCTAACAAGAAGGCTAGCGGTTCAAACCCACCAGCCACTCCTCAGAAGGAAGGTTGGGCAATCTACTTCTGCAGTGATACTACCTCAGAAACCCAAGGAGGGGTCGCTGTGAGTCAGATCCGACTTGACAGCAGTGAGAAAGAATCTTTATGGAAGCTGACTGCCACATCCTTCTGCCACAGAGTGGCTGGTGGGTTTAAACCTCGGACCTTTCAGTTAGCAGCCAAATGCTTTAACCACTGTGTCACCAGGCTTCCTTTACCAATTTTATAGAGGAGGGTAATAGTGAAAGAAAGCAAGTTTTAGGAATTCAGCAACTCAAAAGCTAGTTGGATTTTCTGAAGATAACAAGATTTTAATAATGTTAAATATCTGAAAACAGCATTTGACAAATTTAGTGTGGTCTAATAGGAACCAATGAAGTAACAATGTCAGAATATTTGAGGTTGTCCTTACATGGTTTGGAAATTATTTTAAATAAGGTGTAAAATTGATTTAGGATCAGGTCAGTGTCAAACTTAGCATTAATATGGAATTATGTCCAATGCTTCCAGACAGTTTACTGAGCTAATTCCATTCATAATGTATACTTGCTATTGTCTAGGCACTTTCCTAGATGATAGTTACACATTTTACTATCATGAAACAAGGTGCTTTCAAGTTACACTTCCTTCTTTTGGGCTAGTATATCCCATATCTCAGGCCCTGCAAAAGTAACTTACCGAGTGATCTCATTACCTTGTTCACAGTTGGATGAAGGAGATACCTGGTCTAGGAGTAGCCTGTGTAGGCTTGCCATCAATCTTTAACAGGGTCGCAACTGGAAAACTGCTTGAACTCATCACATTCTCTCGGGGAATTTCTGAATAGAGAAGCAAAAGAAACAGCAAAAGATAAACCCAAAGATGTCAGTACACAGAAGCCATGAGAAAAGTGACGAGTATGCAGAAACATGAAGAAGGAGGTTTATGAGGGCAAGAATTCTCTGGGTGGTGCTCAGCTGCTGAGACGGGCAGTTCTAACCCCCTCAGTGGTGCCAAGAGAAAAAAGCCTAGCTGCTTCCATAAAAACAAAACCAAAACCAAACTCACTGCCATTTATTGGGATCCGACTCATAGCAACCCCTCCTTGGGTTTCCGAGGCGGTATCACTATGGAAGGAGATTGCCCAACCTTCTTTCCGAGGAGTGGGTGGTGGGTTTGAACGACCAGCCTTATGGTTAGCAGTCAAATGCCTTAGGCACTATCAGAGCTCCCAATAAGGCTATAGCAAATAATAATAATAAAGTAAGTATGGAACTCATTCAATTCAAAACATGGGGTCACCTGAGTTGGAATTGACTCAAAAGCAACTAAAGAGAGATAAATACAAGAAAGTCCTTAATTGAAAGTAGTAGTGTTAAAAGCTTAGAGCTGCAGACACTGGTTTCTTAGGGAGCAACCAAATCTCACCATTGTGTTCAATAAACCTCCAGCCTCAGAACAACTCCCTAGCTGAGGCTAGCTGTTTTGTTCTTTTTATATCCTCTCTTGGTAACCACTTTTTTCTCAGGACCTAGAGTAAAACCTGAGATATTATAAAGATTTTTTAATAAATGAATATCATATATTAATTGTCTACCATTTAAGGTAACTGAAGTGTACTTATTATTGCAATCTAAAAGGCCCATATTGCACAGATAAATTGGATACTCAAAATCAATCAACGTGTTTTTTGAGGAGTGTCTATAACTCTAGGAGCTCTGGTAGCATAGTGCCTAAGGCAGCTGACTGCTAACCAGAAGGCTGGTAGTTCAAACCCACCAGCCACTCCTCAGAAGGAGGGTTGGGCAATCTACTTTCATAGTGATACTGCCTCGGAAACCCAAGGAGGGGTCGCTATGAGTCGGGTCCAACTCGACGGCACATAACGACAACATAGTCTATAACTCTACTCACAGAATGTCATACTCTATCTACCCAGTATAAGTAATGTTGTTGTGTTGTAGTTGTTTGCCATCGAGTCGACCCCGACTCGTAGCGACCCCTCCTTGGGTTTCCAAGGCAGTATCACTACGGAAGTAGGATTGCCCAACCTTCCTTCCGAGGAGTGGCTGGTGGGTTTGAACCGCCAGCCTTCTGGTTAGCAGTCAAGTGCCTTAGCCACTATGTTACCAGAGCTCCTTAGTATAAGTAATAGTCACAAGTAAAATAGATGATTTTATCCTTAACATATGTAAGAAGGATTTAAGATTAATAAAAAGAAACTAGAAATTCTGTTTAAGCTGAAGAAAATTAAAGCGTAGTGATCCTGTGTACAACAGAATGAAACACTGCCTGGTGCTGTGCCAGCCTCACAATTCTTGCTATATTTGAGCCCATGATTGCAACCACTGTGTCAATCCATCTTCTTGAGCATCTTCCCTTCTTTGACTGATCCTCCGTTTTACCAAGCATGATATTCTTCTCTAGGAAATGGTCCTTTCTGACAACATGACCAAAGTAGGTGAAATGAACTCTGGCCATTCTTGCCTCAAGGGAGCATTCCAGCTGCACTTCTTCCAGGACAGATTTGTTAGTTCTGGCAGACAATGATAGTTTCAGTGTTCTTCAATACCACGACCCAAAAGCATCAACTCTTTTTTACTCACTCTCACTGCTGTTGAGTCAATTCGACTCACAGCGACCCCTCCTTGGGTTTCTGAGGTGGTATCTCTATGGAAGTAGGTTTTCCAATCTTCCTTCCGAGAAATAGCTGGTTAGTTTGAACTGCTGACCTTCTCTTTAGCAGTCAAAATGCCTTAAGCACTATGCCACCATGCATATGAGTTGATTGAAAATACCATGACTTTGGTTAGGCACATCTTACTCTTCAAAGTGATATCTTTGCTCTTTAGCATTTTAAAGAAATCTTTTGGAGCAGATTTTCCCTGTGCAATATGACGTCTGATTTGTTGACTGCTACTTCAATGGGTGTTGATTGTGGATCTAAGTAAAATGAAGTCTTTGACAGCTTCAATCTTTTCTTCATTTATCGTGATGCTGCCTATTGGTCCAGTTGTGAGGATTTTTTGTTTTCTTTATGTTGAATATAATCCATACTGCAGACTATAGCCTTTAAAAACCTTCATCACCAAATGCCTCAAGTTATCTTCACTTTCAGCAAGCAAGGTTGTGTCATCTGCATATTGCAGGTTGTTAATGAGTCTTTCTCCAAACCTGATGCCACAGTGTTCTTCACATCGTCTGGATTCTTGGATTATTTGCTCAGCATACAGATTGAATAAGTATGGTGAAAGGATATAACCCTGACACACAATTTTCCTGATTTTAAACCATGCAGTATCCCCTTGTTCTATTTGAGTGATGAGCAAAATGAAGTGTTTTGGAATTCCCATTCTTTGCAATGTCATCCATAATTTGTTATGACCTACACAGTTGAATGCTTTTGCATAGTCAATAAAACACAAATAAACATCTTTCTAGTGTTCTTTGCTTTTAGCCAAGATCCATCTGACATCAGCAATAATATCCCTCATTCCACATCCTCTTCTGAATCCAGCTTGCATTTCTGGAAGAACTGTCAATATACTGCTGCAACCATTCTTTAATTACCTTCAGCAAAATTTTATTTGCATGTGATATTAGTGATATTGTTTGATAATTTCTACATTCTGTTGGATCACCTTTCTTTGGAATGGGTACAAATATGGATCTCTTCTAGTCAGTTGGTTGCATAGCTGTCTTCCAAATTTCTTGGTATAAATGAGTAAGTGTCTCCAGAATGGCAGTTTGTCAAAACATCTCAATGGGTTTCAATTCCTAGAGCCTTATTTTTCACCAATTCTTTCAGTGCAACTTTGACTTCTTCTTTCAGCACCATTGGTTCTTGATCATATGCCATCTCCTGAAATAGTTGAACATTGACTAATTCTTCTTGGTACAGTGACTCTGTATATCCCTTCCATCTTCATTTGATGCTTCCTGCATCATTCAATATTTTGCCCATAGAATCCTTCAACACTGCAACTTGAGGCTTGAATTTTTTTTTTTTTTTTCAATTCTTTCAGCTTGAGAAATGCCAAGCATGTTCTTCCCTTTTGATTTTCTAACTCCAGGTCTTTGTTTATTTCATTATAATAATTGACTTTTTCTTCTCCAGCTGCTTCCTGAATTCCTCTGTTCAGCTCTTTTATCTTGTCATTTCTTCCTTTTGCTTTAGCTATCCTCTGTTCAAGAGCAAGTTTCAAAGTCTCTTCTGCAATGCATTTTAATCTTTTTTTCTTTTCCTGTCTTTTCAATGACCTTTTGCTTTCTTCATTATGATGTTCTTGATGTCATCCCACAACTCATCTGGTTTTCAGTCACTAGTGTTCAATGGATCAAATCTATTCTTTAGATGGTCTCTAAATTCAGGTCAGATGTAATCAAGGTCATATTTTGGCTCTTGTGGACTTGTTTTAAAATTCTTCAGGTTAAGCTTGAACTTGATATGAGCACTTGATGTTTTGTTCCACAGTCAGCTCTTGGCCTTGTTTTAGCAGAAGATGGGAAGATATTGAGCTTCTCCATTGTCTCTTTCCACAGATACAGTTGATCTAACTTCTGTGTATTCTGTGTATTCCATCTGGCGATGTCCATGTTATAGCTGCCATTTATGTTGTTGGAAAAGGTAATTGCATTGACATAACATACTACACAAAAATATTGTTCTATATCCTACTTTTGAGAGTAGCGACTAGGTGCAACAATGGGTCTCTCCTTGTTCAGAGCAAAGAAGAGTGAAGAAAACCAAAGACACATGGAAACAGTCCAAGGGACTAGTAGACCATTCAATCCTCAGACTAGATGACCGTGAGGCCAGAAGAACTAGATAGTGCCAGGCTGCTACCACTGTCAACCACTCAGAAAGGGATCAGTGCAGGAGGTCCTGGATAGAGTGGGAGAACAATGTGGTCCAAAACTCAAAATTATTTAAAAAACAACAAACTTGGTCTGATAAAACCAGGTGAGAGCCCTGAGACTATGGCTTCTAGTTACCCTTCAGGTCTAGAACTGATCTCACTCCTGTGGCTTCCAGCTAAACAATAGACAGGTATATAAGGTGAACATATATATCAGGTAGATACACTGCTTAGAATGATCAATCAGTCATGGGAGAACAGAAGGGCAGTATTTGCACAGGGAAATACCTCAGGGGGCAGGAATTCATAGGAAAGAAGACCATAGGGAAGAGGTAACTACAGGGAAGAAGTGGGAAGACAGCTGTTACATTGTGGGGAATTGCAGTCAATGTCATGAAACAAAATGTGTGTGAACTGTTACGTGAAAAATGAATTTGATCTATAAACTTCCACAATTAAAAAAAAAAGATTCTATACTGAAGCTAAAAAAAGGATGAAAGAAAAATGTATTTACATTGAATATTGTTGGTCTTGCTAAATTCTATCATGCGATCTCCAGCATCATTTCTATCACCAAGGCCATATTTTCCACCTACTGGTGATTCTTCTCTGTTTCCAACTTTTGCATTCCAATCCCCAGTAATAATAAATATCTCTTGATTGCATAGTTCATCAATTTCAGACTGCAGAAGTTGGTACAGATTTTCAATTTCCTCATCCCTGACTTTCATTTTTTGTGTGTAAATTTGAATAATAATATTAACTGGTCTTCTTTGTAGCCTTATGGATATTATCCTATCACTGACAGATTGTACTGCAGAATAGATCTTGAAATATTCTTTGTGACAATGACCCCATTCCTCTTCAATTTGTCATTCCCAGCATAGTAGACCATATGATTGTCTGATTCAAAATGACCAATACCAGTACGTTTCAGCTCACTAATGCCTAGGATATCAATCTTTATATGTTCCATTTCGTTTTTGACAACTTCCAATTTTCCTAGTGCATACTCATACATTCTATATTCTAATTATTAATGGATGCTTGCAGCTGTTACTTCCCATTTTAAGTCATGCCCATCAACACATGAAGGTCCTGAGAGCTTTACTCCATCCACATCATTAAGGTCAACTCTACCTTAAGGAGACAGCTCTTCCCCAGTTGTATTTTGAGTGCCTTCTAACCTGAGGGGCTCATCTTCTGGCACTGTATCAGACAATGTTTTAGGATTGTTCATAAAATTTTCCAGTATTTTATTAGTGTTTCGCTGCTATTCATAAGGTTTTCACTGGCCAATACTTTGAGAAGTGGATGGTTCTTTCCTTCTTCCCAGTCTGTCTTAGTGTTGAAGGTCCACTGAAACTTGTCCACCATAAGTAACCCTGCTGGCGTTTGAAATACTGATGGCATAGCCTCCAGCCTCACAACAACATGCAAGCCACCATAGTACAATAAATTGACAGATGAGTGGTATGTGCTTAAATTTGAGTAATAGTCATATTTATTTGTTTTTCTTGTAGGTGTATGAATATTAACCTACCACTGACAGCACTATACTTCAGGAGAGAACTTAAAATGTTCTTTTTGATGATGAATGCAACACCATCTCTCTTCAATTTGTCATTCCTGGCATAGTAGACCATATGGCTGTCTGAATCAAAATGACCAATAGAAGTCTGTTTCAGCTCACTAATCCCTAGGCTATGGGTGTTCATGTGTTCCATTTCATTTTTGGCAACTTGCAATTTTCATAGATTCGTACTTTGTAAATTCCATGTTCTGATTATTAGTGTATGTTTATAGCTGTTTCTTTTCATTCTGAGTTGTGCCACATCAGCAAATGAAAGTCCCAAAAGCTTTATCCATCCATACCATTAATGTTGATTCTACTTTAAGGAGGCAACTCTTCCCCAGTCATATTTTGAATGCCTTGCAAACTGAGGGCTCATCTTCCAGCACTGTATTAGAAAATGTTCCACTGCTATTCATAAGGTTTTCACTGGCTAATATTTTCACAGGTAGATTGTCAGGTCCTCTTTTCTAGTATGTGTTATTCTGGAAGCTCCACTGAAGCCTATTCACCTTGGGTGACCCTGCTGATATTTGAAAAAAAAAATGGCATAATTTGCAGCATCACAGCAACACCCAACACACCACAGTAGAACAAATTGATTGACAAGTAATGGAAGAGAGAAAGAGGAGGAGGAAATATAGTAGTTTTGATGATACAATGGTATGAAATGAAGATTGATTTAATAGTACTATGCAGGATTTAAGGGTAGAACTAACTTTAACTAAGGAGGAGGTAGTTAACTAGGAAACTACTGCTATATCCCAACCTTGGTGTCATAACAGTTTTGAAAAATGTGCTATCAGAGGAATAGACAAGAATAAAGGTAATTCAAAGGAAAAAATCTTTAGAATGTAATGAATATGAAAAAGAAAACGTGTTGCAAAAAAGTAATGATTCAAGTGCTTAAGGTTAAAAAAAAGCAGCATTGAAAAAAATAAGTTGGGGAAAATTATAATTTTTTAGCACCAAGTCAAAAAACATTCTTGTTCATGGGATTCACAGCTCCACACTCACCCCATTTTACCTCTTGCATCTACAAAGAAAGGCTCTGGACATGGTTGATAAAGGGGGCTTACTATCCTATCTATTCAGGCACAATTATGGAGAGTTCACATAATGTATTCAGTGCGTTTTCTAAAACATGTTTGATTCATTTTACATCATCGTCTAGGTTGCAAATCATTAAATCATTAGGCACTATATCTAATCAAAGCTATTTCTAGTAATATGTACCCTATGGTTAAAGAAGCTCTGGTGGCATAATGGATAAGGCATTTGACTGCTAACCAGAAGATAAGCGTTCAAACCCATCAGCTGCTCTGTGGAAAGAAGATGAGCAGTCTACTTTATGTAAATAAAGAATTACAGCCTCAGAAACCCAGTGGGGATTGCTCTGAGTCAGAATTGACTCAATGGTCATGAATTTGATTTTTGGTTTTTGGTACCCTATGATTAATCTTAGGGAGCTGTGGTAGCATAGTGGCTAAGGCACTTGACTGCTAACCAGAAGGCTGGCGGTTCAAACCCACCAGCCACTCCTCGGAAGGAAGGTTGGGCAATCCTACTTCCGTAGTGATACTGCCTTGGAAACCCAAGGAGGGGTCACTATGAGTCAGGGCTGACTCGATGGCACATCACATGGTTAATCTTTAGTGCTGGAATCTGTGTATGTTTTAATCAACTGATTGGTGTATTTTCAAAGCACTTTAAAACACAACAAGTATAGAAGGGGTAGGGGGACCAGCCAAACTAAGTGCAAATGAATTTACCTCAAAGGGTATTCCACAGAGGTTCATCAGGATGGGAGACTTATCCAGACTTCTAGGTAGAGAAGCCTGACTCTAGGTCTTTTCTCCCATTAACTTTCCAGAAAAGGGGAAAGACTGAATGAGTTAGCACTTGGCATTCCACCGTGCCCCTCTGTCTAGGCCTTCACTGATCCTAGAATGGGAGCAAAAGTCCTTTGGCATAGATTCTTGTTCAATCAAAAGCCCTGTGACATGGGCCAGTGTGCAAGATGCATGTTTCTGAAAAAAAGTAGCTTTGAAATGAATAGATGCCAGTTTCTTTCAAAATCCTGCAACATTCTTCACTGATCCAAACATTTGGATCTTAGAGTTGAACTGCTTGGTTTTGATTTCTTACCTGTATAACTCTGGTCAAGGACTTGAATTTCTATACCTTAATTTCCTCAGGACTAGAATGGAAATAAATCATTTTAAAGGGTCACAGCAAAGGTAAAGTATGACATCAGATATTAAACATTTTATACAGTGAATGGCACACTAAAGATATTTTTTAAATGTTATGTCCTGTTATATTTTCTAAAACACAAAATATTTTCCAAAATTAATGTATGGTATTAAGTGTACAAAATAGCCCTGGTGGTGTAGTGGTTAAGGCATTTGGCCACTAACCAAAGGGTCAGTGGTTCAAACCCACCAGCCATTCAATGGAAAAAAAGATGAGGCAGTCTGCTTCCATAAAGTTTTATAGCACTGGAAACCCAATCGGGGTCATTGTGAGTTGGAATTGACTTGATGGCAATGAGTTTGGTTTGGTTTTTGGTTTATTAAACATACAACTTAATAAAGCAGATAATCAAAATGTTTCTCATTAATTTCTATGCATGTCTGATAGCCTATAGCAGTTTGACATATACGTGTACCTCTGTACTTATTCTTCATACTCACCTTCCAAATAAGAAAACAAAATTTTATAAGCACTTTATTTGAAAATATAAAATATAAAATCAGAAATAAGTTTCTCTCTATAAAGTGAATGAGCTTTAATTAGGGGAAACTATGAATAAAAAATATTTAAACTTATAAGAACTCTGGGCAATCTACTTCTGTAGTGATACCACCTCAGAAACCCAAGGAGGGATTGCTACGAGCTGGATCTGACTCTACGGCAGTGAGTTTGGTTTTTTGTTTTGGTTTAAAAGAACTTTGCTTATTCATACCCTGTGTCATATATATTGGTCTTGATGCATTATGAAAACGGAATACTTCTACATATTTATGCCATAAAACCAAAAACCAAACTCACTGCCATTGAGTCAATTCCAACTCATAGCAAACCCCTTTGGGTTTCTGAGGCAGTAAATATTTATGGAAGTAGATTACCCACTCTTCCTTCCATGGAGTGGCTGAGAAGTTTGAATTGCCAACCTTATGGTTAGCAGTCAAATGCCTTAGGCACTTTGCCACCAGAGCTCCTTATTTATGCCATAGGAAACAAAGAATACGTTTGCTAACTAATTGGGTTGAATAGTATAAATTAAGAGTAAGTTTGACTTCTGCTCTGTTCTTTAATAAATATTAGCAGTACTCTTACTAAGAGTTTCAATTCTGATAATGGAAGAATATCTTATATTGGACTAAACTTCCTCCTGATAGCAATTATAAATTCTAGACAAATAAAGAAAAAAAAAAAAAATCAAAGCACTGGAGAGCAATCAAAAGCAGGCAGAAACTGGTAGGGACATAATCCTTGAAGGAAGATAAGAAAATTATGTAACCTCTACATT